>NC_136885.1:22682234-23270000 GCF_949152265.1 Phoxinus phoxinus
AACCCACCCACTTTAGTCAAAAGTATCTTGAAAGTAACACACTTCCTGCTGCCAGTTGGTGGCGCTATAACTTTGACTCACAATAGTCACATCCATGTGATCGCCCTCTTACAACAAACACACTGCTGAAGTTTCATCAAGATCAATAAATGTATGAAGACGTTATAACACATTGTGTTTTTCTTTTCTCGCCATAACTTCGTTTCCTCGCCACAGCCAAACCGTTCGAGATATCAAAAATCCGTCCGCAATTTAGCGTCCTCAATGTCTTGACTTCATGCTGACCGAGTTTGGTGGCGATAGGATAATTTTTATTGGAGGAGTATATCAAATTCCAGGGGCATGCATTTTCATACAGCCCATAATAGCAGACTTCCTGTTGGACTGGCGTAAAACTTAGAGCACGAAAGTTGTTCGGCCCGATTAAATCTATATGTGTACCGAGTTTCATATTATTACATGCAAACGTGTTTGATATATGGACCAAGTTTTTCGGACCACGTTCAAGGGGGCGCTGTTGAGCTCCCCTGCCACGCCCGGGTACCAGCTTCAGCCCAGCCCTGATGGTCGCAGGTTCTGACCTGTGTGCAAAGTTTCAAGAGTTTTCGAGCACGTTAAGGGCCCCAAAAGTGCCCGAGAAGTCCCACACAGCAGAGAAAGGGTTAAAATAAAGCCCCCCTCCTCTCTCACACACACAGACACTGAGAGAGACTGGCAAAATTCCCATCAAATCACATTCAAACCAAAATATCTGACTTCCTGTTGGTCGGAGCTAATGACTGTCAATTAGAAAGTTGTCCGGCTCGGGGAGATAAATATAAATACCGATTTTTGTTACTGTAGGTAAAACTAATACCCCATTTTTGACTAAAGGTGGCGCTACTGAGCCCCTCCACCGCGCCCGTTTCTGAAACTTCACACATGCCTAGTACCTAATAAATCTGATATGCATGTTGAGTTTCATGCAATTTGAAGCATGTTAAGAGCCTCAAATGCACCCAAAAAGAATATTAAAGTTTGATGCGTTGCCATGGCAACAGTATTTAAGATATCAATAATCCTTTCACAGGTCTACATCTGCCGTGTGTTTACATTATACAGATGAAGTTTGAAGCAAATCGGGTAAAAATAAGAGGGTGATTTCAAAGCATTTTGAAAGTGACACACTTCCTGCTGCCAGTTGGTGGCGCTATAACTTTGACTCACAATAGTCACATCCATGTGATCGGCCTCTTACAACAAACACACTGCTGAAGTTTCATCAAGATCAGTTAATGTATGAGGATGTTATAACACACTTCCTGTTTCCAATATTCGCCATAAATTTGTTTCCTCGCCACGGCCAAACCGTTCGAGATATCAAAAATCCCCTCGCAATTTAGCATCCTCCATGTCTTGACTTCATGCACACCGAGTTTCGTGGTCATCCGATGAATTCTCTAGGACAAGTGTTTCAAATGCCAGAACATGCGTTTCCATACAGCCCATAATAGCCGACTTCCTGTTGGGCTGGCGTAAAACTTAGAGCACGAAAGTTGTTCGGCCCGATGAGATCTATATGTGTATCAAGTTTCATATTATTACATGCAAGCGTGTTTGAGATATGGACATGTTTTTGAATCCCATTCCAGGGGGCGCTGGCGAGCCCCCCTGCCACGCCCGGGTCCCAGCTTCAGTCGGGCCCTGATGGCCGCAGGTTCTGACATTTGTGCAAAGTTTCAAGAGTTTTTGAGCACGTTAAGGCCCCCAAAAGTGCCCAAAAGGTAGTAAAATAATAATAATAATAATAAAGAAGAATAATAATCCGAAGAAAAACAATAGGGCCTTCGCCCTTTCAGGGCTTGGGCCCTAATAATAAATATAGCTGCAAGCAGCGATTACGGGCCCAAGCCGGTGGCACCGCCACCCCGGTGCCTTTAGTTGCACTAAAGGCACCGAGGTGGCGGTGCCACCGGCTAGGGCCCTCCATCGCTGCTTGCAGCTATATTTATTTATATATATATATATATATATATATATATATATATATATATATATATATATATATATATATATATATATATAAACCGCCACCCCGGTGCCTTTAGGGTTCCTGTGCACGACGGGCAATAACGTAACTCCGCTTTGACTGTCGAGAAGAAGTCTGCTTTAGAGCTTGCATCAGTGTGGGTTCTGCAAAAGTGCACATCGAGGGCACATATCAGACGGACAGACAGACGGACACACACACACGCACACACGCACACACACGCACACACACGCACACACACGCACACACACGCACACACACACACACACACACACACACACACACACACACGCACACACACACACACACACGCACACACACACACACACACACACAGAATGGCAGGGGGAACTCTGTCAGAGAGAGACAAAACCACATTCAAACCAAAATATCTGACTTCCTGTTGGTCGGAGCTAATGACTGTAAATGAGAAAGTTGTCAGGCTCGATGTGCACAAAATACATACCGAGTTTTGTGACTGTAGGTAAAAATAACCCCCCCACTTTAGTCAAAAGCATCTTGAAAGTAACACACTTCCTGCTGCCAGTTGGTGGCGCTATAACTTTGACTCATAATAGTCACATCCATGTGATCGCCCTCTTACAACAAACACACTGCTGAAGTTTCATCAAGATCAATAAATGTATGAAGACGTTAGCACACATCGTGTTTCTCTTTTCTCGCCATAAATTCGTTTCCTCGCCACGGCCAAACCGTTCGAGATATCAAAAATCCCCTGGCAATTTATCATTCTCCATGTCTTGACTTCATGCACACCGAGTTTCGTGGTGATTGGTTGAATTCTCTAGGAGGAGTATTTTAAATTCCATTGCATGTGTTTTTTAAACTACGTCAAATAGCCGACTTCCTGTTGGGCTGGGGTAAAAAGTCAGAGCACGAAGGATATATGAACCGATGAGATCTATAAGTGTACCGAGTTTCATATTATTCCACGCAAGCGTGTTTGATTTATGGACCAAGTTTTCGGACCGCGTTCCAGGGGGCGCTGTCGAGCCCCCCTGCCACGCCCGGGTACCAGCTTCAGTCCGGCTCTAATGGCCGCGGGTTCTGACATTTGTGCAAAGTTTCAAGAGTTTTTGAGCACGTTAAGGGCCCCAAAAGTGCCCGAGAAGTCCCACACAGCAGAGAAAGGGTTAAAATAAAGCCCCCCTCCTCTCTCACACACACAGACACTGAGAGAGACTGGTAAAATTCCCATCAAATCACATTCAAACCAAAATATCTGACTTCCTGTTGGTCGGAGCTAATGACTGTAAATTAGAAAGTTGTCCGGCTCGGGGAGATAAATATAGATACCGATTTTTGTTACTGTAGGTAAAACTAATACCCCATTTTTTACTAAAGGTGGCGCTACTGAGCCCCTTACCACGCCCGTTTCTGAAACTTTGCACAAGTGTTCTAGGCAATAAATGTAAAGTGTCTGTCGAGTTTCATGCAATTTCAAGTATGCTAAGAGTCTCAAAATCTTTAAAAAAGAATATTAAAGTTTGATGCGTTGCCATGGCAACAGTATTTAAGATATCAATAATCCTTTCACAGGTCTACATCTGCCGTGTGTTTACATTATACAGATGAAGTTTGAAGCAAATCGGGTAAAAATAAGAGGGTGAATTCAAAGCATTTTGAAAGTGACACACTTCCTGCTGCCAGTTGGTGGCGCTATAACTTTGACTCACAATAGTCACATCCATGTGATCGGCCTCTTACAACAAACACACTGCTGAAGTTTCATCAAGATCAATTAATGTATGAGGATGTTATAACACACTTCCTGTTTCCAATATTCGCCATAAATTCGTTTCCTCGCCACGGCCAAACCGTTCGAGATATCAAAAATCCCCTCGCAATTTATCATCCTCCATGTCTTGACTCCATGCACACCGAGTTTCGTGGTCATCCGATGAATTCTCTAGGACAAGTGTTTCAAATGCCAGAACATGCGTTTCCATACAGCCCATAATAACCGACTTCCTGTTGGACTGGCGTAAAACTTAGAGCACGAAAGTTGTTCGGCCCGATGAGATCTATACGTGTACCGAGTTTCATATTATTACATGCAAGCGTGTTTGAGATATGGACATGTTTTTGAATCCCATTCCAGGGGGCGCTGGCGAGCCCCCCTGCCACGCCCGGGTCCCAGCTTCAGTCGGGCCCTAATGGCCGCGGGTTCTGACATTTGTGCAAAGTTTCAAGAGTTTTTGAGCACGTTAAGGCCCCCAAAAGTGCCCAAAAGGTAGTAATATAATAATAATAAAGAAGAAGAATAAATAATAATCCCATGGAAAACAATAGGGCCTTCGCCTTTTCAAGGCTTGGGCCCTAATAAACAGAGCAATTCCAATAGTGTCCTCGCACCATCGGTGCTCGGGCCCTAATAAACAGAGCAATTCCAATAGTGTCCTCGCACCATCGGTGCTCGGGCCCTAATAATAATAATAAACAGAGCAATTCCAAGAGGGTCCTCACACCATCGGTGCTCGGGCCCTAATAATAATAAACAGAGCAATTCCAATAGTGTCCTCGCACCATCGGTGCTCGGGCCCTAATGAAAGAAGGGACTGAGTGCAGAAAAGTCTCTAATAGGAAGCATTCACCTTTTCCCTCATTAAGCAGCTCTAACTTCACGAAAGTAATCCATAACAACAAGACTGGCCTATTTTACCAAACCCTTTGTCTTATCATGTTACTGTCTGTCTATTGTTATCAACTATAGTGATAATATAATATAATATAGTATAATATGATATAATGTAATGTAATATAATATAATATAATATAATATAATATAATATAATATAATATAATATAATATAATATAATATTTAAAAAAATCGAATTGTCTGAAATAAAAAAGCCTGGGGGCGGAATAAGGTTAAAAATGTCTATGTGTGTTGTCATGTTGCACGTTTGTTTCAGAAAGTTTGTCCTTGCATGTTTGCATGTTTGGCTTAAGTTTACAGTTCCAAAGCTATGAATGTATTGATTGACAGTTTAGATTTATTTATGGCATACATCTACAAAAGTTCTTATTGAGATTCAACATAGGTTTAGATGTGCTACTGAAAATGTTTAATTTGAAGTCACCATTACGGTGATACGTGTTCTCATTAATTGGGCTCTTGACCCTTGACTTATTGTTAGCATTTTCTCTCTTTTTGTGACAGTGTGTTTAAGAAAAAACAGTATTTGCTGCGAATGCCCAAATCAAAGTTTATAAGGTTATGTTGGCTATTTTTTATGGTGATATCATCATAAAGGGGTTTAATTCACAGATATCACCCAAAGTCTTTACTAATTAAAAAGTGTTTTGTCATTAATACACTTAAATTTAGCTCTATACCAACTCTCCCTTATTGAATATAAGGAAGATCTGTTAGTGTTTAATGTTCTGTTCTGTCGAAATTAAAGTGTTTCTTTTGTTTTGTGAGGTTATCAGAGTAGAGCCTGTGTTTAGGTCGAGGACGGAACAGAAAGAACATGTCGATGTTCTGCATGTTGCTTTATTTAAAGGCGGTAAATGTGTAGTTGTTAATACAGTGATAGTTACATTAGCTCATGCATTATTTTGGTTTAATTGTTCTGTTTAAATCAGTTGAGTTTCAGATAATCAAAGTAGCATTTAGTTTATTTATTTTTTCCATTCTTTATTTAGTGTACTATTTGCATTCATTTGAATAGTAATTACTAAAATATTTAATTTAATAATAATTTAATAGCAATGCTAAAAGTTAAAGGGGTGGTAAAATGCCATTTTCACAAGATGTAAAATAAATCTCTGATGTCCGCAGAGTGTGTGTGTGAAGTTTTAGCACAAAATGCCCCACAGATATTTTTATATAGCATGTTAAAGTTGTCACTTTTTGAGGGTTTGCAAAAACGCACCGTTTTGTGCCTGGCCCTTTAAATGCAACTGCTGCAGAGGGCGGGGTTTCAAGAGCTCTTGTGTGTTAGCAGCTGTGCTCACGCAAACACACTAAAATGACAGAAACTGTTCTGTCTTTAATGTTAAAACGGAGTCAGACAAAGATGGAGAGACTCAAGTAGAAGTGACAACATGAAGAATGCAACAGGACTTCTCTGAATGGTTAGTTGATAGTTGTTAGTTGAATTTATGTTGCTGATGTGGAGTTAACTATCTTTAATTAGGATATTCTGTCATGGTAATCTATAAATCGCTCTTATAGGAACTGTTGTGAGATGCACACAGAGTGACTTTCTATTACATGTGAAAAGATGGATGCTTTGAGCTGACTCACAAATGTACTCTTATACAACAACTTTTCCTTTTCTCAACATGGACTGCGTGTTCCCGGGTCGGGGGTTATGTACATTTTAGGGTTGGTGATGTCACTAAACCCAGAGGAATGTCGTGTAGTCCCTACCAGCCGTTTGTTGTAGTCCTTTTCTTTAAAAGCAAATATCTTTCTTTGCTTTGAACTTTGAGCGTTGTAACTTTGCAGATGTTGTTTATGCTCAAACAGCAACATTGCACACTAACTAAAGTTAGAAAAGTGAAATCATACGTTACCACCCCTTTAATAAAAAGTAAATTAACAGTGAAATTACAGTTTTTTTGTTTGTTTGTTTTTTACAGATTATCTGTGTTTTTAACTCGGATGTATTTTCAGTTTTAACAGACATTCTCTGGAAACTGCAGACATAATTTTACAGTTTAAAAATAAAGGTTTTTTTAACAGTGTACAATAGATATCTTTAGATATTTATGTAGATATTTAGCTTTAAAATATTTAAACCTTATCCATTCATCTATTTTAAATAATAAATTATAACCAAATATGTTGCCACTGTCTTACTATTTGAAAATGCTATGGGAGCCCTTTAATGAATGACTTCTCATTCAGAGCGTTTTCTCCTTTCTAACACGTCTTCTGCAGCGCTGCCTTGGTATTCAGCCAGGAAATGGGATTATTTGCTTTTAGTTTTTTTTCTTCTTCAGTGTTGTATACAAAAGCCTTACTGATGTATATTGTACATTTAAAAAGGATTGTAAAAGGATGTTTATCTCCTATCCCAGCACAACCTTCTGAAATCTACATCAGAATCTCTCTCTCTCTCTCTCTCTCTCTCTCTCTCTCTCTCTCTCTCTCTCTCTCTCTCTCTCTCTCTCTCTCTCTCTCTCTCTCTCTCTCTCTCTCTCTCTCTCTCTCTCTCTCTCTCTCTCTCTCTCTCTCTCTCTCTCTATTTATCCATTTACACAACTCTCTCTGACCTGCCTTTACAAAATGCTGTACTGACCTTGGCTTAGAGTTGCTGCGCACTGATTTGTATTGGTCAAATCCTGCCATCACAAACCCTCGGATCCCTGTGCACGTGGCAGATGGTACAGTTGTGAAATTGTGAATGTGCTCTTGCTCTTCAAAGACTGCAATAATGTATAGTTTGCCAGACCCTCTGTCTCTCAACTCTAATCCCCAGCATGTGGACATCTATGCATCAATGGTGGCGGCACTGGAATTTATGAATGGAATCCTTCAGCAGCACTTTTTTACTACGTAATATAATATAATACATATAATATAATATAATACATATAATATAATATTTAAAATATATAGTATTATATTTATATATTTAATATTCATTTATATATTTAATATTAAATAATGAATGCACCTCATGAGGTTGGTTGAAAGAAGCCCAGAGGTATAGCTATAAAAATGGTATAGCCAGTTGTGTGCAAACTTTTGACTGGTAGTTTATAAGCCATATACAATAGTGTATACAAAAAGGGAAGTTTGATGCATGGTTCTGTTGTTCTCATTCTGAACAATAATCTGTAAAAAAAAACTTTGAATCAAAAGTCTCGTGATAGTCATGGGATCAGACATATGACTGCAGCAATGCATTCTGGGCTTCTTTAGCTGTGTGGTTAGACTGGAATGTAAAGTTATAGGAAACAGATGTTGAGTTTGCTGAAAACAGCTACCTGAGGAGGGTTTTTTACTGTGTAACGTGACTCAACAGTTGTGACGCTAGAGCTTTTTAATTCAATATTACAGTAATACAATATAATAATGTTTATTGTCATGTAATTATTTCACAACAATTGTAGTGTGTTCACACCGACAATATCTGCACTCACAAACCGTCTAGAAATATAAGGCTTAATCCTTAATGCTTTAGAAAAACAACACTTAAACACGCACACACCACAGGCTCTACATTTTTGTAACGCATGAATGAGCTGGTGTGAAAAATGCTTCAATCATTTAATGTATCTGGGTCAAAGTCAATCTTTCCTTTCAGGTCTTGTTAATATGTAATAATATAAAATTAAATCAACAGTGGTTGACCAAAGAAATTACATGAAACAAGATGCACAGAAGTATCTGAAAGTTTCTTTTTAATCTTACTCTACTTAAATGCAGAAAAAGGTACAGGAAGAGAGTTGTTACATACAAAAAAGTGTTCAGTTCATAGAAGTGCTGTGCTTTACAGTGCTCAATAAATTTTAATTAGTAGCAACTACACAAACCATTTGTGCAAATTTAACTAATCCAGTCAGTGTTTAAAGTTGAATAAATCTGGCACATGTTTTTTGTTCCCCATATACAAAAGCTGAAATAGTTAGTCTGCTCAGTCTTGTCACCATGTCAGCAGGCTATGATGCTTTTGGCCTGTGATATTTATGGATTTGCTTGTATGTTTGTGAGTAATCTGCACATAGCATGAGCAACTAACACTAAGGGGACTTTCCTCGACATACATTTATATCTTAGTGCTGACCGCATGCCTATAGTACATCATGGGACAATTTTCATGTGGACCTCATACACTGACACAATGTGCAGGGAACTCAGGTTATTGACTAACAAGGGGAAGTGTTCATGAAAAGCAGACAGGGCCACAGGAGAATGATGCTCAGAAAGAGGTGCTATTGATACCATCAAATCAGTTGAGTTTGATGTCATATGTCTTCTTCCAGCTAAAAAACAACCTGACCTACTGGAAATGTGAGATGACTGAAGATGAACTTACTGAAGAAGGTTATGAACGAAGATGAGAAAATGTGCATTACTTCACCACATTTTTACAGGATCCCCAACAGAATAGCTGGATGTGATTGTTTCTTTTGTTAGTAGGCCTATGACTAGCCCGGCAGAACTATAGGCTAAATGCAAATGAAAATCAATGGCAAAAAGAAAAAACTGGCGTCAATATATAGCCTAAGCATTCCCAAAACTTTAGGAAACGCTGCACCAAATTTTATATGTAAAACTTCTTATCTGTGTAAAATTATGGATCTATCTATCTGGCAAATGTAAGGTTTAGTTAACAATTAAGGGATCTCTAAAATATGATCTTGTTGTTGTTAGTGGTGGTGGTGTTGTTAGAAATTAATTTAAATTTCATATAGAAATCTCTTTTTCACGACCTTGGTAGGAGGATACACTATTCCCAACTTCCCACTTTTCCAAAAACTGTAACTCGACACCTGACATCATCGTTCTTGGCTGCGTTTTAGCGATTCCAGATGCAGCGGGACTTCTCCCCTTCCCGGCAACAAGAGTAACTTCCTCAAAACTCCAGCATATAAAAAGGTAGTCGTCTCGTCGACTAACCAGTTTTAAACCAGCATCGTGGTCGTTTGTTCTGAACTTCTGGAAATCATCCAGGTAACCGTCCTCATCGTCACTCTGTAGTTTATATTTCTATCATCGTAAATAGAGTTAACATTGTTAATTTGTTTTAACATTCGTAAAATAGGCTATTAAAAATCGACACATTTGAAGTGTGCAGCTTTGTTGCTATACTTTCGCTTTCTTTTTGTTGTTCACGAAACTTTTAAAATTAAAACCTTTTAATGCAATTTTGGAATGTAGACAGTAATTTTCTTCTTCCTCGCTTTGGATATAGCCTAACCACTCAATCCTTACTTCTCTAAACTGACCAATAGGTTGCAGTGGGGGTTTCGTTTTTGCATGTTGTGGTTTACGGTTAACACGCACGTAAATTGCACGAGCATTTATAGTATAGGCTACAGTGGGTTCACACCTCTGGCTGTATGTCTGTTTTTCAGGGCATTATGTATACATTTGGTGGAATTCCTATTCTCGTGGTGGTGTGGTGTGGACTAGCTCACACTCTGGACAATCTCTCACTGGATGAAGCATGGGAGAGCTGGAAAATCACCCATAGGAGGGAGTACAATGGCCTGGTGAGTAGCATCCTAAAAAGACTAACAAAATAGTAAAATTCTGTTTCCTCGGGGTGATAAAATAGCTAAAGTCCCCCGTAGTCAATAATTGTATCCCTTAAAACTCATCTTTGATCACCAAAATTATATATTTAAATGTTTTTTCCTTAAAAAATATATATATTCATGCCTTAAAATAGCTTGAATGTAACTACACCCTTGCCTCATTTAGTATAAGAGGTTCTATGAATATGCAAATTAGTCCCGCCTCCACTCACTCACACCAGCTGTTTGTGACGTCAGAAACACCAACGATTTCAAAATGTGTTTTTGAGATTTTCTTTTGTTCAATGCAGTTTTAAGGAGAAAATACTCAGCAATTATTTTGACTTATTTTGACTGGCATTTGTACATGGTTTTCCTAAAGCATATTACTGTAAAAACACCACATAGTCATATAAACAACATAAAAAGCTTGATTTTCACCACAGGGGGACTTGAATTTGGTTGGTGAGCTAGTTTGTATCGTTTTTGTTTTAAGTCCCTTTCTAATGGGGCTTTGTTTTTACATGCTCTACAGCAATAATTTTATTCGGTATTACTCACTGTTTGTGTCAAGTATTTACATGTGTGTTTCATGGTGGGCAGGATGAAGAGTCTATTCGACGGACGATTTGGGAGAAGAACATGCTGCTTATTGAGTCCCATAACAAAGAGTATGAACTGGGGATTCATACCTATAATCTGGGCATGAACCATTTTGGAGATATGGTAAGTATACCGGTATACTATTTGACCGCTGCGAAACGCATATATATATGTGTGTTTGTGTGTGTGTATGTTTGTCTGTGTGTGTGTGTGTGTGTGTGTGTGTGTGTGTGTGTGTGTGTGTGTGTGTGTGTGTGAGAGAGAGAAACTGCCCAGTTTAAGGTATCAAAATTCTTACTTGCTAAACCTGTTTGCAGATAAGTAAGATTATGACAACATGAATGTTCCATCAACAAAATATGTATTTTAAAAGCCTGTTTACTGAAACTAGGTCTAACTTGTTAACGTTTTGGAGGATTGGTCAGCAATTAAGCGAGATCCTTTTTTTCCAATTCTTATCTGTCTGCAGACATTAGAAGAAGTGGCAGAGAATGTGATGGGACTTCAAATGCCCATGTACCGGGACTCAACTAACACATTCGTGCCTGGTGAAACAACGGAGAAGTTGCCCAAATCAATTGACTACCGTAAACTGGGATACGTCACTTCTGTCAAGAACCAAGTGAGGAAATAACAAAATATTCCAGGAATGTTTCTTCATTCTGAGAATCTCTCACATGATTAAACTTTTCAACATCCTCACATTAACTCCAGGTTGTAAGAAATGTGCTTTCAAACTATTTTCCACAGAATGAGGGTTATCATTATAACCATTTCAAGCCAACTACAGTTATCATTGTACTTGGGCGCCATCTAGTGGTTAAAACGATTAAGCTTATATTTTTAAATCAGTCGAGTTTAGTCTGCTTCTTAGTAAAGTGCTCTTTTTCTCTTGCTCTCCTCAGGGTTCGTGCGGCTCATGCTGGGCCTTTAGCTCTGTTGGGGCCTTGGAAGGTCAGCTGAAGAAGACCAAAGGTCAACTGGTAGACCTCAGTCCTCAGAACCTGGTGGACTGTGTGACTGACAATGACGGCTGTGGTGGAGGATACATGACAAAAGCTTTCAAATACGTCGCAGACAACCAAGGAATTGATTCAGAGGACAGCTACCCCTATGCTGGAACGGTATTAGTCAGCCTTAAAGACACCATGAAATCAAAATTGACAAATCGGATTTTTTTTTACGGTATATTGCAGTAGAAATAATTTATCTGTGCACATCATTATTTATTTAAATCCATTTGATAATTTTTTATCAAAATAACTTCCCCTCTTTATGTTTCACATTTAATGGATATGGATATTTAATGGATATTTTCAGTTTATGAGATTTTTAATTAATAAAATTTAATTAAAATTAAGAATTAAAATGAAATGAAATTATTACAACTAAATCCATAAAATGATCCAAAGATGGGAACCCCTGAAAAGTTCTATGAAGTGTCTAAAAGAACCCTTTAAGGTTCTGTAGAACCTTTTCTTCTAAAAATGTAGTGACACTGTTCACACACTTTAAACCAAGCAGCTTTCTGTTGGTCAGCACAGCAAATTCACGTAACCAACTTGAGCGTAATTTGCATAGGGAATTTTTTCGCTCTCATGCGGAACTTCCAATCGTGTTGATTCCTATTTTAATGACTGGATTTCTCCTGCAAAATTTCGCAGAGTCACGGTAAATGTGACCACATCTTTATGCTAACTGAGAAGACAAATAATTTTTTCGTGTCGCTAAGCAAATCAAATACTTTTTTTTAATGATTCATTTAAATTATTGGATTAAGGTCACAGCCAACAAATGATTTACCTGTTGACAGTCATCATTTTGTACATCTCACTACTGCCCCCTGCAGGATCAGCAATGTGCCTACAACAGTTCAGCGAGAGCAGCCAGCTGTAAAGGGTATAAAGAGATTCCTGAGGGTAATGAGAGGGCACTGACTGCTGCTGTGGCAATGGTGGGACCTGTGTCAGTGGGTATAGATGCCATGCAGTCCACCTTCCTGTACTACAAAAGCGGTACTTAACATCTACATCTATATTGTCTGATTTGTGTTGTTTTGCTGAAATCTTTCAAATAAAGGTTACTAATAAGACTAAAAGCTTGACATTTACTATGTCCCAAAACCCATTTCTAGGTGTGTACTATGATCGCAACTGCAACAAGGATGATGTCAACCATGCAGTGCTAGCTGTTGGTTACGGAGTCACACCGAAAGGCAAAAAGTACTGGATTGTGAAGAACAGGTGAGGAAAATCTGTTCTTCAAGAGAGCAGATTTGTTTAAAATAATAAATAAATAATTTAATTACAATTATTCCATTTAAAATAAAGAAAAGATGTAATTTATATTTAAATTAAGGAAGTTTTAAGTTAATATAAAAATAAATAAATGTGCATTTAGTGTCTTCTCCTAATCAATCTGTTGTTTTTCTGCTTCTGAAGTTGGGGTGAAGACTGGGGAAAGAAGGGGTACGTCCTGATGGCTCGTAACCGTAACAATGCATGTGGTATTGCCAGCCTGGCCAGTTATCCAGTCATGTGAGAGCTGGAAGCAGGGAGCTCACAAGGGACCAAACTTGTCTGCTACTGACCAATAACAAAAGGGACTCATTATCACTATCATTGTGCTCCAACATAAAATAATGATTGGGAAAACACTCTCTAAAAGAAGGAATTCATTTTAATACCACAATGTATTTTTTATTTTCTTGTGTCTTAGATGTCTTGTTTTTTAATCCTATGCAGTCAAAACTGTTTTGTGCAATATTTGAAATTCAAAAGGGAAGTTTTGATATTGTGTATATACAGTCTGCTAAGTTTTTTTTTTTCTTACTCCCCTGGTGGGATCTGAGATCTCAGTTTTATATTTTGATTATATAAATTACCAAGGGCTTTTTATTACCATATTAAATAAAACTGTTAATTTTGAGTACATCATACTTGGGTCAAGGTATCTTACTGTTTACCTCAAAATGATAACTTTCTAATGTAAAATTCTAATGTAAAAAAGGTCACACTATTAATGTTTTAATAAATACAAGTCAATACCACACCTCTGTACAGAAACATTATGTAAAATAAAATTCAGAGAATAAAACATCAGTGCCAACCCCTTTATTTTGAATTGTGAGAACGTTTCTATAAACCATGGTAACCGTAAGACGTTCCTGTGTTTATGAAGACTTAGTTTTAGTTTTGCTGAGGGAAGAGAAAGCATCAGATAATTTATTTGGGGAAGTCGAAGCAAGAGAAGCCAAGAAAAGAAATCAAAGACAGCACATATAGTAGAATTAAGAGCTAAACTATCCTATGCTGTTTAAACAAAAGCGATGACAGATATGTTCTGTAGTAAGAAATCATATGACCATAACCGAACCACTTCCTCATCAGATGAATGACCCAGCGTTCCCCTTTTGTGTTCACATTTAGTATTTTAACTTAAAATATTTGAACTTTGACTTTATTTAAAAACTCAAACTGAAAACAAAGAATACAACATCAGAACTTCAATACATTCATACATATACATAGTAATACATGCCACTATTAGTGCTAAAGAGGGATCAATAATATTTTAATTTTTTATTTTATTTCACATTTGCTAAAAGTGAATCAATGTTCAGTTTGTCTATAGATACAATTTTATGTGCAGTGCCATATTTTCAAGTGTCAGGCCTCTGTAGGATCCTTAGCCCGAGGTCTTTGTCTGTCAGAGGCAGTCATGGATATTTTTTTTCATTTAATAATTTATTTCAGGAAGTTTTGCATGGCATGAAATTAAAAAGGGTGAATGGATGCACTCCACAATGCTGCAAACTAAGCCTAGCCTACTTTTTGGATGACTGAAATCTTCAGTAATTATTGTTCAAAGAAAATTTCACGATGTTCAATAAAGCTTTTGTTCTAAAATATAACCACAGACCACATATAAATGTGACCTGAGCTGATATATTCTGAAAACACCATATAACAATATACTATTTTTTCTTTTCTGAGAGACAAATACTAATTATCTCTCAGCTTGGATTGTAAGTTCAATTAATATTAAAGAAGATGTACCCAGCAACACACATTTAATCATTTTAAATGTGATTATTTTCATTCCATTGAAATCAGCACCAGTTCAGCACAAATATTTGTCAAATCATGATGATGACTCATTTAGTAAGTGATCAGCAGATGCATCAAGAAAGGAAAAAAAAATAAGTCTCATTGTTCCTGTACCCAATAGTGGTTATGGGGCTTTTTGGCATTTGGGCAATGGTAATAAAATGTTCTTCTAGAACCTAATAGTCTGAAACAAGCCAGACAGGTGTTTATGTCATGCTTGTGTGCTCAAATGATGGCGTTTTTAACCACATGATTTCCTCTGGCTGTCTTCCTGTTTCCAGTGTACTTTCATATCATGTAATACATGATAATTATGGCTTTAGGCCTCAACTACCACGTTGACGTTGTTATCAAGTGTTCTATATCTTGTCTGAAACAAAAAATAGCTACTCTGCATCAAGTGTGAAGACACTCGAGTAGATCTTCTTCCGGTGTTTAATACTAATTTCGCTAGATGGCGACACAAACACGACATGAGAAAACAGAATAAAAAACTTCTTGTTTTCAAAGCGTGGGAAGCTAGAACCAAGTGAGCTGCCTACCTAGATAACATTTTGATACCTACGGCGGCGTGTATAGGCTATTTCAACTACTCAACGTAGTGGATTACACCTATCTTAGCAGCTCAGCTGTAAACTGCTGGTATTTCCTTAACAGTTTCAGAGTAAAAGGTGTTCGCTGTTGGAAAACCCCTATCAAACTATAATTAAACAAAGCACATCGGACACATTTTTAGGTTAGCCTTCTGCATAAGACACCTTTAATCTATATCTAATTAGTCTAATTGTATATAATTAGTTTAATATTTATTGAAAGTAGCCTGTTTAATTTTATTTTTTATATATTTCGCTTAAATAAGGATGAATAAATAGCCTAATTCATTTTTTTTATTTAAAAATAAATATTTTTTTCAAATAAGGTAGGCTATAGTTGTTTTAACTATAAGCGTTGTATTAATCCAACGTTTATAACCGATGTTTATTTATTAATAAAACAAATTCCATTAAATTATCATTTTTTTCTACATGTAACATCTAACATGTAACAGGGCGAAGCAAAAAGTAAACTAGACAACTGTGCCATATGACAATAAGCAAGCATAGATTAGCACGTGATGGAACTAAACAAAATAAAAGCAAAAGAACCAGGAAATTGATACAGACGCTCATCGCCTCCTCGACGACAAACGAGTAACGACAAGTGTAGCTTAACGAGAGTGCACAGGTGAGACGAGACACATCTGAGTTCATTTTTTTGTTCACTTTCACGTCTTATCTTTTTGATAAAAGTCGCTTTTGTCGGCGGTTTCTCTCAGAATGTTTCTCTTTCGGTTTTAATGAAGGTGGTGGTGACTGGTTTTATGATCCGCTTTTCCTCAAATATTTGAATTGTTGTCAGTGTTTTATTAGTCGTCTGTGATAACTGCGTTTAAAGTTAACACAAAAAAATGCCTATAAATTAGAGTTAAATATGTTGTTGAATGAAGGAGCAGAAGAAGTCGATCAAACCCCCATCTCAGTTTAATTTCCGTTTCTTCCTCATACACACACCGTGTTCACTTGTTCCTTTTATGTGGTTAACTTGTAAAATTTTATTTTTTACCTCCCTAATCTAACTGGTTAAAACGTCTTTTAGTATTATTATCCATTGATTTACTTAGATTTTTTATTTATTTCACTTTTTAAAGTGAAGTTAAATTTCACTTTAACTTCCTTTCTGGTCTACTTCTGCTACTTCATGTGTTTCCTTCCTTCCTAAAATCAGGATTACAGCATTTCTTTTAGATATGAACATTTGAAAACAAACAAGACTTTCAGAAGTCTGCTTCACTGAACTGATCACTTCTGACTGTGGTTGATGTAACATTTAGGCCATGTGTCAACATGATTCAATGAGAGTAACAGGAAAAATATAGATTTTTTTTTTTAATGCATGCCAGTAACTTTCATGGACCGTTTTGCTCTTGTCAGGCCATGATGTTCGGGAGCTTGCTGTTTGCCGTGTTTTGTAGTGCAGCACTGGCCCATTTCAACTCGAATCTAGACCAGCACTGGGAGTTGTGGAAGAAGACACATGACAAGTTTTACTCCACCGAGGTGAGAACATGAGTTTCATAAGCATCTATCTGATGACCCCTCAGCTGATATTTCATTTACAATACTTGCAGCTTCATTTTAATAATGGTGTTCTTGTGAGGCTCATCATTTCACGATTGGCTTAAAATGATGGAGATGGTATCCATATATTGATGTAAATGTATTGAAATATTGATGATTTTAAAATGGTATTAACAATAGATATCTGTAATAAATGCAGTGACGGTAGTCTCACACAAACGTATCACACGTGTGATCCCTGTAATATGTGTTGCAGGTCGAGGAACTGGGCAGGAGGGAGTTGTGGGAGAAAAACCTTGAAATTATCACCCTTCATAACCTGGAGGCCTCCATGGGCATGCATTCATATGACCTGGCCATGAACCACATGGGTGACATGGTGTGTGTGAGAGAGAGAGAGAGAGAGAGAGAGAGAGCACGTGTGCACACTTATGTCTTTTTTCATTTGTGATTTATCTACTTGCCGCCTTTCAGTTTTCACAAGAGAAAAAAAAAAATCCACTTGCATGTGATACTGCTTTATTTATCTAGCATGAAGCTAATGAGAGATTTAAGATTTGTTCACAATCAACTTTTTTCTTCTTCTGTTTTCCTTACTCGATTGTACAGCTATATTGTAACTACTTCCTGTTCAAATATTTCTATTTTGTGTCATTGATTCACAGACAACAGAGGAGATCCTCCAAACATTGGCCACGACTCGTGTCCCTCCTGGCTTTAAGAGGCAAACAGCGACATTCGTGGGTTCTTCTGGGGCTCCTGTCCCAGACTCTCTTGACTGGAGAGAGAAGGGATATGTCTCCAGTGTGAAAATGCAGGTATTAATGTACTAGATATTTGATTGTATGATCTCTGCTCAATTTGATTAGCTTTTGTTTTGCTATTCATCTATAGAAATTTATTATGTATAATGTAGACAAGTTTATATGCTGAACAATGCTGTCATGTTTACAACTGTGACAATGAGCTCAGTTGTCAGGCTCAACTGAATGCTGGATTTTCAAAAGTATGTGAAGTTCGTGGCCCTATTGTTGCAGTAAACTTGCACAACGTTTATGAATTATTAATTTATTAGATGTACGCCGGTCTGTTATTGTAGGGACATCGACTTCACATTTTAACACTAAACATGACGCTGAATAAAACTAACTGTGATTGGTTGCGTTACATGTCAGTCAGTCCTTGGCTGATATTGTTTTTATTCTTCAATGCATGTAAGTGAATTAATGTGTTTTGTCATTTAAGAAACCTTTTATAATGATCATGATTCATGTTAGTTAATCTGTAACGCACGATTGGCGCCATGTTAGTGGCAGTTCAAAGAATTGCATCTGTCAGATTTACAACACATCAATTCATCCACTTCTCCCGAAATGCATGAAAGTGGCCAGTGAAGTGTGAGAAGAATAGAGTAAATTTGAGTTACCTACACAATGTGTTTCTAAACGTGTCATCAATTTATAATGGAAAGGATTGTTTCATAGACTTCAGTGTGTAGTTTACAAACTATAAAATGTGTTTTGCTAGTACTTGTGTATTTAAATGTCTGAAACCTAAAATAAATCTTATGTGGTTGAAGACACTGAACAGTTGTGATTTATAGGACAGCGCTGAGTGCCAGCCAGTGTGTGAAAGCACATTTGAATTTAATAGTTGATGATCACGTGATCTGAACGTTCTAATCACAGCGGTGTGATCGATCGTACGCTCAAAGTATTAACTAGTGATCACATGCGGTGATGATGCTTCTTGCGTCCATTTCGGAGAACCAGAGGGCAAATATTTCAATCGACCGCTCAGATATTTAAGTGGCACCAACTATTTGTTTTTGGGTACCGGTTCCATATTGGCACCGGGTTTTGGTACACAACCCTGGGAAAATGGCTGAGACATAGATTGTGGTTTCGCTATTGCTCTCATGATGTCAAATGAATTGGCCCCATTCTCTGTCAGAAACTGTCACATACATAAAAAATAAAATAAAAAAAAGTTTCACTTCCTTTGTTTTTCTTATTTTCCTGTCAGTGTCTGAGGGAATTTATTTCCCCTTTTTTGTAACTTCCCCTATAATGAGTTGGAAATTCAAAAATCAGCAACTTAAAAACCGCATTGTCAGAACGATGTTTCTGCTGCCTCATAAGCCTTTGTAATCCAAAAGTTTGTGTGTTTCCGGTTTTAGTCGTTTTATCATGCTTTTCTCTCTGTTGTCAGGGTGCATGTGGCTCTTGTTGGGCGTTCAGCTCTGTTGGGGCTCTTGAAGGTCAGCTGATGAAGACCACAGGGAAGCTGGTCGACCTCAGTCCTCAGAACCTGGTGGACTGTTCCTCCAGATATGGAAACAAGGGCTGCGGTGGTGGTTTTATGAGTGCTGCTTTCCAGTACGTCATTGATAATGGCGGAATAGACTCAGATTCATCGTACCCTTATGAAGGAGTGGTAAGTTGTTTGTGTGGGTCCAAGTGAAGAAACATTTACATCTATTATTACATTAAAAGAAACGTTAACGTTAAGCACACAAATGTTTGGTTGCATTATTTGAATTGATCAGGCCTGTTACTGCAGATTCTGATCCATACATTTACAGACATTGCTGGACTTACATTTGTCAGAGTTTGGCGCATGATTTTAAATAAAACATTTATGAAAAAATCTGCAATATTGTAATCCATTGTCATTATAGGTCTAATGTGTAATGTAACAAATAAATGTGTCCTACAGCAAAGACAGTGCAGATACAATCCATCCCAGCATGCAGCAAACTGCACAAAGTACTATTTTGTGAGTCAGGGAGATGAAGAGGCCTTGAAGGAGACTTTGGCCAGTGTCGGACCTATTTCAGTGGCCATTGATGCCACCCGTCCTCAGTTTATACTGTACCGCAGTGGTAAGTACTACTTTCTCTTTTTTTTTTTTTTTTTTTTTTTTTTTTTTTTAAATCAGATCAAATTCTTGTTTTGGTTGTGACGTTATCTCACATCTGTCCACAGGAGTTTACAATGACCCAACCTGTACCAAAAAAGTAAACCATGCAGTGCTGGCTGTTGGATATGGTTCGATTGCTGGGAAAGACTATTGGCTGGTCAAAAACAGGTACAATAAGAATTTTTGTGAAGTTTTGTGATCATAAATGGTCTGGTTCTGGAAATGTACCCACTCATGAGAAAGACATTTTTGTTAAAGCAGACTGTCTCTGTCAAAACATTGAAATGAATAAATGCAGATGCTGATTGTTTTCTTTTGCTTTAACAGTTGGGGTACCACATTTGGAGATGGTGGCTACATCCGTATAGCCAGAAACCAGAACAATATGTGTGGCATCGCCTCATACGCCTGCTACCCGGTTATCTAACTGAAACCCTGTTGAAATGCGTGAACGTATTTTTAGTCTAATTTCTTTTATAGTCTAATTTCTTGAATGTAAATGTGTTCTGTTTTTTTGTTTGTTATTTTTAAATACTTTTCCATTTTTTTAAAGGTACAAATGTATTATATTTTATCAAAATAAAATTGAATTTTTAATGTGTAAAGCTTTATAAGGAAATGCTTTCACTCAATTCAGCATGTTTACAAATGTGTCAGTTGAATATCACAACAATTTTACATGAGGTATTAAAGGGTTTCTCTGAAGCTCCACGCCGTGATGTGGTTAGGACGACGCACGTCATGTGTCATTCTGCACTCGTGTGCAAAACGTTGACTACTACTTGGAGGATAATTTTTACTTCACAAATAAAGTGGCTTTGAGAAATTTGCTGTTTGTAGTGGAAAAAAGCTTAATGACAATATTTTATGTAAGATGGATATTATGCATTATTTAAGATAACAATCCACAGATAAACTTGTCTGTAAAAATGTCTGATTTGGGACAATTAATTTAATGGAAAACCATGTGACATGGAAGACGACCCCCTTATGTCATCCTATAAGTTGCTTCATGAGCAAGAAAAAATCTAGGGTGTGGCTTGAATTTATTCATTGGACTTGACTGTATTATTGTGGTTTGTTATTGCGGTGATCTCATGAGTGACAGGTTGTCACACTCTCGCACCAGTAAACGTGTCATTGCATTGGTGAAGAGATGTCGCTGCAAGAGGGAGGGAGGGGATGTTTTGATTAAAGTCTATGAGGGTCCACATGAATAATAAAAAAGACAAGCATAGATAAGTCATTGATAAATACTTAAATATTGCATAAACTAAAATTTTCCATTTTGATTTCATGGTGACTTTAAAGAGATGTGTAAGTAGTACACTTTGATCCAGACAGAGATTTTTTGCTGATAATTGTTTAAAACGTCTAAATCATAAGATTAAAATGTGCAACTTACCCATTAGCCTGTCTCATTAAAGTCACCATGAAATCAAAGTGTACAATTGTTTTACTGTAAAAGTATATGTTTGGAATATTTTGATTTGATTTGTTGATGCTAATACTGAGTTCACCGTTAGATGGGGGTATTTCACCTACATTTTGTGGCTGTTCAGACCGCTTCAAAAAGGATAAGAACTGTCGTGTCTATAGGCTGTATTGTTATATAAGTCGATTTTACTAGCGATGTTATTAGTTTACATCACTAATTGATGTGTAATTTCCGATGTTATTCAGAAACAAATATGCAAGACCATTTATCTATACATTTATAAAAATTAAATGGCCGAAGTCAAATCAAAGAAAAGCTCGAGTTTACCTGGCATCAGTTAATGAGATTTTAGATGAGTTAAAAAAACTATCTTTTCATTTGGCTAATCTGAACCATTAATAAGTGGATCTCAAGAAGCCGACAATATATGTAGCAGCCTGGTTTTCCAGGGAGAGAGAGCGAATTCTGCTAGCCTATGAGGTGATGCAACAATAATAATTTATTCCTTTTAATTAAATCGTTTTTTACTCATGTAACAGGGCTAAGCAAAAAGTAAGACTGTGCCATATGACAATGGGCAGAAATTAGCACGTGATGGAACAAAATAAAAGCAAAGTAACCAGGAACTCCGATTCATTATCACTTCCTCTACAGACGACGAAGAAGTGTAGCTTAACGAGAGTGCACAGGTGAGACGAGACAATTTCTGAGTTAATTTCTTATTCACTTTCATGTATCTTTTAAATATGTATGTTTCTTCTTTTTATCATGTATCTTTGATGATTTCCTCCCCCCTTAAAAGGTTTCTCTTTCAGTTTTAAGGTATTGACTGGTTTTATAAGAGAGTTAAAATGACGGTGTCTGGATTTGATTCCTTTGGAAAAATCAGGATTGCGGTGTGTTTCACTCCATAGATATGTGTATAGATATGTATATAACTATATACTACCGTTCAAAAGTTTGGGAACAATAAGTTTTGTTCATGTTTTAAAAGGAAACTGATATGATCACAAATACTGCATTTATGTGATAAAAAAAAGACTGATTTTTTTTTAATATTGGGAAATATTATTACAATTTAAGACTTTTCTATTGTACTATGTTTTAAAATGTAATTTATTCCTGTGATGCAAAGCTGAATTTTCAGCAGTCATTACTCACGTTACTTCAGTGTCACATGATCCTTTACAAATCATTCTAATATGCTGATTTGCTGCTCAATAAATATTTATTTTTATTCATATATTTATATATAGATAAGAGACTATTTCATGAAAGAGACTTCTCCAAATTTCTCCAAATAAATTAAATACACATATATGTAGGCTTAATATGTTTATGGATTCTGTCTCTTGTCAATATAATGGACCATGGACCAATTCAAATAGAGACAGAAGAAGTAAATAAATAATAAAAAGGAGATATACAATAATGTATCTGTCATATGATACAAATTACGAACAACATTCCACGTGAAATAAAAATAAAGGGGAGGAAAAAAATTAACTAATAGCAGAAGTATATATGTATAAACTAGATTATATCAGAAGTCTCCTTCATGAAATAATCTCTTCATACTATGGTTGATGTGTGAACATGTACAGTATTAACAGATCAAATATTGATGTTTTAATGCATGCCAGTAACTTTCATGGACCGTTTTGCTCTTGTCAGGCCATGATGTTCGGGAGCTTGCTGTTTGCCGTGTGTTGTTGTGCAGCACTGGCCCATTTCAACTCTAATTTCGACCAGCACTGGGAGTTGTGGAAGAAGACACATGACAAGTTTTACTCCACTGAGGTGACAATATTTTTCAGATGATCCCAAAGCTGATATTTGACCCACTGCTAGAATCATATTTTGTTTATCACGTTCTATGAGGAATACAAACTCTTCCTTGATACTCATCAAACTAGTAAAGCTTGTTTGATGGGCTTATTTGTGACCCTGAATCACAAAACCAGTCACAAGTAGCACGGGTATATTTGTGGCAATAGCCAACAATACATTGTATGGGTCCAAATTAGATTTTCCTTTTTATGCCAAAAATCATTAGGATATTAAGTAAAGATCATATTCCATGAAGATATTTTGTACATTTCCTACCGCAAATATATAAAACATTTATTTTTGTGAATGAATGCAACACAATCCGAACATTAATGGACAACTTTAAAGGCGATTTTCTCAATGTTTCGATTTTTTTGCAGCCTGAGAATCCAGATTTTTTAAATAGTTGTATTTCGGCCAAACATGGTCAAATCCTAACAATGAAAAACTTATTTATTCAGCTTTCATGTGATGTACAAATCTGATTTAAAAAAAAATTACCCATGTGACCAGGTTCACATTTGCTGAATAATTCATTTTTTATTCATGTGAGACTTAAATAGTTTGACCAGTGATGTTTCATGTCTTTCTTTACATTTTTTTACTTGCCTTTTGTTTATGGTGGCAGGTCGAGGAACTGGGCAGGAGGGAGTTGTGGGAGAAAAACCTTCAACTTATCACCCTTCATAACCTGGAGGCCTCCATGGGCATGCATTCATATGACCTGGCCATGAACCACATGGGTGACATGGTGAGAACACAAGTCCAATGTCCCTTTTTGCCTTTCCTCTGTGTTTATTTGTCCATGATTTTTGTCAGAAATAAAACTCCTAGATTATACAGACATAAAGTTAGGCAATATAACAAAAATAGTTTGTTACATTTATATGACGCTTTTCTGGATACCCAAAGTGGGGAATCTCCTCAACCACCACCAATGTGCACCTGGGTGATGCAATGGCAGCCATATTGCGCCAGAACGCCCACCAGGCTACAGGGTGATAGCTGCATAGGTTATATTAGATGCCCTGCAAAGCAAGCGACAATTTAATAATCTGAAACTCACATTTCTCTGTTTGTCATGTTGAATCACAGACAATGGAGGAAATCCTGCAAACGTTAGCCACGACTAGTGTCCCTCCTGGCTTTAAGAGGCAAATGGCAGAATCTGTGGGCTCTTCTGAGGCTCCTATCCCAGACTCTCTTGACTGGAGAGAGAAGGGATATGTCTCCAGTGTGAAGAACCAGGTATTATACCGTACATTTTGAGAGAATACTATCTGATATTTGGTCATTTAGATTTGTGTCTTTCTGCATAGCTTTTTATTTGGTTGGACAGCTATTTTTTTTGTCTCTTTTGAAGCTATTTAAAAAAATGTCTTCACATTATAGTATTTCCTAAAAATCCAACCTAGAATGGATTATATGTAGCATGGAAACAAACCATGCTGTAATTTTGTCATGCTTTTCTCTCTACTGTCAGGGTGGATGTGGTGCTTGTTGGGCATTCAACTCTGTTGGGGCTCTTGAAGGTCAGCTGATGAAGACCACAGGGAAGCTGGTCGACCTCAGTCCTCAGAACCTGGTGGACTGTTCCTCCAAATATGGCAACAAGGGCTGCGGTGGCGGTTTTATGGACCATGCCTTCCAGTACGTCATTGATAATGGCGGAATAGACTCAGAATCATCTTACCCTTATGAAGCAGTGGTAAGTTGTTTGTGTGGGTCCAAGTGAAGAAGAAACAAGTGATCATTTCAGAAACAAGGAAGAATCTTTCCATAGTAGAAGTGACAGGACCGTTACCACTATGTTTGGCCTCAATGGCTGGATTTGTCAGTGTTTGTCATATTTTTTAGAAGCTGCTATCCATTATCATTATGAGTATAATCTAATAAATGAATGTGTCCTACAGCAAGGGCAGTGCAGATACAATCCATCCCAGCGTGCAGCAAACTGCACCAAGTACTATTTTGTCAGTGAGGGAGATGAAGAGGCCTTGAAGGAGGCTGTTGCCAACATCGGGCCTATTTCAGTGGCCATTGATGCCACCCACCCTAAGTTTATACTGTACCGCAGTGGTGAGTACTTCTTCTCTACACATTTCAATCAGACCGATTGCCAGATTAAAGGACAATTCCGGCGCAAAATGAACCTAGGGTGTTAATAACACATGGGTACCGAGTCGACCTTTCTTATAACGCCCTACTGTATATTAGCGTTATAAGCTAATCAGTGGTTCGAGCTAAAACTGGGTACATTCGATTAGCATGAAAACACATCCCAGAGAACTAACAGTCGACTCTGTACCCGTGTTATTAACCCCTAGGTTCATTTTGCGCCGGAATTGTCCTTTAAGGTTTTCAGGTTGTAAACTGAAGGTCAAAATAACTGTTATTTTTCTTGGCAACTAGTATAATGTTATCTCACACAGGAGTTTACAATGATCCATCCTGCACCCAACATATAAACCATGGAGTGCTGGTTGTGGGATACGGTGTGGTTGCTGGACAAGACTATTGGCTGGTCAAAAACAGGTTACATCAAACATCTGTTTTAAACAAACCATGATATGAAAAAATGCAGATATTGATTGTTTTCTTTTGCTCTAACAGTTGGGGTACCACATTTGGAGATGGTGGCTACATCCGTATGGCCAGAAACCAGAACAACATGTGTGGCATCGCCTCATATCCTTGTTATCCAGTCATGTAACTAAAACGCTATTAAAATGTATGAAAATATCAAAATAAGAAATGTACTATTTTATAATCTAATTTCTCAACAGTAAATGTGTTATATATATGTAATTTTCTTTTAAACTCAATTTCAAATGTATCTTCTGAATATTTTACTAAATAAATATCGAATTTTAAATGTTTTCTTTGGCTATTTCTTAAGCTCTAAAGGAAATATGCTTTCACTCTATTCATTATGTTTACAAATGACTTGGTTTTATTCAGTGCAACATCACAACGAACAGTTTCACATGAGGTATTAAAGGATTTTTCAAGATCAGCACACAATGTCCAGTTATGATTGACATTTAGATTGCTGTGATTTTTACACCTTTGGTTGATTAGCCACATTCATAAGGTAACACAAGGGAGAGAATGGCATAAAATGACACAGATGTTCACACCAGCAGAAAGAGATTTCAGATGAGTGATAGGTAAATGAAAAAAGAAAACACTTGCTACCTTTTCAGTCTGCTTATCTGAACCGTCAATAAGTGGATCTCCAGATGCAAAAAAAGAAGAAGAAAAAGCATTGAGAGTGAATTCTGTCAGCCTATGTTGTGATCCAATCAGGTTTGCTAAAATTATATATTTTTTTTGGGTGATTCATATGATACAGCTAGAACATAATTGCATCATATTTGTAGAGACAAACATATTTAACATTTATTTTGGTCTCTATCCTCACTTTTACATGGTAACACTTTGGTTATCTTTTTTCTTTTTGGAGGGATAAGCAATCATAAGATCAGCAAGATCCCCTTTCTTGCTCCGATTGTCATTCCCATTTGGTCTTTAAATTGATAAATGTTCTTCAATCGCTCTCGCTCTCTCTCTCTCTCTCTCTCTCTCTCTCTCTCTCTCTCTCTCTCTCTCTCTCTCTCTCTCTCTCTCTCTCCTCTCTCTCTCACACACACACACACACACACACACACGCACGCGCGCGCTCAACACACAAACAAGGTTCTCTCTGCCTGCAGGTAGGGCTGTGATTTAGTTGTGTTCACGGATTGATTCCAGCACATTTGGCTATAAAAACTTAGTAACGCACAGACGCTCCCTGAATGGATGGGATCTTTGGTACAGTTACATCTCAGCTACACGACACATCATCACACACAGTTGAGGTAGATGAAATTAGAGCTGTCGGGTAGAACAAAAAGGGCCAAACGGGTTCCCCTCGGTGGGATAGCGGAATGGAACTATCACTTCAGATTTACACGCTGTAGTAACTCTTCCAAATATATCTGAAGAGGTTAAAAACTACGAGAATATGCTGCGATTTATGTGTGCCCCTCTTCATTGACAATAAGTCTGTGTGAACAATGTGTCCACCAGGAGGCGCCAAACACTCACGTACGTCAACCATCATCTGCTAAACGTGATCTTCGGGAGGCTACAGGTCATCGAGTGATCTCTAACCATCTACCGATGTAATTTTGCAAATTATAATAACCTAAATCCTTACATCTCTACGAAAAGATTAGCCCACCCAGTTAACTACTAGTGCTGCAACAGGGTGACCTGGAGAGTTGAGACACACAAGCTGACACCCTTTGCCCTGCGCGCAGCACGCTTACAATTGTCGCTCATTAAACTTTAATTCGCATCCCCAAACTCCCATTCACCACCCCTTCCCTTCCTCTGATCTGCCACCCCTCCTGGTGAACGCCCTAAGCCCATGGGCCTGGCCGAGCGCCGGCCCCAGCCACCGAGAGGACACAGATAAAAAGGGCCTCTTTGAAGTCGGCAAAAGTCGATGGCCTCTTTCATGGGCCCTCTTTCAAGTGCGTGCTGCGAAGGGGCCTCACTACATGCCCTGCAAAGGTTAAACACAGGGGAACGAGAAAGAGCATTGAAAAGGGGACGATCTCTCCCTCGACTGCCCACCCCGAGAGACTTCGGCGCAGCATGTATGATCGTCGTACAGTAAATGTGGACTGCAGTGAGGAGATCACAGTTCAACACAGCCTAAATATAGAAGCATCTCGACTTCATAGCCACTTGTGTGCCGCTGTACGATCACGCTGAGTCTCGATCTGTTCAGTCAGGCTGTGGCCTAAAGGGTCTAAACATGCAGCATGTGAATGAAGAACATGGATGGGTACGCTAGTCTGTCTATCGAGATACTAACACAGCGGTCAGGAGACGAGAAACGCTGGACATTCAGGGAGGACAAATATTCATCTTTGGTATTGGGACTCCTATCAGAGACAGGGTCGTTTTTCACATACAAACAACAAATAAATACTGACGGTAACTAGCAAATAAATAAAATAAATAGCTAGAAGATTAGAAATAAATACATAAATAATTATAAATACACAAAGTGGTTCTCATTTCATATTCAATTCAAGCTTTTTGTAAGTATTTTTCATCAGGATCATTGAGATTTTGAGCTTTTTCCGGTACGAACAGCCATCGGCCAGATTGTGTGCTTGAAATTTGTACAAAATACAAACAAAAACCAGATTTCTCCATCTCCATATCTAAGAAATCTTGTTTTGAAGATTTTGAAAGAGAAGAGAGCGTTCTGGATTCTTTTTGCAGCCATTCTGTCAGCAGAAACTCACCAACAAGTTGAAAGTCTGTTGCAAAAAGTGTCACGGCTGCACTTTCCCCACCACCTTGTTTTGAGTTCTTCCTAATGTTGTCTGGATGCGACACCATCCTGTGCATTTTGTAACGAAGGAGTATAAAAAGAAAACAAGCTCTCGAAAAATGTTCATATTTTGGTTTCAGCTTCTTTGTCCAGTAGTTTTCCCCTTTAAAGGAATCTCTGAAATATTCGCTTGCATCCTTCTTGGTTTCTTTGGTCATTAATTGTCCATTTGTTGCAAAATTATCTCACTCTCGAGAACCCTAAAAATATAATTTTGCCACTTTCCGTCTGTCACGATCAACAAAGAAAAACCAGAAACATTTGGACCTTGCACTGATTTTAGACGCTGTAACAAATTACAAAATAAACCGTTTCAATATCTATTCATAACCCTCAATATGTTGATTTGTGAATGATTTCATAAGCCCTAAAGTGTTGGGCTCGTCCTTCACGATTAAAGCTAAAATAACCAACGCTAAAACTACAATCAATGCCTGTCTCATCTAGACATTGCGGACATCACCCTCTTAAAGACTTCATCTTTGGTTTCATATGCTGTTGATTTGTATTCAAAAACACCCTTGATTAAAAACTCTAGGAGCTACAGGTAAACCTGTGCTGTGCAGAGCGGAAAACGGCTCGTTTTCCCATCATGCCGTGGAGCAGGTCACAGCTGGAGATGCAGTGCTGGACCCCGACGAGCCGGTGGAGGATGGACGGCCCTCTTCGGTCCAGCGGTTGACGTTTCTGCGGCGAGCGTTCATGAAGAAGTTGCTTACGGTGGAAAGCTCAAGGCCCAGCTGCTGAGAGATGGTGATCTGCAGGTCTTTGGTCGGTCGGTGGTTCTCTCTAAAAATGGCCAAGAGAGTGCGACGCTGCAGGTCTGTGAAGACTAGCCGGGTGCGTTTGGGCCCCTGGTTGCGCTCCAGCTTGGACTGCTCCTGCTCCTTGCGCTTACAAGCTGGAAAAAAAAGAGACAGAGAAAGAAAAACATTAGTCTACAAAAAAAAAAAGGACCTGGGAATATAAATAGGCTACGTCTTTTCATTGCGGCTTATCTTTGTTATCTAATCTCTAGACTTTCTTAATTGCAGAGAAAATAAAGCGCCTGTTTCAGTGTAGATTTTTTAACAAGTGGCTTTTGTCTTTAACAATAACAAATAATTTCAAACTGGGAAAAAAGATGAGCAAGTAATGGCTGACAGTTTCAGGAAGTGAAAATATAGTCAAAAGATGGAAAAAAAATCTCACATTTTAAAGATCTCAACTTTGGAAAATGTTAAACATTGCAACCAAATTGAGAGATGACGATTAAGTTCTAAAATATGCAAACAAAATCAGGGAATTACAGTCAAAGGCTAAAAAAGGTCTCAAAATCGTTAAAATAGAAAACATTGCATGTAAAATGAAACTGAATAGTCCTGCACACTCAAAAAAGATGCAAAAGATCAGTTAGAGCTAATGTTGTCAATACTCCGCATTTTTACGTTATATAATGATCATATACAGCTATTATTGTTATAAAATACACAGCTTAATTAAATACCGCACTGGGTGTTGACCAGACTATTGCCTGAAAACCAGAGAGAGTCTCTATCAGACAACTGCCAACTTGATAGATAGATAAATGTACTTTATTGATCCCTGAGTGGAAATTCAGGATAAGGGAGATTAAGTGATATGAAGAAAGACTGTAAACGTGCTGAACAATAACCATCTAAATCAAATAGATGGCGAACAAACCAGAAGAGAGTCTGTTGTTCTCAAAATGCACATTTTAATGTTTCAATTCAGCATTTTACCCCTCTCTCCCATTCAAGCGACTCCCGGTCCTCTCGATCGGCCCAACCTGCTTTCGGCAGTACAACGGCGACCATTAACTAAATGCTTCCTGATGTTGTAATCATGTGTAAAAGGTAGGAATTACCATGCTATAAATCCACCACACTCTGAGACATAAACCTCCCCCCATAGAGTTCTTATGATCGTGGGAGCAGGCCCTAATCATGATGTATACCACTTGTCTCATGTAGCTGAAACGTGATCGAAAGCCTTTTTCATAAACCACCCCCACCCCCCCCCCCCCCCCCAATTGCCTATCACCCCTCTCTCCCCCCGAAGCCGTACTCCCTGCCTACTCCACCCCCTGCTGATTTTTTTTCGGCCACAGGCTGATAGAAATTATTGATTAAATCTGTGCTGCTCAGACTCCCCGACCTATAGAGGAGCTTTAACCCCTTTAGTGCTGGATGAAAGGGGAGCTTCTGCGTGCCAAACAACATTTGTTGTCAATCTCAGCAGGACGGCAGAGATCTAAAAGTAACTATGCAATTTTATATACAAATAGTTTGGGGCTAAAAATGTAAAAGTAACGATATCAGTAAAAGAGCCTCTGCTATTTAAGCCGATTATTTCTCTGTGATTCCTTAAGACAAGAGCTTTAGGCTTCAGTGCTTGTGTTTGAAATCCCAATGCTGTCCGAACACCGAGCTTTAGAGTAATGATCTCTACCCTGCCCTGCGACTGAATTTCTCTCTGTTCATCTCTCTCCCAATCAAAGCTCAGCCAGTTTGCGAAAACACACAGGCACAACAAACAGAACACATCCACACAAAAGACCTGAGGAAAAACTGAGTGAGAGAAAGAGAAAATAGATTTGTGATATCTAGAAAAACCAAGATATATTGTAGGTCAATAAATCGTGCTTATAAAATATTGAAAGATGCATTTATTTTACAACAAATGCAGTGTGATCCCAGGCCTTGTTTGCAATATGCACGAAAGCTTGTAAAAAAAAAAAGTAATAATTTTAGCCTCCCAATAACAAGTATCTGAAAAGTGCTGATGGATTTGAAAAGGATGGGTATTTGTTGTGTAAATACTGGTTAAAAATCACTGCATTAAGCTGAATCATCATTAAATGTGTCGGTAAGTTGAACTCCTGCTGCCTCTGAGAGAGGAGGCGTGTAGCCGCATGCATTCTAATGTTTGCTCATGCCGTCTTATTCACAGGAGGTGTGTGCAGGAGCCTTCTGCGTTGCTTTCCCAAGGAAATCAATACCAGCTAGTAATTAAACAAAGGGCATGGTGAGAAAAGTCAACACTCATGGAAAGTGGGTTATATAGGGAAATACAGAGGTGTCCACTTATGCTTTTGTGCACAGAAGCTGTGAAAAAAGCCTCAAGAAAAAAATCCATCCAATAGTAATTGGCCAACAGAAAATTCAGAGTCAATATCAATTCACATTTAGGAAAAATGATCAACCCAAGCCTGAATTATGCATGAAAATAAAACCAAAAACTCAACTAAAAAAGAAAAGAACAAAACACCGTTTACATTCATCATCCTGCATGAACATCTATTGCCAATCACGAAGATTTCCACAATGGCATGTTTAGCGACTACCACAAAAAAAACAACAACAGCAGGACATGGTACCACTCAGGCCAACAGGGCATTGATTGATTCCATGTATTTCGTTGCATGGAACAACCCTACGACTGAGGACACAGTGGTCACCAATCAATATCTGTAGTGGTAATGCAAGCAGAATAATTCATTCTGAAGCGTATTTCATGCTTAGGTGATTGATCGCTTGGGATTCGGAAAGATTTCGGGAGAATCTGCGTGTCTGTGTTTGTCTCCCACCCCACAATCCTCAGTGGCTGCTGCAGCACGCCAGCCGACATTTTGAAAACCGCCCCATCCCTGCATCGCCAAACGCACCGCCTCCCCCCCCCCCCCCCCCCCACACACCATCGTCCATTCTCATGTTACTGTTTTTCTCTAGATCTCTTTGTGTGCTTTGGACAACAGTTAAAGTTTCAGCCTCTTCAATGTCAAAACATTGTAACACGGCAAGATGCACTGGGTTTGAGGTGAAATCTCTCAACAATGTCTCTCAAAAATGTTTATTTAGCCTTATTGCAACAAATTGATATGCTCATTTTAACTGTACTTTGATCAAATGTTGGTCAAAAATACTGTTGTGTCTGTGTACTTTTCATGTATTGTGACTGAATAATTGTAATGGAAAATTTTACTTTGTTTGTGGTTGATTATCATACATGTACCAATTGTCATTGTCTTAAACAATACTCGCCCTGATTTAATTGTTAATTTTGGCCATTTGTTCTGTTTCACAACAACAATACATTTAAACTACAATTCAACTGAACAAGCTCTTTTACCTTCCAGACGTAAGGAGGCCATCCTCTGAAACTCTGGCTCCTGTAGCCAGCGGGACATCCTCTTGAAGGTTTCGCGGCCAGACTTGAGTTTCCCCCAAGGTTTGGGGTTCCTGAGCAGGTCTGACAGAGTGCCCTGAGACCTGCACAGAACCCGCTCTGCAAAAATGGCCTGTGGGATGCTGTACCTCTTCAGTTCAGTGATGATTCTCTGAGCCACGTCTTTAGTGTTGATCTCCTCCCCTCCGCCGCCATTCTGTGAGCCAGCCAGCATGCCCTCTCTTCCCAGGCTGGAGCCGGAGGAGGAAGGGGAAGAAGAAGGGAGCTCCCCAAGCTTGGAGGCCTGTTGGCTGGAGAGGTGGTGCTGATAACTCTGGTTGTATAAATGGGGGTGGTAGGTGGGAGTGTGCTGATGGGCATCCATTTTGTTTAGCTGGTGGCTGACCCCATGCTCGCCCCCCAAAGAGGGTGGTGACATCTCCCTCACAAAGTCTGCCGCTGTTCGACAGATGTTCCCCCCGTTGCTGCCCATATGGACCTCATGGCCACCTGGAAGCATCTGGCTACTGTGTCCGTTCTGACTTCCCAGGCTACCATAGCCATGCATGGCGGTCTCCAGGCCCGCACTGCCCAGAGGCGGAGACAGACCTTGTCCCAAACCAAAGTCTTTTCCATACGACGTGTAGTAGTTTCCTCCTAGACCTCGATCTTCTCGCATGAGAGTGAAGCTGCCGATGACGTTGCTGACGGGCAGGCAGGGATGGTGGTGGTGATGATGGTGGAATTTGTCATCAAAGGGTTGTAGGGGTGTCAGTGTGGTGTAGGTGCTACCACAGCTGGTTGGTGCATCCCTACCATACCCCAGAGTTGCCATGCTGTGGTCGTACGCGGAGCTCTGGTGGTCAGACTCCAGGCCCATGGTGGGGCCTCCCAGAGAGGGACGAGGGAAAGCAGCCGCGAGATCGCGAGAGTGCAGCATGGCTCGGCTGTCCTGACTGTGCGCCAGTTCTACGTGGCTGTGCACGGACATCTCACCCATATTACCATCCATGTCGTATACCTTCCTCACTCCGCTTCTTCCTTAAATTCCAGCTGATGTGTTTTTCTAAAAGTCTAATGTGTGGTTACTGTAATATAATATAAAAGCAGTCCCTGATGCTGTTTATATCTCAAAATCTGATTTCAGTGTACTCTCAGAGACATTTCATCACAGTGGCACCATCTTGGGTCATGCAAGCAAATTCTGTGTTCCATAAATGCATCTGTATTTATCCATCTGAGTCTTGCTTTTGCCTTGGCGACCAATGCTGAAAAAGAGACAGGACCATGGTCACTGATTTGTTATTGATCATTTATTTAGCTGTATTGATTCGTCACAAATATTAAAATAGCTACTTGAACCACCCTGATGATTAATTCTGTTATTGTGTAATAACTTTTTTGTCTATTAATATCATATTTATTTATTATAGCTTATCTATTTAATAAAATTATTTCAGTTCAAAAGCAACTTCAACGATCATATCGATGTTTTAAAAAAAGGTGGAAAAGAATTAAGTTGCTTACCTCACAACGCTGCTTATCCGACCAGATGGAGAGAAGCGAATCAGCCTCTCCAAAACGCAACCAAAAGCCGATAATGGGATGGGATATTCTATACACCTGCAGAAATTCCGAATTTACAATCACACCGCAATCGGTTTTGTGTAACAGCGACTTTTGTGTGTCATCGGCACATTTCAGTGTTAAAAAAAGAAAAAAGAAGAAGAAGCAAAGGCTCGGTCCTGTCCGTCACCGTTATCCGCTAGATTCTCGCTGGACCACAACTGTCGAGGATGCAACACAAATGATGCGTAAGGCCGTAAGATTTCGTCGGATGTCCGGACTTCGCTATGCTGCAATCGTGTCAAAAATAAGCGCCGATCTATGTCTAAGCATCGCGCTCAGTCGCTGTCATTATCTCTGTGGTTTTGCCCTTCTGTATCCTCATCGATCTCGGCCCCAACTCTTTCTCTCCTCTCTCTCTCTTCCCCCAGCCCCCCTCCTCTGTACGTCACACTCTTAAAATCTGACAGATGTGGGGTGAATTTACAACCCTCGTTAACTCCTTCCCTCCTGCGGACCTCAAGAAGCCATTGTCTTAGCTCGTGACAGTGTACGAATTATACAGTTATATAGAGTTAGTTGACTTAAAAAATATTTTAATAAGAACATTTTATGGCGCAATCTGCTGAGTTTCTCGAGTAACCCAAAAGACCTAAAGTCTTTTGCCATATATTTGTAATGTATTTAATAAACTGATGGATATCTATGTTTTCTAGTTTTACTTCAATTTTCTACTGTTGCTATGGTTACCCCTAAAATCAACGCGATTTTGCATTTGCTAGTTGCTATTGAAAATTGGCACAACAATATCTTGAAGCCAAATATTCAATTTGATATTATCATAACATTTTGTATTTTGTTCTACTACCTAACGTTAACTGTTTAAGAATTTATCAGGTTAATTTTTTTGTTGATTGCCTAATACATTTAAAATTGTTTAAATAAACAGGAAAATATGCTACATCGAACACAGTTTAATCCAATTAAAAGGCCAAACCGTTTATGTACTATTAACTACTTTTTTATTTTCCCAAGCGGAAGGCAATTAACTGAAGCAACAAAGCGCATGGACAGAGAGCGGTTCTTATCAGCTGTCAGCTTACAGTGTAGTGGACAATTAAAATAAGAGTTTGCTCCTCAATCACAGAAGTGCTAAACAAGATCAATGCACTTGATCTATCCAATGCGCACCTATGACCCTCTTTCTGAGAGTACACGCGACCTTTCCTAAAACACGCGACCTAATAGGCCTACAACAAAATTACACTTCTGTCATATTTCCATTAAAAAAAAGGCATTTAATACGCTGTGAGTTTGTGTGTGTGTCAGGCAGAGAGAGCGATGGGAGTTGATGCGAGTAGATGTTTGAAACTTGGAATATTAATCATATCTGTCTGTCAGTTTAATTTTTAGAGATGAGCAATTCTAGCGCTTGAAAAAATTTCCAGTGCGATGTGGGACCGCTGTCTTCCCGCAGCAGATGCTGCACTATCGATCCGCGCCGAGCAGGGCTGAGGGAGGGAGGGAGGGGTGTGTGTGTGTGTGTGCGTACGGAGAGTGTGTGGCTGGAGGTAAAATGGTCAGCTCTTACCGCAAAAAAGGTCTGTTTGAGGGTCGAGGTGAAAGTTCACTCACTGCGGCTGGAGAGCTTGATTGAAGATAGAACACTCGAATGAAAACAACCTGATCCAGAGTGCACTGATAACCCTTTACACCCTTCATAATTTGTAATTTTGATAATAGAAACATAAACAATTTTCCTTAAACCTTTTAATAATGATGTTGTGCATTTTTGGGCATCTAGAAAAAGCAGCACAGCGTTAGGGTTAAATTGGAAAATTAAATTGTGTCAATACTGTAGCCTACACTCGCGATATAAATCATATTAAATAATAATGATATATGCTAAACAATAGTCAATGATAATCAGTAGTATCCTCATCATTGTGTTACAGTGACATTTCCTCTATACATTTTTTTTTTACCCCGGGGCATCAAGAAGGTTTATTATTAGTAGGCTAATGTTATTTTAATATAGGCCTAATTTAATATAGCCTACTCTTAAGATTTTGCATGAATTAGAAAGAGCTTATCTGAGAGCAACATGTACGCATTGCAGATTATTATTCACCTATTCTTTCCCTCTCTCTGTCTGGGACGCGTATCAATGATCAAACATTGTTCAAAACAAACCGTGGAAATCAAAACAGCGGCCAGCGAGTTGGTAAATTATTTATACCTGTCTATTGAGTTCTTTGAGCCTTTGGTCGAGCCACGTCCTCCTCCCGAGTGGTGTATCAAGAGGCCTGCAGGTTAACACGTACATGAGGCTAAACGTACAGAGCTAAGCAGACGGATACTAACAGTGTGTGTTCTTAGAAAGTTATTGCCGAGTTTAACCCCTTCACATCATAATGTTAGGCCTACTATCTCGTCTTTCAGACGCCGTAGAAACGATGTTAATTAGCTCATATCACTCAGTATAACATCAGTAACATTTTATTTTATATACTATTTTATGTAGTGGCCTAAATGAATAAAACTGAATAGACATAATGATGAACATGCGACAGAACCACAATTGTTGCAGAAAAAATAAACACGAACACACGTAGCCTATGTAAAAATATTTGTATTGTTTCTACGGAATCATTTTACAATTTAATGCAACACACAAAATGTAATCTGCATTACGAGGTTGCCTTTAGGCAGATCCGTTTGCATGCTTGGGATTTTCGGCCTCCTGATAAATCTCATGGAGATAAATGCTATTGATCACATTTGCAAACTGTCTTGTTTGTGTCGTTCTTGAAACCTTTGTGTCAGAATATTATATTTTTTTGTGTTCATTTATTTTGTGAAAAGACATACAATATCTGTTGAAACATGTGGCTTCATATAACATAAGAAATGTATATAAACATTTAATAGACAATTGGAGATTAGTGTTTATAGCCTGATTGCAGATATCATGGAAAAAATTATTTAAATAACATTGTTTAAAAAAAAACACTCTTTACAGGAGTATAATTAGCTAAATCTATAGCTTTTCATCTCCTTCCAAGTTTTTCTGTTTGTCCTCGGAATGCAGCGCTGAGGCACTAATATAAAGCCTGAAAAAATATTACAGGTAATCAAAGCCCTTTTTAAAAACCATAAGCAATCTAACAAATAAAAAACAACTAACACAAATCTGCTAATGCACTGTGATGAATGCGTCGTGCAAAACAATTCATGAAATTGTGCAACAAGCTAAAAAAATAAAAAATATATTTTACTTCTGTTATCCTACAATTATGTCGCTTATTCTTATAACCAATTTCATTGAGAAGTGTTTAAGTATAGGCCACTAACTGTGAGCAACATTATTTACATTTCAGCAATATTTGTTATCAATCTTTTTATCTCGTGTTTTAGTGTTCATGTTTTATATCGATATTAATATTTTGGCTTCGGAAGCAAGGGCCAATAGTACAAGAATAAAGGAAATAAAACGATTCTACAACCTAAAACGTGCATTCAGATGCGAGGGGATAAAGAAATTAATTTCGTCCAAAAATAATAGGACGCATGGTGAATAATAAAAAGAACTCGATCGATAAAAAAAGTCAATAACTCAATTAACATGCTCAACCTCACGGAGAGCAGGCCTTATGAAACAGAAAAAGAAAATCATTTGAAAAATAAAACTGTGTGCGCCTGACTGTAATCGTACACTGTAACTTTACAATTACAAATTTCTAACCGATGATTATTTAAAAAACATTTAAAAAAGTGAAATTATATATCTATCAATATTTTAAATTATTTATTTATTTATTTTGTATATTATTTTATTTTCTGGAAGATAAGATTAGCAAACTGCATCAGAAAAAAAAGTACAGGAATTTATTCATTATTCGTGGTGTCCAATAACCTTAACGTAGGCCTATAGGCTACACTTAACTTTCTTTGCTTGAATTTGCGTTTTAAAGTTTAAACTTAAGTTGAAGTGTAAATCTTTATTTTTAACTGTAAAAAATAAAATAAGAAAATGTAGGCCTATGTACAGTAGTCTACATCTTACATTAAAAATGATCTTGCATCTGAGAGCATATTCATACAATACCGGTGTTTATGTCCACTGATTAGGTTCATATGCCATACCAACCCGATTCTGTATCGCAAGTCAATTAAATTCTTCACTAGAATTCACAATTATAAAGAATAAAAAAAGGTATAGGCCAACCTAGGCCTACATACATGTAGTTAGCCTATTTTATTTATGTAAAGGTATTTATTATAAAGGTTCAATATAAAGAGAACCGTTTTCAGACAAACCCTGAGAGAGATTTATAATTCTCACAAATATGGAGACAAGACTGTATTAGGGGAGTCTGCTGAATTATTATTAAGGTCATGCTCATATTCAGCTTTCAGTAACGTTTCACTAGTCACATTCACAAACTCAGCCACAGTGTTAAAGGATAATCTTTTCTATGATTTTACGATTTAACCTCTGAGCCACAGCAAGTGTTCAGCCGCATTCAAATGGGCGCGCGCCCGTGTATTTGGTTCTGTTTATCGATTGGTAAACGTGGGCGTGCTGCCAACATGCAGGATGGCAATCTATTATTACCATTGTGAATTATTAGCAATCGGAGTATAACAACTGGCCATATATATAATACAGCACGTTTAATATAAATTGTTAAAATATTTTACAAATGTTTACATACTAGCCTACCGCAAAGCGCTTAAATTCAAGTGCACGTATTAAATTATACGCATTAACAAAGTAGCCTATAGCATTTTAGCCCTTAGTTTAGATTTTGACCGCAACACGATGATGCAATCCAGATTAATCAGAGTGGAATAAAAAACATTGATATCATTTTTAAATAATCTAACAACATTTAAATCGAGTTTTATTTTATTTTATATAATTGTAATAATAAAAATAGCGTTAGATTTTAGTCATTAACATAATTTAGGATGCAAGGCCTTCTCCAAATCAGCATTAAATAAAGCAGCAGCCATTTCCAATCTAAAGCAATCCTTAAAAAAATCCCTGCCTCTGCCTCACAACACTGAACATACAAACACTTTAACATGATTCTGCTACATTTCCATTGCACTTTCATTCCAATTGAAGCACAAAATATCAACAGCAACAGCAGAGTACTTCAAACAAGCACCCACATGCATTGCACAATATAAATACACATCTATGCAAACACAATGTTCTGCGTTTCGTCCATGCAGAACAGCCACACATTCTCAGATTGTGAGTGAGGGTCTCACAGCAGTGTTTGTGTGTTTATAAGATGAGTTCTGCACAAGGGTATATCCAGTCTATAGATGCTCGGTGGGTGGGTGGAGGATCTGAAATTGCCTTGCAATCGGTTAGCATCCTTTTCCCTGCCCCTCTGTCTTCCATTTTTCCCCCCTTCCCCTCTGTTTCGCCGTTCCTCTCTGCAGATGCTAGCGTCCATGTTCTCCATCACATCTCCAATTTTATCATGAGACAACGTTCTCCAGACCCCAGAAATCCCCCATTTTGCATGTCCCACTCAGTGTCCATCTATTTCCACACAATTTGTCCTGTATCCATTTTGCTTTCCTGCCCAGCGATGTGGTGTCTTCTCTGTCTCGGTGTGCGTGTGGCTAGATGCGGTTTCTGTTCCTGCTCTTTTTAATCAGCATGTTAATAAGAAAGGTAACTAATCAATACGTTCAATGGCCTGGCGATTGATACCATCTCAGCCTCCCTCCCCTCTCTCTTTGACGTACACACACACACATACACACACTACACAAGCACAGAGGCTATACACAGAAATAAATATAATTACAATGAGAGAATGCTTTCTTTAGTTTTAGTTCAGTCATCTTCCAGTAATTTGTCGGATACTGGTATCTTTAAGGAATCTGAAGAGCAAAGAGAATTGAAATGGGTATTTCATAGGGAATTCAAGAATTTGCTTTATTAAATGTGAGGGATCCGCAAACACAAAGGAATGCTTTTTTTCCTTATATCAAAGCACAAAGTGCTACACTTGAATCCTAACATCAACACCAAGAGTAAAAATATCTCTTGAGTATGTGTGTTCCTCACCCCAGGGTAAGGTCTTCTACTACAAATGGCCAAATCCAACAGGGCGGAAAGAGAAAAATGGCAGAGGATAAAAAGAATTCCTTCACAGAAGAACGTGTTTGGGGGGGAAAACATTAAACACACATGCAAACACTGAATGGCCTTTAAAGCTGACATTCTGCAGACCTGCGGTCTTGCTTTTACTTCATGGTAGTTTCTTTGCAGTGAGTACACAGCAAAGTTCTCTTTTATGTTTGCATTTGGTCGACTTTGACTGTTTGCATGTTGTGCTGCCAGATCAGAGAACATTGTACATTCCTAAAGATAAAGTGTTTTTCATGCATTCCAAGCATGCATTTCTTTTTAGATACAGGATAAAAGGCAACGCTTTTTAAAAAGGAATATTCTATTCAATGCAAGTTAAGCACACACAATCTAAAGCAATGATAAAAAAATCTGCCTCACAACACTGAACATACACTTTGGCATGATCCTGCTTACTTTTACATTGCACAATCATTCCAAATGAAGCACAAAATAACAACAGCAACTGCTGAGTACTTCAAGGTTCTCTTATGTTTGCATTTGGTTGACTTTGACACACACACACACACACACACACACACACACACACACACACACACACACACACACACACACACACACACACACTGAACTCGTCTCTTATTTTATTAATTAATTTATTATTTAAAAGAAGCAAAGCTCAAGGTTATGGGAAAAAACTTACAATATAACTGGAAAGGGTAAATTTTGAGGATTTAAAAGCAGAAATGTGAAGCTTATAATCTTATAAAAGCACTTAAATGAATTATTCTGATAAAACATGTATTTTTCGAGCTGTAAAGTTGTTCTTGCCATTTTTACAGCCATTTTAGGGTATTAGAAATTCTGTCATGGCAAAAAAAAGTTGTAAAAGTGAATATAACTTTAAACTCAAGTTAAGTAACGCATATCATTTTCATATTGTGGCTAAACGTTTGAAACAGTGAGTTGTTTTTAATGTTTATAGATTGGTCCCATTTACTTCCATTGGAGGTGTTTTTCTTCTTTCTTGTTTTAAAGAAAAGGAGGGACAAGTCAAAATATATATTTTCTGGAACCCAGAATATTCCTTTAATGTGATATCTGAGAAATTCTGAAAATGAAAATTCTGTCTTCATTTACTCACCCTCATGTCGCTGTATGACTTTCTTCAGTGGAACACAAAAGAAGATATAAAGGTGAGAAAATATATTTCGAAGCCATGTAAATGATGACAGAATTTTCCTTTTTTTGGGTGAACTATCCCTTTAAGTAAAAGGTACAAGAAACGTTTTCTTATTTCTACATATACAGTATCATGAAGCTTTACCCATCAAATGTGGCTTATTTACATGCTTGGAATTATTCATGACTAATTGAAAAAGCCTAAGTGCCATGTTCCAGAAATCTCTGATATAACAGAAGCCCTATCATATTTCTGGCACTGATGCAAGCTTGTGTTTCAGCTCAAAGCTCTCTCCGAGTTTGGCGTGTGTGTGTGTTTGTGTCCCTAGAGAGGTTTAGAGTGACCACTGCCCCCTGACCCCCCCCCTTTACACTGTCACCCCACAACCCAAACCTCCATCAGAAATGCTCTAGTCACCTAGCAACAGAGGCCTAGTAGTCAGAGGTCAAAGACCAGGGGCTATCGCAGATATTACACGCACTCCAAGAAACGTTAATATAGATCCCCAGAATTACAGTCATCCATTTTAAGAATTATGTCATGGCATCATTTTATACTGTATACATTAAGCCTCCATTTAAGCATTGTAAATGGACTGTCATGCTTGCACATGCACAGGAAATATAATGAGCCTCTCAGCATGAACATAAAAAAATGTTAGGGATGACTAGTGTCCCCGCACACTTTTGACACCAAAATCTTTGTTTTTCACTGAATGACAGCAAAGGGCAACGATGACCATTCCATTTCATCCAATCAAGAAAAGGTCACTGACCTCTGACCCCAACTGACCACGAGGGGAGGATGGGCACGATCCAATCACCTTAAACAGTCCGTGGCAGCACGTCCAGTGTGGAAGGAGGTAATGAAAAGAGGGGGGTGGAGAAAGCGACCAAAGAATGGACGGGTGCAGATGCAGCATTAATCTGTGCTTTGATCGGGGCCTGCAGCACTTTGAATGGAGGGATGAAGAAGAAAAGAAGGATGAAAAACAGATCCACCTAGACTACATCTGTGCTGTATTTTTAATCTGGTGGTGATGTGACGAAATTCATTTACCGCACTTTCACCCTGACATCATTCGAGAGGAGTTTAATTATCATTTTCGATGACACAGAAGGCATCACAATATGAGAATTTATGACCCTGATGACCTAATACGCTTGTTAAGTAGTGACGTAAGGAATACTGTAAGGAGCCCAAGCGCTTGCTCATTTAAATTGAGAATACTATCTCAACAGCAGGTTATGAGCACTATATAGCATGGCATCACAGACATGTTTTAATGAGTCATGAAAGATGAATCACTGATTGGCCATCTGAGATTTTGGTATGGAGATTTTGGTTAGTTTTGGTAGTATTACAGCAAGTGCATACAGTATTAACACCGTTTGTCGTTTTGCTTTTGGACACGGAAATGGTGATGCATAAAAAGAGGAATACTGTCACCTTAGAAGGCCCATTCACACCAACTATAATGATAAAGAGCCTATGTTATTGCTGTATGTTTTTATTATTTTTTATCCAGTTATAATGAAAAATGTAAATGGTGTTTAAACTTGTGTGACAATTTTTAATAAATAAAATTGTTGTTAAAAAAACTATAACGATAACATTTTCAGAATTGTTCTAATTATACAAGACACATTAACGAAACGTTACAAATATATTGTTGGAATCCCTTTCAGAATGACTTTTTCCAGCTGAAATACAGCAAAAATATTGAGACTCAAAGCAGCAGTGTGCACATAATAAACAGAACATTATGGTCTGTTGGTGTGGACCCCAATATAGTTTTTGCTGTAAATGGGGCTTCAAGTTTCCCTCTGAACAATGACACTAGCAATGCTTTATAGACATTTTATGAAGACCAAACAGGCCAGCTGCTCACAAAAATGCTCCGAGATTAGGCAACTGTCACTCCATTCAAAAAGAAAAGGCCGTTCTGTACACACACACACACACACACACACACACACACACACACACACACACACACACACAGATGGTTGGTCAGCACGTGCCCGAAGGAGGGCAGAGCAGTGACCCTCAGCTGGACACTATGGCCAGGTCAGTGACACTCAATCCCTTCTTTCAAGCCAGCTGCTACTAGTTCTGTGCTAATGGCACCTCCCCAAACACACACACGCACACACCCTTAGGCCCCCTCAATCTGCCTACACTGACCAGTGAAAAGGCAGGGAATGGGGTGGGGTGGAGGACAGCTGGACACTCGCCACTCTTTTGCCTCCTCAGGGGGTGTCCTAGTGTGTGTGGGTACATGTGAGCGAGAGAAAAGCTTAATAGCCTGATGTGGATGAGAGCAATTGGAAACAAGAAGAGAGAAAAAAAGAAGCGGGTCTGGCACACATAGACCCCACAGAGAGACAATTAGCAAGTTAGCAATGACTGACTTTGGTTGGCTAGCAGATTTCCTTCTTAGATTTCATTTTCTTGTAAGCACTGTGACAAAATCTATCACCTAATGGCAAACTTAGTATTGCGGCTACTTTGGCTAAAGTACCCTAGCAACCTCAGGTCCAATGATCCACAGCTCCAGGCTGTCCAGTACCATGGACCGGGCTGAGCCAGACAGTCAATAAATCAATAGGTCACTCACTCACGCACACACACACACACACACACACACACACACACACACACACACACGCACACACACACACGCGCGCACGCGCGCACACACACAGGCGTCACTGCAGGGCTGAGAGGCCACATGAAACTACCATTGATTGAAGGGGGTAGGGAGAGCGTTGACGGTCAGAACTGTGCATGTGTGTGAGGTTATGGGACTCACCTCAATTCCTAGCACTGCAATAGGGAGTTCAAAATGGCCTCAGTAATGCTTACACACTTAAATACACACACACAGCAGAGGCGAAAGATCTTGGTGTGCCGGCCCGGTACCCTTCTATCACACAATCCAAGTAAATGGAACCCTTTGAGTCTACTGTATCTCAGACTATATTTATCTAGGGATATCAGTTATAGGTTAATATTAGCATTTCATTATCTGTCATTGATATTATATACTTAGTTGTGCCCTCCCTTAAAATGTGTCTTTAAAAACACTGTCAAAATGTATTCTTTCTTTTTAATATACATTATGATTAGATGCCTAAATTCACTTGTAGCATTTAAAACGATTTTAGTCTGTGAGAGTTTATTTTTAACAGTGCCCTTTATCAGCCATAAAATTAAAATGTTTATCAGCTTATTGGAATTGGTAAACAATACGGATGCATCCTTATTTATAACTCTTTTAAAGATGTATTATAGATTGTATTGATGGTTCTATGAAGAACTTTGAATATCCTTGGAACCTTTCAAATGCACAAAAATATCTTTCTTGTGGAAAATGGTCCTTTAGATTATTAAAATGTTCTTTACACTAAGAAAAATTGGTTCTTTTAACAATTGTTAACTTTGCGAAACTCAAGTTGGTTCTTCTAAGGCGTTGCTGTGAAAACCCCCCTTTTGGAATCTTTATTTTTAATAAAAGTATAGGCAGATTATACCTAGTATCTTACTGTGTATGTTATTTCAAGTCATCATAAAAACTAGATGTTCAATGTTATGACTAGTTAAGCTATTTGACTCCTTGAACGTGACCCATATTCACATAGATTACGTCTAAGAGGATTCTTGTGTTAAGTTGGCTGTCTTCTAGTGTTAAGTTGTCTGCTGATCTGCTCTTTGTTGCAGCGTTTTGCTCACTCATGCGCCCATTGAAAAAAAAAGCCTTAGCCTGTTCTTCTTTGGCTCTCTTTTATGACCTCATCAAGTCAACGGCTGCAGCATTGAACATGTTTACTTGACCTACAAATTGGGGTCAACGCAAAGTAAAGTCCCGTGCAAAGAACAAGGAGAAAAAGTAGCCAATGAGACAAAGATATTGAGCACAACTTCAAAATCCTGTTTTTTATGTGAAGCATATGCAAATTGCATTGACAAAAACAAACTGTAAAATACATCAAATGTTAACCCTTTTTAGATGGGACTACGAGGTGGCAGGGAGTAGGAGACAGGTGTAAATAAACGCTGGGGCTCTGTCCTTGCTCTTGTTAGTTGCCATGGCAACGGCTGATAGAGCATCCTATCGATCGCACTGTCCAGTCTGAATTGTGCAGCCCCTGAACCCACGTTTTTTCCCTCTGTGTGGTGATGGGTGTGGATCAATACCTGATATTGTATGCCTCTTTTGCCTTGCGTCTCTCATGGCCTCCATAATAGTGGTAATGATAGTGAGAGGGAAGGAAAATTAAAGGAAGAAGCAAGATACAATGGTAAAAAGACAGCTGGCTCTATTTCGTTACAAGTGCATAGGGAAAAAAACCCCAGTTCCTTCTAGGTTCGAAAGGCATGCTTTTAAAAAAAAACAACAGAGAGCCATCATGACACTTTGCCTGTATTATTCACAATCGTTGTGCGGCACTCCAGAATTGCCATAAGCTGCGCTGCGTGCGGCCCACACAGAATTCGCTTTCCCCAGCACGGAAAATGTCACATCTGATTTTTCCGCACATCCCCTCTCTCTGCATATGCGAACAGCCGCACGGCATTTACCTAATGTAAGGCCGTTTAGTCCAGCCATTGCTTTGACTGTTATACAAATCAGACTGGCCTGGAAGTCCACACTGCTCCGGTTCAGTAAGAGCTTGTGAAGGAGAGCGAGGCACGGAGGAGGACCTGCGGGAGCTCGTTTAAATCTGGCCTGAGGGATCCCTGCAGCTAGAGGTCACGGTTGGAGCCACCGGCACTGGATTTAAAGGTGGGGCTCCTTAAGGTGCCTCTGTTGCCCCGAGGCACAGTCATCACAATTCCTGCAGTGCTGGAAATGAAAGGCGGTCTAGGACAAAGGCCCTTTCCTTGCTTATGGCCACTGCTCAGAAAAATTACTCAAATGATTGAGATGTCGGTTACATCTTTCTTTTTCCATCTGTCCTTCCCAGTAACACCCTAGTGTGAGTTTAAGAAGAATTATTAGCGGTATGACATTTTGTTTTATAGTACTAGTGTGCAAATACTAATTCCTGAACGTTTAAATGTCTATTCATTTTGTATACAGCCTACATTCAAACCATCAGTACAGTTCTATGTGTTAAAGCAAACATATATTTGCGTTAGTGTATTGACTCACTCCATATGTTTCCTAAGAACATTGTTTACTGATAATGCAAAAATATATATTTTTTTTAAATCCGTCATCCAAGGCTGAGGAGTCCTCGATCTCTAGAGACCTGACTGAAGTCGCTCGAGCTGTTTCTGTGTTTCTATCAGTGCTGCATGGATTTGGCTGTTCGCCTGCAGTACTGAGAACTGTGCAGCAGTACAAATGTAAATCTGTGTTCCGCGGGGAAGGAGTGTGAGGGGGAGCGGAGTGGCTGCCCTCGCATCCCTGCGAGATGAAAACCCATCCACTCGGAGAGGCACAGCGGCTACCGGGGCAGAAGTCAGGCGCGGTGGGGCCGGGCATGTGGGAGAGAGGAGTGATGGAGGGAAAGTTTTCTCTGCCTCCAGCGCTCTGCATATGTTGTGAGAGTAAGAGCCTGCAGTGAACTTGGCAGCACACTTCAAAACTTTATGGAGCAGACGTGCACACTGCATCCTAATACGAGCTGTGTCTTGATGCGTGATTCGGGATTCTTGAGATTTGTCAGACGCGGTGCCTTGAATTTTTTTTTTCTTGAATTTTTGGCTCCACGATATGAGATTTTGCTCGCCTACGTTTTGTTTAAAGAGTGGCTTCTCATTGGGTTTGCTTTGTTCTCAAAGCACACAGATGCATTGCTGAATTAATCATAGTTGATGTTTATCACATTTGGGTACACAGTGTAAATTTAGGTACCAAAGTTTTACCTCAGGCCAAATTACATAACCACTTAGTGGGTTATGTTTAAAATTTAAAGAGATGCAATTTTAAATTTTGGATGAACTATCATTTACTTCCCTTCGACATGTTCCAAACCGGTATGACTTTCTTTCTTCTGTGGAAAAATAAATGTCAATGGAGTCCAATGGTGTTTAAAAAAAAAGTCATACAGGTTTGGAACAACATGGGAACTTTTGTAATCATTTATTATTGTTTTTAATAAATTATCAAATAATTATTTAACTCATCTATATATATTAAACTATTATTAAAAATAAACAAATGTTTTTATAAACACAAGTCATTGACTGATCTACTTGAACATCTACACTAGATGAAATCTCTGATATTTAACATTTCACCTGCCAAAAAAAAAAGAAAGAAGTGAATTATTACTGACCCAAAATCAGTTTTGTATTTTTAATACTGCTTCTAGTCTAATGTAAGACAGATAGCACTGGTCCTGGATCTATGGGTGGGCAGCTCCTGTATTCAATTCGAAGTCCACATTAGCAAACCACTCCGTCCTGTCCAGGAGCTCCATTCACTTCACAGTCAATAGTTATTTATCATCCAACATATTAGCGATTGCAGTGTCGATATGAAGTCCAGCGCTGAAATTAGTCAGTGCCAAGTCTGTAACTACAGCCCAAGGTCAGACACGCACTCCATTGACAGGAGTGATGGTCCACAGCTCACAGGCACATACATCCAGCCCAAGGTCAAGTGTACGGCACTGCTATTTCAGAAGGGACACGCGTGTAAAACACTCTGTCATGTTGAGAGATGCCAAGCATGAATTCAGCTTGGTCTAGATGCATTGTATCTCGTGTTTTGGATACTAATCAATATGGTAAAAGTGGAAGCCACTCTAAAAGATTCAACTATTGCTATGTTTGGTCAGCGATAAAGTTGCAATTTGAAAATATCAGACTGTTTGATGATATATGCATGATTGTACTACAAAAATTGCCTTGATATTTCAATACTCTTTCAGTTACGAACAATGGAAAAGCAAAAACAAAAACACAACTGTGAATATTAAGATGTCCAACTACTTGCTGTATTAATTTGAATCAAACTGAACTATCTTCTGCATTTTTATTAAAATGTGAACTTGTTTAAACGGTTTGTTGGTATCCTCTAAAAAAATTAAATTGCACTAAAAGTTTAGCCAAGCTGCTAAGCTGAAGAATTGCTAATCAGCAGCAAAACATTTTCTACCCTTCTGGCAAGGTCAGGGGATCACAGTCCCCTGCTAAATGTCCAAAGCCCCCTCCTACCAGAAGCCCTGAGGGGAGATATCACCCCCCACACATAGATACACAGCCTGACAGCAGCTAACTTGGTTCGATTGCTGGGTCCAAACTCCAGAATGACTTCCCCTACCCTCCCCCTTCCCCCACAGGTCTCTTTTAACATTGTACATTTTGGGTCCAAACTGCGTTATGTTTGCATCACCAATGTTAGAGCAAACAGGAAGAGGAGATGCTAAACAGACCAAACTCTGATGTCAAAAACCGAAAGCTCTAGTGTGAAAGCAAAAGGGCGAAGGGGCTTCTGCTGTCTCTGTTCAGTGACAAGTCAAGTCCCTAACACAGTGTTTCACAGCCAAGCCTGAAACTGCCGATCTGGAATTGGAGTTTGAGACACTTTTGTCTCTAGCCAACTTCTTAGTCCACTAAGGCAATGAGCCAACAAAAATTCTGGAACTAGATAAAGCGAACACTGTAGTAAACAGGGACTACTGCTTATATATTATTGTTACCATGGCATGGAGATATCTAGAATATGTTTGCAAATAAAAACTTTGCTATATGAGCAAAATATGTGCGTCCAAATTGAGAGGTTTTATATGTTATAGTTGATTTAGCTTAATTTAGCATGTACACAAATACAGCAGTCACTATTCTGTACTTTATATCTTCATCTAACAGGGAACAGTCTTAGAACTTTGGCTAACATTCTGGCAAGGTTCTCTCAAAGTTATGAATAAATGTTCTTCCAGTAACGGTAACAGAATGTTAATTCAAAGTGATCTGGTCTTTAATAATGTTTCCAAAACATTAGCACAAAGCCATTATCTCTACATCAATTATGGAATGTTTTTTTCCCCCATTACATTTTTTTTTTTTTTTATGTTTCAAAACATTCAAAAGTAATATTCCTATAATGTTTGTAAACTAGAATGTTTCCTTAATGTTCGCACAGCCAAGAAAAAACATTTTGAAATTGAGTTTGAGAACATTTGAGAATAACGTTAACTTAATGTTAGCTAAACATTCATATTTTTGTTAGCAGTGTCCTACATATGCTGCTAATAATTTAATTTAAAACAAAAAGTTTATACTTCTTGTATGTAATTTACAAATTGTCACAACAGCGCAAAAAGTATTTTCAGTGTCTGCATGTATAGATTATTTAGTATGTCACTTTGGTTCTGCAAGTCAAAGTAACCTTGTCTGTACCCCTCTAGACATAGCCTATATCCTAAAGTGCATTATTTCTCAAATTATATCACTCGAACATCCGTAAAACTGTCTGCTTCACTACAAAAAAAACGGCATGTTTTTATTGGAATCACTGTTTTGATACAATGTGCATGCTGCCATCTAGTGGACTAACTATGCCATCTAGTGGCTTAAATCAAACAATGCTACTAAAATTGCAATTTATGACTATTCAAATTGATCTCAAAGAATATTAACATATATAACAAAACACACAATTTAGAACTCATCATGTTATCGTATGCCCTTGAACCATAAAACTTGTTTTACAAAGCATTTCTGCTCCTGAATTAATCAAACCAAAATACATTAAACAGCATGCAGCATGGGTCAGTATGTTGCTATGTGATCGTACTGGAAATATTGTGTGTTACAGTCATAGTGTTATTTGGGTACACTGACTTTGCGCCTCTTCGGGGCACATGGCTGGGGATCTTGGCTGAGCGGGAACTGTAACTGAGAGATCTGCAGAGATACAGGAAGTGCATTTAGTTGTGGTACTCTAGTTCATCAGAACATGAACACTTGACTAACCTGTTTTAAAATGGATAAACTCGTCTGTTTACTTAACAATTTTTCCTGACTCTGATTGCATGATAGAGCCGTCAGAATTTGAAATGTTGCATGAAGTTAAACTTTGCATTTAAATTCAACGACTAATAAAAAATACACACAAAGTTCCAGTGATTATACTGGTAAATGTGATAAAAGTCCAACAAACATGACAACACAAACACGGGCCATGGTCATGGACATTGTATTTCCCACCTGAGGCTCAAAGATGCGTCCACTTCTGGTCTTCCTGGCGTCCACCTTAAGTTCGGCAGCTCCCTTTACCAGATTGTCCATCTAAAATAAACATAATTAAACACAACTTCCTCTCATACACAGGCCACTAGAGCAGACTGTGATGGGGAATTGTGTAGCGCTACCTTTGCATTTGTTGTAAGATCCTCCTTGCTGATTCTGTGAGGCTGTTGTGAGTTCTCCTGAGTATCTATAAATGTGACAGACCATGAGTAATGGTTGCTGGGAGTTAGTGGTGATTACCTTGATTAGGTTCATACCAATGTCTTTAAACTGGCAAACATAGAGTGTAACATTCACCTGAGATTTCAATGCCAGCATCAGTGATGACTTTCTCCTTTGTCATAAACTCCTGTGAGCAAATAAGTCCATCATTTGAGACGAATACTCACATTTTGTAAAGTTAAGGCAGAAAAGGAACTGAGGAAATATCTGACAATTATTAAAAGGACCCCACCTGCTGAACTGAAGTTTCAGACATCGTCCCATCCTCAAACATTTTCAAAGACCATTTGGTACTCACGCATACTTCCATATCATCTTCATCGGGCTGTTCACGCACATAAATACATGTGTAATATTGATCACATCTTAACAGGACTGATATTATATTTTCTGCCAGGCATATCATTCAGTAGGCGCCTAGCGTCTTTATCTCACCGGATCAAGTCTCTTCCGCTCAGTGGTGACGTTCATTCTGAGGCTATGAAAAGGTGTGACCACCTCTCCCATGGTCAGATTTACTGGTTCCCTCTCAAATATCAGTGTCCCGTTGTCATCCTCCTTAAAGCCAGGTGGCTGATACTCCTGGGGAGTCACTGAAACACAAATACACGTTTAATAATTAAAACACCAATACTAGAGTTGCCCAAACGATTTACTAGGAAAAGTCAAAAATCAAACTCGACTGGGGGTTAAAAGTAAATTTTGCATTATATTAAAATGTAAATTAAACAACAAAACAAATGAACATATGTTCTCTACATTTCAATGTAAAAATTAAATAAAAAATTTAGAGATGCACCGGTTTAAGTTTTATTTAGGCCGATCTCTATTCTGGACTTGCACACAAAAAACTGCATTGCAATAATTTCCTAAAATGTCATTTGTGTGGAAATATTATAAAGTCTGTAAACAGGACATTAACACAGGCCAGAGATGGAATACACCAAGGACGAACGCAAAGAAAAGCACACAGACGCACACAGCAAGCTCAATGTTCGTGATGCTCGAAATATATATATATATATATTTATAAATTTAAATATTAAATTGGGGTGGGTTGGGGGATTATATGAATGTATGTCTGAAGGGAATGTATCTCTTCAGAAAAGTTTGGATGGCATTTTATTTCCCTATTACCTCCGTATTAAAAAAATGTTAAGCGCAGCATTGCTTTGTGTTCAGGGGTACCTAAAGAAACTGCTGGTGTTCCGTAAGCCCCTCCTACTGTCAGAGAGACAATTTCCATTTTTGTTCAGTCAGCCTGCTGTTTTTGTTTTGTGCAGGTGTGTCTTATGTAGCATAATTTCACAAATCTGAAGTCAGACCATTCTATTTTTGCTTTGAATCTTGAAATGATCTACTTCATGTATCTAATTATCTAAAAATTTCATTCAAATAAAAAACTATTTCTCATGCTACATGTGTGTAGCATCTTTGTTTGGATTGTGATTAAAATGCAATGTTATAGAGCAAATAAACAAAAAATGTTTTTGGTGCTTAAACAAATTGGGCAATTTGCTTGTTTCATTGGGCAATTTGCTTGTAAAAAAAAAAATAGAAATTAGAATCAGCCATGAAAAATCATGATCTATGTCTACATATCTACATCACTACAAAAATGTTAAGTAATGAAACAAAAAGATAAATTAGAAATTAAGAAATGCTTCAAGGATATGATATGGCCAAATCAAAGGTCATCACTGGCCAACCTTGGCCGGCGGGAAATAAAAGACAAACAATGCACTTCATGTGCATGGTACAGTCTGTAGCAGATAGCAAGTGTAGATTTACCCTCATCATAGTAAAAGAGTTTCATGTTGAGACAGACGTCATCAGGCAGTGGGCCGAGATTTTGCATCAGCATGTAAAGTTTACGCACCAGCAGCATACTGGATTTCTGGGTGTTGTCACAGGCCATTTTAGTCAGGCTTTGCCCACTTTTGCTGAAAACACAGATATTTATTTTCACAAGAGGAAACATTAATATGTGGTAGTAAATAATACTGCTTGAAAAATGATATTAGGACAGGCTATGCAAGTAATGTATTTTGGGCAGTAATATTTAGGATTTTGTAATCCATCATCTAGTTTCGTTAACTGCTCAAAAAGATATGCCACCTCTCAAAGTCCATCTGAGGTCCTTTCTCGGTGTATCTGACTTTAAACTGGTAACATTCAGTCACTTTCTGCAAAAAAAGCAAGACGTAAAAATGCACATTCAAAGTCTGAAATGGGACAAAAGGTCGTCATGAAATGATTTAATGAGCATTATATTAAAAAAGAAATTAAGTAACATTGTACGGCATTCAATCAAAAAAGGAGAGAACGTCTGTTCACCTGTGGATTGTCTGGATCACAGTAAATCTACAAGTAAAAAATAGTCACAGTTTTATTTTATTATATATATTATTATAAGCTATATCATATAAACTATTATACTTCTGCATGCAACATATAGTCTTAAATTGATTACTGTTAGTTTTCAAATCAATTAGTTAATACTCACTGATAGAAGAACCATGCGCAGCTGATAAAGCAACACAGATGCAAAAAGTTCAAAGGTTACTATCAGTGTTGATGATCAGTCATATAACTAGTTTAGAAATGTAAAAGAAAATTGCAGAAGTGTATAAAAGCACAGACTTACGTATCTTCTTTGAAGTGCATCAAAGCACCCCTGCAACCTGAAATAGTGAAAGTGAGATATTCTTCATGTAGTTTTGACCAGATGTTCTCTAAACATATTACACTTACAAATGTGTATAGTTTCATTTTTAATGTTTTAATACATTTTTTTCATGAAGGTAATGTGAAAATATTAGTGTGTCAACTGTCAACTTACCACTGAACAATCTGCTGAGCACCAGGGCAGCTATGCTCTCGCAGTATCAGGACTTTCAGCTCTGCGTAAAAGAGAGGAGAAAAAACACTAAATGTATGTTATAGTAATGAAATCATGAAGGATTTGTTACCTGCTCCACTTTTACCTCCAACATATTTTTGTCCATATGCCTTTTCTGGGAAAAGCCCCCTGAGGTAAGTGATGCTTGAGACAGCAATGGCTAGAAGTTTTTTCACAAGCACCAACGACTGCTGTTCGGTGCACACCACATCCGGCAGCATCTGACCGTTCTGTAAAAAAACACATTCAGTAAGCAAGATAACGTTACTGTTAGATTTACAATGGACATGCTAGCAAAAGCCTAGACAAGCTAATGTTAAATTCGTTTTAAAAAGTTGGTGGTAGCCTATTGTGCTGGTTTAGAGAAAACAAATAACTTATGTACGTTACGTTACGTTACCTGAACAGGGCGCAGTTTCTGTTCACATGCCATGATGATTGTAACCAGTCAAAAACCAAAAATAAGATTCTGCAAATATAACGTGCGAGTGCTTCAGTTAACGTTAACGTTACTGGCTTGATGACTTTGGAACATTGCAGCAAAATTTTCTGTTACTCAAAAACACATAACCGTGAAAAGAATATAAGTATCTTACCAAATAAAGTTAATATCAAAGATGACTTTGTCGGACAGTTAAATTGTAAAAAAGAAGAAATATCCTAAAAACGGTTAATAGTGTGATGAACGCTGCGTAACATTTACGCAGGCCTGTCTCTCTTCAACCGACGTTCTAGTTGTCAATCACTCTCGCGCGCACGCGCGCCATCTCCCGCCATAAACTCCAACGTCATGAAATAAATAACAAAAAGCTGTCGAAACCATGTCGAAACATTAGTAGTACTAGGATAACACCAAAATGTGAACTCTCGTATTAATTCCTGTCTAATTATGTCTAAGTACCGTGTAAACAAGCAATCAAATGCTGTTATTTATGCAGAAATATAAAACTTTGCAAATAAGTATAGCAATAAAGCATTATTTCTTCATTTGAAAAACAGCAACGACAATGGTTTTATATAACTTTTTTTTTAAAAATCGCTCTTATACCTTTTTTGAAGTTTTATTTTATTTAAAGTGTAAAGTTTTTGATTTTCTACTTTGAACTGGTGACAATATACATTAACAAAAATACAGTATATTGATAATCAGCGCATTTTTTTAAATAATTAAAATGTATTCCTTATATAAAATATAAAATTCTTACCGCAGTGCAGGGAAAACGCTATAATACATTTAGTGTAATAGGGGATAGCATATTCAAAGGCATTGTAGCTTGATTGGTCATTGGAAATCTAATAAAATGCATTTTTGAAGAATTGTATGAAGTCTACTTAGGCTATAGGCCTTAAAATTATAAGGTCTCTCCTAGATAAAAATATATAGTCGCAGGCATTTTTCTAATCTATTGAGAATTTTTAACATCCCTGTAGATTTTAATATAAATGAACAGTTTCAATTGTCCTATATAATCTTTATTATAGTATGAGCTCACAAAGGCATTGTATCTTACCATTGGTCACTTATTTATTTTGATATGACTATTGGAAATCTATTGGCTGGTTCTCCGGTCTCTCAAACAGCCAACCAGATTTCTATTGGCTTTTTTCCGCTGCGTGACCGTCCCCTAAAGTGACGTCGCTGCAGCGAACGCCATTTTGTTACTGAACACCGTGGGTGGATCGGATCGGGCACGAATAGACAGCACAATTTACACTTCAACACGTTGATTAAGCAGCAAACGCCGAACAGACATGTCAGACAACCAGGACACGGAGACGCAATCGGAGCAGATGGACGAGAATCAGGTGGGGATTATTAGATTGGGGCTGCATAGACGAGATTAGACGAGACATTCGTTGCAGTCTCTTACGGTGACTGTCAATTCATCCACTATAATATCATTAATATATGCCTTAATTCCGTATTATATAGATGACTGTTTATTGTTCACTGACACCTTCAACAGACATGTCTCTGATTGTTTGTTATTTGATTGCTAACCTGTCACCTGCATGAGTTGAAAAAGGTGATAGTCGAACATTTCGCAAGCATGAGCCTCCTTTTGATTGGTTAGTGAGCTCAGACGTCACGAAAATAACAGCGCTTGATTGGTACATTTTCAGTTGTGTTACACCTCCTCTAACCTGATGGTGTCAGTTGGGTTGTATAAACAAAAATAACTGGGGCGCCCATTTTCATATGTTTCCCGCAAAGTTGTCAAGCCATACTTTGAAAGCAGTTGTAGAAAAAACAGATTCTGATATTTTAATTTCTTTGTTGATGTTCAATTTACAACAATTGTTTTGGTTGTCGATAGTGTCGTTGTGCTAAAATGGCATGTACTGTATCGATAAGAAAATGAGATTCAGGCCATCATCACGACTCGAGTCCCAAGTGCATGCAGATTTTAAGAGTATTTTTTTACTGTTGGAACTTAACAGCCTTGTTTGCACTTTTCCCAGGTGGTGCTGAATATAGCAGCTCATAAATTACTTGTTATATATCATAGTGAATCAGCATATACTGGACCTAATCAGAAGAGTCTGTTTCTTCTCCAGGGGCCTGTTGCATAAACAGCCTTTACGTTTAGGCTATGTCTTAAAACCTAGAATGACCAACTAGCAGTTAGCCAAGGGGCAACCGGTACTTTTCTGTATCAAATTATAGATTATATATTTTAAGTAACTGACTCACTCAAAGTTATGAACAGTCTTAAAGAAAAAAAGTCTAGCTTGTAAGACTTGTAAGCTTGTAAGACCATTTCCTGAGTCCTTGTATAGTAGAATAAACTTATTCAGGATTCTGCCTTTGTGTTTTAAAACGCTGTTTTATGAATTATTTGTGACTCACAGAAACTCAAAGGGTGTAGCATTTAAAACATAAACTTAGTCCTGAGGTTTTACCATAGATAAAAAAAAAAAAAATAATTACAAACCTGTTTTTCTACAATCTGGCTTATGCTACAATAAAAAGCAAATGTATCTTTTAGCCAGCGTTATATGCAAGAGTTGCTCCTATTGACTCACTGTCTAGTTATTTGCAAAATGGTCTTAATCTCAAGTCATGCATTCATAATGGAAGCATACTTAAATGTGTATACTGCAGTTTATATCATTATGTGTTTTGTTCTTTTCAATTATCCAAGCCTCAGTCTAAACACACCACCACATGATTCCTCAGCTTAGGGCGAAGCAGAGGATGATTCAAAATGCAACCACACAAATAAGAGAGAAAAATATGTTGGTTCTCAAATATTTCTCTTTTCTGTAACCTACAATATCTTGGTACGTTTTGCTGTGCTATACAATTGCAAGACCTGAAGACAGATTTAGTTGTTTTACTGTTCAAAACAACCCCCTTTTAAACCAAACCAAAATAAAACAGAAACGTGAAGATGTTTACAAATCTCTTTGACTCAGATGTTGTATAGTTTCAGTTATGACAGAATTTTCCAGGTGTTTGTTTATTTTTTAGCTTGCATTCAAATTGTAACCAAAATGTAATTTCCCTATCTAATAGTGAAGTCAGAGAGTTGATATAAACACACCTGAGAATTTAATGACAAACTAAACAGTCTTGTTGTACCTTGCCCTGAAATGTTTGTCACCACACCTTTTGGGAATTACAGGAAGAATGACATGATGAAAGGGGTTTTGTTTTTATTGTTTTGTTATTATATTGTGAGAGTGAGATTTATTACTTTGAGTTTTGAGTGTTGATTATTTGTTTGTTCGTTTGTTTGTATTTGTTTGTTTGTTCCGTCTTCCACGTCCAGTGTTTAATAAGGATTGTTTATATAAACTCATTCAAAACATAAATGAATACATTTCAACAAGGATGCATCAAAAGTGACCGTAAACAGTTTTTACATTATTACAAAAAATACATTTCAAATAAATGCTGTTCTTTTTGCATTTCTTTTTGAAAGAGACCTAAAAACAATGTATCACGGTTTCCACAAAATTAAGCAGCACAACTGTTTTCAAGATTGATCATAGCACCAATAGCTTCTTGAGCACCAAATCAGCATATTAGAATAATTTAGTAATTTGAGTAATGATGCTGAAAATTCTGCTTTGCCACCCATCACAGGAATATATTACATTTTTAAAATGTATTAAAAAAAAAAAACAGTTATTTTAAATTGCAATAATATTTCACTATACTACTGTATTTTTGATTAAATAAATGCAGCCCTGTTGAGCAAAAGATACTTTTTTTCAAAAACATGACAACATCTTTTTGACTTCATTGAATGGTTGTGTACTGTACATATAATAATTCTCACTATGAAATCTTTTAAACTGATGTCTAATAACTTCAGATGGCAATAAATGTTTTTCAGGAATCTCAGGACACAAACTCAAACCCAGTGCGGACAGAGGAGGCCCAATTGAAATTGAAGTATCCCAGTATGGGTCAAAAGCCAGGTGGCTCTGACTTTCTGATGAAGAGACTGCAGAAAGGAGTATGTTTAAAGATTTTAACATACTTTTTTACTTCAATTGTACAACAAAATAAAAACATTTTAAAAGGCATATTCATACAGTTTATGCATGTTGCAGGTGCTTGCTACATAGCCAAGACAAACAATACCCTTTATGTAACTTCTAAAATCTCTATTTTCTAAAATTCATCCAAACTGTGCATTTTTTTTGTCTCCAGCAAAAGTATTTTGACTCAGGAGATTACAACATGGCAAAGGCAAAGATGAAGAACAAACAGTTGCCTGCCGCAGCCGGTCCAGACAAGAACATCGTTACCGGGGATCACATTCCAACCCCACAAGACCTTCCGCAGAGAAAGTCCTCATTGGTTACAAGTAAACTGGCTGGCTAACATCACCCGGAGGTTTTGAATAAACCCTCTTAGCAAACTTCCAAAACCTCCCCAGCCCCACCAGACCAGCTTCATCAGGACTGGTTATCAATTTATTTTGTTTCATTTGTTTTCATTTGGGTGTTGAGTTTTGCTGTCATTTTCGTTTATTTTCAGTAGGTCTAACCAACCCAGCTCTGTTACCCTCTTCAGTGTCCCACATATGGTAGGGAAAAACCAAACCCTCTGTATTCCAGACCCCAGTGGAGCATGATGCACTTTACTCTGTGTACCCTGTACATCAGTGATATTACGATCAAAACCCTGAAGACTTCATAAAATGCAGTTTGATGCTTTTAAAAGTGTCAAATAATTTGAAAATGATTTAAGATTGTTTTAAAAGGCATTGTTTTACATAGATAATACTTGACAGCCATTGGCCCCAGATGTACATTGGCAGCCCTCTAATCATTCGCAATGACAAAAGAATGAATGTTTTATGAGAATTTCTTTGAAAAAGTCAGTGAACAAGTGGTTTGGGCAATAGTGTTAAAGAGTGGCTGGTAGGGTGTATAGCCTTCATCACCTCTCTTACCTCTCGCTCTCTAAGTATGGCTCAGTTTAACCAAATAACAGCTGCTTACGACTGGATTGTTTTACTATTCTCAGCCTTCACCTTCCATGGTAGGATCTGAGCAAGCGGTTCCAATCAGGCTGATTAGATTATTGTAATCGTAGCTTTTGGGTGTAAACAGAGAATGTTGTAATTCACTGATAATAGCCAAGAGCAGAAACGGTCTTTGTATGTGGCATGATAAGGAAAGGGGCTTAAGAAAATGATCTTATCATAGCATACGTTAGGCGTCAAGCGTTTTGGTATGTTTTTAATAAGTAGTGGCTATTTGTGTTCAATCTCACTGGCATCGGGAGTCATTCTGCTTTCATGTACACTATCAGCAGTATGTTTATTAATGGGATTATTTTGTTATATCCAACACATATGTAGTATGATGCACATGACCCTTTTGATCATCTGAGATGCAATCATCTTGTCCGTCTTTACAATATGAGTCTATTTGGTTCTAAATATCTGTGTATTTTAAGGAATGAGGTGTAGAATGAAATTTGCAGAAAGGAGCAGCACCTTTGGTTCAATATTTGTAAAATATGTCAGATCTAAATAGTAAAATGCTCTACTTAAACTTGGACACAGTTACATGTTTAAAGAAGATTTGGAAAATAGTAGGCCTACCCATAGATTGCTTTAACATGCAGCTTATTATTGGGTTTCAAACCAACATCAAACATACAAATGACTGGATATAATATCCTATGACTAATTTTTTTTGTATTATCTGTGGTCTTTAAAGAGATACCGTTTCTCATCGTTTAGCAAAGTGTTCTTCTCCAGAGGACATGAATCGATAAACCTCTGTAGTTTCTTCAAAGTTTGTAAATCATTGGAAACTTTGTAGTGGATCTTAACAGCTCATTTATTCCAGGTTATAAGACTTTGTGCACTCTTTACAGAGTCCTAGTATGATTATAGATAGCCTTACAGGGAAATCTAAACTCTACCTAGGCAGTTTTACAGTCCAGGTGTCTAAGTCAGGATTTGCATAGTCTAATCAAGTTGCCCCTTCTAAAACCACACCTGCCTACACGTGGCCTGGAGATTTAAAAGAAAATGTGTTTAGCCACGTGAAGCTAACAATAACACACGTATATCAATGCATGTTATTCTTGGTAATAAAAAAAATATATTGTACCATCACTATGTAAATTTCACTAAATGGTGAATTACATTTAAGGGATTGAATGTGTTTTTTTCCATATATGGTTGAGGTGCTGGTGGCAGTTGGCAATACATCAGGGAAATATGGTGGTCTTGCACTTAGTATTTGTCACTCAGTGGTATGTGTGGATTAGGGCTGTCACTTTTGAGAAAAATCAAATTCGAACGGATATCAAATACCAGCCTATGTATTCGAATATATTCGAATATCTATTCCCATCCGCCCCCCCCCCCCCCCCCCCGCGCGCGCGCGTGCAAAAAAAAAAAAAAAAACGTCAATCGAAACTTTACTAACAGTTTGACAGTCATAAACAGGACTCCCAAAATTACACTTATTTATAGGACTCATATCTGCAAATAAACCTTGCCTTTACATGTGCATCTGCACGGTGTCGACCGGTTGTGCAGGAAAGTATGCAGTCATACGATGTTGGACGCCTGGCGATGCTCTGGCCGTCTGCTGCGTTTCTGGGGCTGTTTAAACCTGGCCACTTCATGCGTTTTCTCAGATCGGATAGCTATCAAAACGATTCCATTTACACCTGGTCACATAGGCCTAAATGTGGTTTAAACCGGATATAAATCCGATATTCAATTCCCGCGCTATATGCAGATTTAATGGATTTAATGTCACCGAAAGCAACATATGAGCTGCATTTTATTGATCATCAGCTAACATCAAAGACTGCAATACGAGAGAGCGGCAGCCCTGGTAAGATCATTTCGTTTCTTTACTTTTAATGAAGATTATTATTATTATTGTGTGTTAAAGCGTCTGCGACTTACTTTCACTTTGATTTGCGATAGTTTGCACATTGGCTTGACGCTTGATGAATAGATCATCTGCGGTGATGCGTGTTGCAGCGCGCCGTCATATCTGACTATAACATAGCAGCCTGTAACACGCTTTCAAAATAACACCCTTTCAAAATAACACGCTTTTTTAAAATAAAAAGCAAACGGTCTTATCATAGACTGTAAAAAATGCGCTAGACATGGCACTTTAAAAACCGAATAGTTTATTTGAAGTTCGATTACGGTTATTTCACGTCATGTTCGAATGCATATTCGAATATCGAATAAAAAGTGACAGCCCTAGTGTGGATGTACAATGTTTCCTTTGAGGAATGCATTATTGCACAATGCTAGGAGATAATCTTAATTTGTGCTGCAGCCAAATTGTAAATAGTCAAACTGTGCATCTGGTGTCATATTTGTGCAATTTGTCGTGCATTCTGTTTTGGTTGTCTTTACATTTTTTAAATGTTCTTTCCAATATTCACAAATCTTGTTTTATCTTTTTATTTGTTAATATCATGTGTCGGAATATCTCTTTTAATGCAACATGACAAGAATATTATCAAACTAGTGTGAGAAATGTAAATATGGGGGTTAAGGATTCTTGCATTGTAATTAAAGACATCTTCGTAATTGAATGGATTAAATTCAGACAGGTCTGAACTGAAAACCTTCCCATGTGATATTCATGGAACATTAACTGTAAACCCACAATTTAAGGCTTTATCGCCTTATAGATACACAAAAAATATTTTCATGATTTGCATACTATGAAGCATTTGGTGTTTAATTCTATTTTTCATCCCCATATGCATTATTATTTCAGATGTTTTGCTTGAATTAATTTGTGTTTGATAATGGATTTCCAGAGTCATCAGGTTCCTTATAATTATATTTACACGGAATGATGGCTAATAAAGAAGCAAAGATAGATGTTTAAAATCAATATTGGAGCTGTCTGAACTTCAAATAAAGTTTTACATTAATAGCAAAATGAGTGGTACTTTTTTCCTAAAGAAAGGTTTAAACCTCCACGTCTTTACATTGGTTTTATTTGACCGATTTTGATCTTGTTTGTAAATTTCAAAATGAAGCTCTTTGAAAAATACAACCTGAACCGTGAGAAATCTGAACTTTTTAGTTACTTTATTTGGGTGTGCTGCATTTTATAAATTCTAGCAAATTCTACAAATTATGTTCTACAATTATGTCACTAGGGGGAGCGCCGCTCTTTGAAAAGCTGAAACGGGCGGATCTAAGAAAGAACAACAGGGTGCCATTTTTTAAACCCACACATACACATATCTTGTTTTCATAAACATCTCTGGTCATTCATAAACAGAATATGGTCGTTAATAATCCTACCACACTCCTAACGGTGAAACATTTTGACATGACATGAAATTATTTTAAATATCATTCCTGCGAATGTAAATATTCTCAATGTCACAGATTTTGGGGGGTTTAAACGAACGTGGTACGCATTTTACGTGTAGAACCCGCTGTCCTCGACGTTTCGAAAGCGCAGTTTGCGTTCAGTACGTGTGTCGTCAGTGATTGGCCAAGAGACTAAAAACCATAGACAGTATATAAACAGGAAAAAGCTCCGCCCCTTCGGAGATTAAGCATATAAATACCCTTAACAGAAATTTCTAGTTCACCGTTTCCGCCTTTTTCCAAGTACAATGTAGATTCGCTTTGGGTTTAAATTTAAATTTAGAAAGACGACGTTTCCTCTTAAATGCATCGTCGATTTACTGGATTAAAGGCATTGATGTGAAGTTGCAAACATGTTGCCTGGGAGTAAAGTTTCTTCTTGGCCATGCATTGGAATAACAGCTCTTAACGTCAACAGTGGGTTTCGGAATGGCAGCAAGGAACTGGTAATGCCAGAGCTGAAAGCTCAGAACCAGTTTACAGGGAACGGTCTCCAAGGCTCGGTGCCATCCTCGCCTGGGTCGGATTGCGGGGAGATAGATAATTACACGTCCCTTGAAATGGAAACAAGAGAAACTATTGACATTTTCTTAAAAAACTTTACAGGACTCCCTCATTCTAAAATAGGAAAAAAACAAGTTTTGTCAACGATGAAGCGGGTTGTGGAAAGTCTCGTGGTAAAGCACGAAATCGCTTACAAAGGTAATAATTATACAAGTTATTTGATGTAGCGCTCCACTGTTCCCCTTTCGCTTCGTTCATAATGTTTAGTTGTTGATAAGAACAAGTTAAATATTGTTAAAGAGCCTCACCCTCTCGCACCTGGCCTGCAGGTTGCTCCACTTTATGCCACGTATTTTCATATTTATGATTCCGCAGTGGCCTCTAACATTTGACTCTCTCTCTCAGGTATGATTGCACGTCTGAATCTGGAGAATAATGGAGAAGATATGAGTTTCATCACGACTGTGGCAACGGAAATCTTCAGCGATGGCATCACAAACTGGGGCCGTATTGCAAGCTTGCTGACTTTTGGGGCAATGGTGTGTAAGCATCAAAATGAAAGAGGACTTGGCAAGTGTGTGAGTCTGGTGGCGGAAGACATTGCTTCCTATCTTCTCACAGCCCAGGGGGACTGGCTGCTCAAAAACAAAGCATGGGTGAGTTTTAATTCCCTTCACATGACTGCATGTGCATATGTGCTTGTTTTTCTTTTGTTTGTAACCTGTAATCACCTTGTGTATGTATATTATTTGTGTTCCTTAGGATGGCTTTGTGGATTTTTTTCATGTCCCGGATACAGAGGGAGCTGTGAGAAACACACTGATGGCCATTGGTAGTGTGGCTACATTTGGAGCTGCACTTGCTTATTTGATACGGTGAATCAACATGGACTTTGTGACAGATGTTGAAAAACCAGAACTCTAAAGGTGTTTTTTTTTTTTTTTTTGAAAGAGAGAAAGAGAGCGAAAGCAGTTTGAATCCATGTTTTTCTTTTCATGTTTTCACTCTTTCGATTTATTAAAGTTGGTCCAACTAATCTCTTGAAAAAATCTAAAACTATTTTTTTATTAAGTAAAAATATAAAATTATTTTCAGCTGTCAGATATGCATTGCAGGTAACACTTTCAAAGACAGATGATTTTCTGTGTGGAGTTTACACAAGAATCACATTTGAAATTATCACTTCCAAGCAGTGTTTGGTGTACTGAGATGTTCATAAACTTGGCTGAATTGTGAAATTTGCATGTATTAAAGCTCACAAGCTTTTGTTGCAATTGCTAAATAGTTTTGTGTAATAATCCATTGCAGTACAACACCTTCACATTTTCATGGTGTCACTTCCTGTTTCAGAAATATTCTTTTGCAATATAATGCACACATAATATGACATCAGGTGCTGGCTATAGCTGATTTAATAAGCTTTAAAGCTTTTATCTAAAAGCTCATGGTGGTTCTGTTTTGAGTCCTAATTTAGGACTATGACAGCAGTTAAAGGGAGAGTAAACCCAAAATTGTTAATTCTGTCATTTACTCGCCATCAAGTTGTTCCAAACCTATATGAATTTTTTTCTTCTGCTGAAAGCAAAATAATATATTTTGAAGATTGAGTAAAACAGTATAATAGTTGATGGGCCTCATTAATTTGCATTGTATGAAATTGTTTTTTACAGTGGAAGTCAATGGGGCCCAACTGTTTCGGCCCCATTGACATTCTTCAAAATATGTTTTTTGTGTGTTCAGCAGAATAAATTCATACAGACTTGGAACAACTTGAAGGCGTGTAAATGCTGTCAGTATTTTCCTTTTTGGGTGAACTAACTCTTTACCCACAAAGCTGCTAATTGTTTCCTTTACCTGCTGGTTAACCAACACTGAAATGTTTAGAGAAGTTTGAGAACCTATTATGTTCATTGACATTTTTCTGTGAATATACTGTTCTCTAATCTGCAAATTAAAACCAAAAAGCTGATACCTCTATTTTTTTACTTCTTAGGTGATTGAATTGAAACCTTAACCACAAAGAATCTATTAAACCCTTATGGCAAGGAAATGAAGTATATGTGCTTTATCTGGCCCATTTTTATTAGCTTCAAAGATTTTCTAGCTTTTCATCTGTACATTTTATTGCAGCAGAGTTATGTAAATTGCCAAAGACTTTACATTTCCTGTGTAGTCTAGTTTCAGTCTTTAGTATGAAGTTGCGCTGTGCTGCGGAAATGTTTTAGGAGGTTCGTCAGAGTGAAACTCATTGACACAATGAAACTCTTTGATGAATACCAGTATCTTATTTCAAAGAATTCATTGTGTTGCTTAGTCACTTTGTTGAATCACTGTCTATTCAGGGGACCCAAGCATATTAATACTTCATTATAAATATACAGACCCCTTCCCATCCTTCTGTCATCTTGAGTCACTACTGTGACTACTGTAACCAAACCTCTCAGCCAATGTGAAGGACTGTCAGCTAACTGTAATTGGTTTTGGCTCAATTATAATTATAATTTTTGAACCTAGTCTGGCTGAGATTATTATTCGAAACATACATTAGCGCAAATTCCTTCTTGCTTTTTAACTGTAGAAGGTGTTAAAATCATGACTCGGTATTCGTCATCATGTTCTGATCCTTCCTCATACAGAAAAGTTTCTCAATTGATTTCTTAATCTCGTTTGCTGTACTTTTTGGCGCTGGATGTATCCAGTTTGGCTTGCTTTTTTAATGTGGAAGTAATGTTTGTTAACAAATTGACTCAGAACCGTGTGATTTACATGACTGACTTTACACTTCTGTATCCATGAGTCACGTTTTAATGCTGAATGGCCATGGTTTTAAAATCACATGAGGTTTAAAAAAAAACGTCAGCAGGTTACATCGTTCAAAAACATTTCTGGATCAAATCCCTGTGAATGAAATCAGATGTTAGTGGTTTGTATGGGAATATATCAATTTCCTTAATGATTGACTTCCAATGCCTATAAAAAGGGCACAGGAAATGTTTCCATAGCGAAATGGAAATCGTAATATTTTTGCATGTGTGTGTCATATATTCGTGATAAGGAAAGGCCAGTTGGAAAAGTCATGAAACATGAAATGGATCTCCAGTGAGGGTCCAATGAGAGGGAAGATGTTATGACGTCTATGAACATCTGCCAGAGAACATGCTTGGCTTGTATTTCTACAGCAGGGGTGTCCAATCCTGCTTCTAGAAGGTCTGCTTCAGCTTTAACACACCTTTAGTGATCTTGAAAACCTAGATTGTTCAGGTGTGGTTAATTAGGGATACAGCAAAAGTCTGATATATTCTGCTCTGGAAGATATGCATCACACATGGTACCTCAATCCTGTGTTGAAGGGTCGAAATAGTTTGTTTCATTAGCTTTCCCACATTTGACAACTTATGCAAGAGAAGAAAAACAATAAACGAATGCTTTGAAGGGGTAATTCATCCAAAAATGAAAATTCTATAATTTACTAACTGTCATGTTGCTCCAAACAAGTTTGACTTTCTTTCCAATGTGGAACACAAAAGAGAAATAATATGAAAACTATTTACATTTTTGTCCACAATGAAAGTCAATGAGGACCAAAATTAACTTACTGACCCTTTAACTCCTATAACCAGGAATTTCCTTATCAACATAACATATTTTTTTCAAGATCTATGTTAGGATCTAGCCCTATCCGCTTGCAGGATGTAAAACAATTGTCTACTTAAAACTTCTTTAACTCATTTAAAAAAAAGAATCCGCTGACAAAAACACCTGTCCTAAAATGTTTTAGTCCTTCATTAGGAAGTCTGTAGTTGTTTTTTTGGCTAAGTTAAACAATATTTGTGTGAGTGTGCTTATTTGCTCAGATTGGCTTCGTGTCTGGTTACAGGCCACCCGTGGGGTCTAATGAGGACTATGGTAATGACACACACAGGGCCTCACCTGATCCTCCAGTTCACCTGCTGTGGTTACCTGAGCCAGGAGGCACATGGCTGTTAAACTCTGTGGAATACAGGTAAAGCCATGTGACAACACATGTACTAATCTGTCTTGTGCTATAGTAGTCCTGGAATTGTATTTTTTTTTTTTTTAAGTATTACAAAACCGACATCTTTAATGAGCGGTTAAAAGCCACACACAAAAGTTTGGTTCTTTTGAATAACTGAAATACATTGACAAAGTGATATCGAACTGTAAGAGTGAAACTAATAGCTGCGCTGTTATTTGGAAAACATTAGAACGCCCATCAGCCAATCAGTATCAAACATTCTAGAATGCTGTGTTATACAATAGACTTGGTGTGGATAAAAATCCAGTGGAACATAATAATGTACAAATAAATATTGAGTGTCCAAACAATGTGCATATCCGGACTGCATTTATTATTAGAAACTGCTTTGTTAGATGTAGGCCTATTGTCTATTGACTTCAGTGAATGTGGAACAATAGAGGAGCATGCATTGTTGAATAAAGCATGGGTTTTCAAGCAGGGACCTAGGAGGTCCGTAAAAAAGTTTAAAGAAAAGCAGTGTAAAAAAACATTTAAATAAATAAAATAATAAAAAAGATTAAACTAACTATAAACAAATAAAATGTATTAAAATGAAAAGAATATAGATAAATAAAAAAACATTTGATTAAAGTAAATAATATTTGTAAAATATATACATGAAAATTATTTGAATAATACAAATAACAGTTCAACGCAATTTAACACAATCAACACATTTATAATATACAATTTTCCACAGTATTAAAGGGGTGGTAAAATGCCCTTTTTACAAGATGAAAAATAAATCTCTGATGTCCCCAGAGTATGTGTGTTTTAGCACAAAATACCCCCACAGATATTTTTATATAGCATGTTAAAGTTGTCACTTTTTGAGGGTTTGCAAAAACGCACCGTTTTGTGCCTGGCCGTTTAAATGCAAATGAATGTGTGTGTGTGTGTGTGTTTGTGTGCGCGATTACCTCAGGCAAACACACTAAAATGACAAAAACTGTTCTGCCTTTAATGTTAAAACGGAGTCAGACAAAGATGGAGAGACTCAAGAAGAAGAAGTGACAACATGTAGACTGCAACAGGACGTCTCTGAATGGTTAGTTGATGAATTTATGTTGCTGATGTGGAAGTTAACTATCTTCAATTAGAATATTCTTTCATGGTAATCTATAAATCGCTCGTATAGGAACTGTTGTGAGATGCACACAGAGTGACTTTCTATTGCATGTGAAAAGATGGATGCTAAAGTTTGAGCTGACTCACAAATGTAATCTTATAGGCTACAGTACAACAACTTTTCATCTTCTCAACATGGACTGCGTGTTCCCGGGGGCGGGGGTTATGTACATTTTAGGCTTGCTGATGTCACTAACCCAGGAGGAATGTCGTGTAGTCCCTACCAGCCGTTTGTTGTAGTCCTTTTCTTTAAAAGCAAATATCTCCCTTTGCTTTGAACTTTGAGCGTTGTAACTTTGCAAAAAGCAACATTACACACTAACTAATGTTAGACAAGTGAAATCATACTCAACCACCCCTTTAATATAATTGGGTCTTTATACTTCTATATACAATATTTCAATCATGACAACTCTCTGAAGATTTTAGCATGGTAGTGGTTATGACAATATTAATTTATTTGGTCCTGGTGGAATAGATCTGCTACGCTGCTATTGCTGAATTGCTGCTGTTGTCGATTATTGCTGCTGCTGCAGAGCAAGTACAGGAACTTGTTACTGCCAACACATACGCTGATGCGGTGCTGTGATTATGTTAGACATATACTGCTGCTGCACAAATAGCATATATATATATATATATATATATATATATATATATATATATATATATATATATATATATATATATATATATATATATTCCCTCCGTCCTGGATCATTATTTAAATATAAAACCATCCACCTTCCCCAGCTCCACCTAAATAGATCTGCTATGGGTATAAATTACCCATAGCAGATCTATTCAGGTGGAGCTGGGGAAGGTGGATGGTTTTGGAGGAACTCTGAAATGCCAACCAGCCATTTTAATGTTGTGAGCAGCAAGCTCATTGGCTTGCAGATGCCACATTAACCAATCAGCTTGTGCCAAGTAGTTAACGCAGGAAATATAATCAGCTGCGTTAAAGGAGTTCACTTCGAAATGAAAATTACCCCATGATTTACTCACCCTTAAGCCATCCTATAGGTGTATATGACTTCAAGTTATTTCAGTCATTAAATATCATGCATCTTCAAAACCTTGGCCATAAAGTGTTGTCCAAATGATCCCATTACATGTTCTGCAGGGAAGCTAGTGGCCCTGCTTGATCATTTACCCTGCTGTTTAACTTTAAAAAGGTTTTCCTTATATATATTTTTTGTATCAAGTTCCCAGTGTAGCTTTCATGGTATCTTGGTGAAAGAAAAATTCTACTAGTCATGGCAGGTCGTTGCTGGATCATCAGGCTTATGACCTTTCCCCTACCACAGCATGATTCCACGAGGAAAAACACGTCACTTCCACATTATGTCATAAAGATAACTGCTCTAAAATAAAAAAGTGTGTGCCAACCTCTGACCCCTCAGCTGACTATTTTTTAATGTGTAATTTATGTATTTAATAAATATTTCAAATAATTAGACTTCTGGTTAAATGGTGAAACAATTCTCAGTGTAGTCTATATTAGTCAGTGTAGGGGTGGAAAACTGGAAAAAAGATTGTCCTGACTCACTGTTGCCTTTTGAGTCGCCTGACTTGCATCTTGCAATTAGTGTTCCTTGCTGTATACACAAACACATGAGCAAAGATTCATGAGTCACATGTAGAAGGCTGTCGACTAGCATTCCTCATGTAAATACAATCTCCTCATCTGATCTGATTTCCCTCATTCCGGCACCTCTCACGTTTTTTCCTCTTATGGAGGCTTCCGTCCTAGATCATTAATTCCATGCACATGTAAATGCATAATCCAAAAGATGTTACTCTGTTTGGGAGAGTTTAGCTACACCAAATATGGTACAATTGAGAAGAAACTGATTTTGAACATTTGGAACTGTTGCACTTTGTACTTTGTGGTAATGCTGACGTTTCAATAGCTGATGAAATATAAATCAGATACAACTTTAAAAAAAAGCAATCTGTCGTCTTCATGTGTTAGTATTGAGAACTCCAGTGCTAGAGGTTAAAACAACTATTTACAGAAGAGTATTGAGAAATACTGAGTAAGTGTCAGGTATCATGGAAGACCACTTTTTGGATTTAGACACCAGTATGTTTGTGTAGAGATTTTACTCTAAGTCACCATGTTTACAGTCATGAGGATTTATTCAATGACATGTGGTCAACAGGCAGCAGGTCCAGACTAGTTTTAAGTGGCAATGTGGTCTGTTTTGATGTTTAGACTGCAAAATGTATGAGTTGAACAAGGCCAGAGGGTTATTGACCTCTGCCACACATTCATTGTCAAAATAACTTGTTATAACATATGAGACTGACTGTTGTTGTGAAAAGGTTGTGGTCAAAAATTTTGTGCAATCGGTATGATTTTAATTGAGAGCAACTCCAGCTGTATGACATGTTTGTATACCATCAGGTTTGAGAAAAAGTCACTCTATATAGAGCATATTAGCATAGCAATTGTGAAAAAAGGAATTAAAATACTTTTGTTGTTATACCATAAGTGTAATTTCCGTGGAAGTCTTCATTAATTAATAGTTTTTCTATAATAATTCGCCATAACATATTGTGTGATGCCACAATGTCCTTATAATATGGCACTTCATTATTCCATATAGTCTGTATTTTGTATGAGTCTGCTTTTATCCATATTTTATATTCTGTAATTTTTCTTAAAACAATAGTATAGTGTCCAGTCCTCTTTTCTTTTTGAGTTACATGCTCGTATAGGTAAATTCCTTCACCCAAGTAGAAATGTACTGAGTTACTTTCACTTTTCTTTATAGAAGATTCCGGTAAAGGATGATTAACTTCTTGGTACTTTTACCACTGTATAAAACTGCATTACTCTTTGATCAGACCTGCAAATGCTAAAGAAAGGACATAGTCTTGCAGTTTATGAATAAAATGTTACAGGAGTGTATTATATATCATAGTAAATAGGTTTCTGTTTGTGAGAGTATAATTTGTTTATTTTGTTCAAGAATATTCTTTACTTGTGTATTCTTATTTGTTCAAGAATATAAGAATACACAAGAATATTCAAAGAGATCAAAAGGATGACTTGCAGATTAAGATAGGCCTGAAATATTGCTCCTATACGATCGACTAAACGATAAAAAAGATGATTGAATGCCCTAAAACAGAAATAGACATCATAGAGGTGTGACATAGAGGTTAAGAATTGTCCATAGACTGAATGTGGCTTGTACTTTGATCTGTAAGGTGGATCTTTTTAAACTTACTACTCAAACTGTATAATCAGAGTCAAACTGTGTAATGATTTGTTTACAAGTGTGTAAGATAAAGGTTAAATAAAGGTTAATTAATTATTACAAGTCATCAAATCAAAATATTTGGTAAGCATGAAGTACTGGAATTTTTTTGTTTTAAGGGGAAATGGGGTCAGTCCTTTGGAATTTCTCTATCAGTGGAGTTCTGCTTTCTACTGTTTTAAAGGTTGAACATTTCTGGAGTTTTTACCACATGCTGTCATATAAAAATAGAGAAACTTGTTTTTTATTAATTAATTAATCATGTCCAAATGTATGCTGCATAGAAAGATTGTTGATTCTCTTTGCAGCTTGTCACATATCTGTAGCTTTTAGGAGGCTACTAGGAAACAGTCAAAGCCACACACATTTACAAACAGGAAGTTATTTGAAAATGATTTGCAATTATTTTGCATGATGCATCTCTGGTGGAGATAATTATTATTATTATTTTCTTTTGTGTGTCTATACATTTATAATTCTTGCATCGTGAATGTCAAAATACCCACGCATGTCTGTAAATGCAGCCAAAATGCTGTCATGAAAAGTGTCTTGCTGCAGCATGTTTGTTCCAGGGGGTGGACAACTTTGCCTGAGAAGAAATGTAAATGAAGAAACTTTTCACTTTGACTAACTCCTCAGAAGATGGAGGTTTTATGTTGCAGATAATAAAATGTAAACACATGCACAACACAGTATAAAGGGATAGTTTGTTCACCTGTCAGCTGTTTTGCATGCTGCATACACTTGTAAATAGGCCAAAGGTTCTGTGCAACTCGCAGGTGTCTTAGTTTAATTTTTTTACTCATCCATATATCAATATACAACATTGGATTGAACATTTCTGTTGCAAAAACACTGCCATCAAATAGGGGTTTTGTACATTCCAAAAACTTCAGGTATACCTACGCAAATTCCAACAATGTTCTCAGATGACTGCTGTCAGCACTGAATATTCTTGTGAACATATAATATGAACATATTCAAACAGTTGTTTTTTCTTGATCCCCTTATCAACGTGAATGGAGGAGTGTCAGATAACATTAGAGTCTCAGGCACTGTTGGCAAATCAGATTAAAGAGGTTTAAATGTTCATAATATGATCTCATTATGATTTATGTTATAGGTGTGGTAAAAAAATCGAGATCTATGCTGTACATTTATCTGCCTGTTGCATTGTTTTATATCATTGAGGAATGGTTATAGGTTTAGGATAGGGTTAGGCTTAGGGGCTCAAACATATTAATATAATATTTAAAATATAACTACAGATGTATTACACTATAATGAAAAGACCTCAGAGGGATTATGTAATATTGTTGCAGTGTGCAACTTGCACAAATTAATATTTTGTACATCGTACTGGACTTTTTTTCTTAGCAGAAACTAGTTAGCATGAACTGGACATTGCAACCAACTTCAGTATTCTGACATATTTCAAAGTGAAACAAAATATTGAATAAAGGGCGGGGCTTGATTTTAGTACACCTCCTTTCCATCTCTAGCTCACTGAAGGTCAACCAGGGGATTGGTTATACGATGTTCTACCCAGTCCATAAAAATGAAATATTCAGACAAGGAATGCCATTTCCGAAAGAAAGGTAATTTTCAGATTTTGACAAAAAAAAAAAAAAAAAAAAAAAATCTGGATGAACAGAGACTATATGTGCACTAACTAAGTAAATGTCTAGTATTTATAAATTTGTCGATGTATACAACAATTTATGTGTTAACGCATGATTTAAGACATTTCTTTGCAGAGTTCTTGCCCTCAAATGCATAGGAAAAAAAGATGGATTCTCAAATGGTCATGGTTTAAACACTTCTTGTAATAATGGCCAAATAACATTGAGTACAAGCTATTTATACTCTGATAGGACATTGACCTTGACCTTGACAGCGAACTTGACAGTAACTATAAACACGTGAGAACTTGTCACTGTTCTGTTCCCACGGCCGACTCTTATTTCAGTTGATCTCTCTGAACTCTTTTTCCCATGCAGGGCTCAGTTACTTAGAAACACATTTCCAGCAGGCAGGGCTTTGTTGTCATTTTCACCTTAAACATCTCAATATCTTTTAAAGTTTCAAATGCTCCTCTCTCCTGAAATGTACAATGTACACAGCGCAGTCACATGCTGTAGCTATGGCTGTTATGTCACCCACATGCAGCATGACACAGCTTGTCCTGTTTGGTTTTTGAACATACCATGGCATAGTCTGATCTGTTGGCAGCAATGCCTGATGTTTTGATGTCATCATGTTCTGGCATTCATTGATATTTTTCCCACATCTTCTGGGAAATAAAAGCTAGCTGCCAAACAATAACTTGGCAGTGACATGCTAAAACTACAAGAAATCTCAAAAGTCAAACTTTTGCTTTTCGTTTTTGTTTCATTGCTTAAGTTTCTAGCATAGATTTTTTTAAATCAAAAGAAGTAGGGTTTACTTCCTCGGTCTTTTGTCTTGTTGTTCGTCATCATCATTGTCAAACACATCTTGCTAAATAGCTGGTCAGATTCTTCGGTGTAAAGCTTTTTGTAGAATGCTATTTTATTATATTCAATTAATGAATCATTTAGACACTATTCATGTCGAAAGAACAAATGGCAATCACAAAGTTTTAAAGTATTATCAGAATTTGTTTATATCAAAATGTGATAAACACCACATGATTGATAAGTGCATGCATAGGCATGCATAATGATGATCTTGTTACTGCCTTTCATAGTTTCGTTAGGTGATGAAAGATACGTGGGAGTTGAGTTTTGGTACCTGCCTCATTAATCTCATAAGGCTCGAGTATGATTGGTATGCGGTGCACCCTTTTACCGATAATGTGGATTTGTTACATGCCTGAAGGTGTATACATTTTGACTTCTTTCTATTAGAGGACCAAGCGCATTAAACCGAAGTAAACATTAAACTCATATCTTAATACAAACGAGTCAATTTATCCCTTTGGTGCATTGTGAAGACATTTAAAATGTTGCACTGTTGGTTTAACTATATGTTCACACAATCAACTGCAACACGTATGGCAGGTTGTGTATTTAAGAACATAAAGTGCTTTAGTACATGCTGTTGTCAGTACGGGGTGTGTGTATATCAACGTATGTTTGTTTGAGGTAGGTCTTGTCATTTTAACTGCCCACCTTTTAGTCACATGTGGTGGTGTTTATTTATCCTGGACACTTTTAAACTGATTTATGGCATAGCTTCACACGTTGGGATATAATTTAATGAAGATTTATGCAAGCAAAGTGATGCTATGTTGGTAAATGAGTTTGCTTTGCTGGTTCAAATGTTTGCAGTGATGTGTTTTTTTTCCTTTTTTCTCAGAGATGTTATTAAGTGTGCAAATATTTTTGGCCTCTATATCTTGGTCACATAACCATTTGATTAATGATTAGTATGCCACTGCCATTTATGAACTGTGTCCCGCAGGATGCATTAAATTAATCAAAAGTGACAGTAAAGACTTATTTCAGATAATTTCTGTTCTTTTGAAGTTTCTATTTATTCATCAAAGAATCCTGAGAAAATTAATTACAGTTTCCACCAAAATATTAAGCATCACAACATTTTCAACATTGATAGAAATTAGAAATGTTTCTTGAGCACCAAATCAGAATATTGGAAAGATTATGTGACACTGAAGACTGGAGTCATTAGATTATACATTTTTAAATATTTAAATAAAAAACTTTTATTTTAAAGTGTAATAATATTTCACAATAGCCTACTGTTCTTACTGTATTTTTGAGGAAATAAAAGCCACCTTGGTGAGCATAAGAGAGTTCTTTAAAAAACATTTGAAAAACTGACCACAAACCTGAATGCTAGAGTAAGTTTATTAATAACTGTACAAACCAACTATAGCTCCAATTGAGTGACAGTTTAATTTTAGACAAAATTTGCCACCCTGTTTTTTTTGTTGTCTATTTTAGTTTGCTGTTTTTATTGCTGGAAAATATCTATTAAAAAACAACGTACATACTGGGTTTTAAACTGTATTTATGTCCCAAATTGGTAAAAAATGGCAAATCTCACATAATATTTTAGTTAGTTTAAGCACCTGAGGTTAAGAATCAACATTCTCTGAATGTTAAATGCGCTTCCTTTCACCATTTGTTAAACAGACAACATTTTTTTCTATCTTTGAAAAATTCTACATATTTCATACATGTATGATTCACTTCACTGATGCGTCTCGATCTGAATCTCAAAAATTTTAGATTTAGAATTTTAGTTTTTTTTAGAATAGTAGTGAACAAAGTTCCAGGTCAGACACTTAACATTCTGTAGAAACAGTACATTCCAGAGGGACTTGTATAACATATTCAAACAGTTGTTTTTTCTTGATCCCCTTATCAAAAGGCCTACTCTTCTCTCTGTTTCTAGCAAAAAGAGGTCATGATGTGAGCGGTGGGCTGGACGTCTGAGACCTTACGTCACCATGGATTCAGACAAGAACATTCTGTTCTGAGGTCAAAACATCAGCCCTCAAACATGCCCAAACAGAACCCATGGCCTTATGTAATGTCACGATGTAATGCTTTTGACATGGACACTGATGCAGAATGGAATGACAGGTCAAACAAAGACTGAACCTAATTTATACTCAACCCAAATACCTCATAACATACGTGTCCCATTGAGATCTACTGATACTAATTGGGTCAAACAACTAGTCTAACTGGACTAATTTTTTGCACATAATTCTTCTCTACTCACTGATTAACGCTGGACACTATGAAAGGAAAGAGTTTTTTACCCACTATTTCTATCTGATGTTCATTTGATTCATCATTTCCTCTGACCAACTCTTGCCTCTTATTTTAGTGGCGTGTGGTCTGCATTCCAGATGCCTGTCGAGAGGAGGGAGGAGGAGGAGGGGGGCGGGGGGGATATGGGATATGTAACACCCCCACAAACCTCGCTTCCCAGCAGCGGCGTGTTTTCACATTCCTAAATTGTGAGATCATTTTCCACCGAAGCCCTCAAAATAATGTCTGTATTCAGTGGCCCTAACAACAACATCCTTCATATGATACCAATCACACAGCCTACGATAGAGCCTTTGAGCTCTGTACCGCACAACAACAACAACAACAAACAGACTCCAGTCTGTAAACGCACTAATGGCAATGCAATATTGTCAGGGGCCGCTTTGATTTCTTCTGTGAATGAGCGTGTCCCTTCTCAGTTTCACGAATGTTTTTGTATTCTACAGAGACTCCGGGAGGGAGAGAGGGAGAGAGAAACAGGGAACACTAAAGCCAGACATCAAAGAAAAAAAAGAAACCAAACACCATTCTGAGCACAAAGCTCTCATTGATGGCATCTGCATTCTTTCTTAAAAGCCGAAACCTGTTCATTCTCAACACAGAAATTCTAGAATCAGCTGTTTTATGACTTTTTGTAACAGATCCCGTAATTACCATCTTCCTTATTCCTTATGGCTGAAACAATGCTAGCACACCTCTATGTCAATTACCTTCAGCGTGGGAGGAATTGAATGCATGCCACCATCAAAACAAATACTTGCTTTATGGTTTAACACACCAAGTGTTTAAATTGAAAGCGTTTAAAGAACGTAAACTTTGTTGGGTGTGCATGCCTTATACCTTTGCTTTTCAAATGAATGTAAATGGGTTGAGAAGGAATGACATTGAATGTTTGCTCAGCTCACACTGCAGCTTTGTTCCAAGGACAATTGTGTTCTGTCAGTGCTGTATTCATTACGTTCCCAGAAACGACTAGCAAATGTGTATTGTCTATGTTCAATTCAGAGATTAAAAACTACCATTTTGGTAGATTACGTACTTTAAATATAGGCCTATTCTGTTAAAGTCCCTGCATATTGGCCATCAAAGGAAATTTGGATATAGGAATTTGTTTGTGTGTGTGTGTTTTGGATGAAAGAGAGAGAGATCTGCATGGGTGGCCTTTCCCACACCAGGAAAGGGAAAACAAGTACAGGACCATGGCATTCACATAATCTTGACCTCTTGGGAATTCTTCCTGCAACCTGAAAGTTTGCCAAGATCCCATTAGTTATGGTATTTTAACTTTCCAGCCCTGTAATGAGTAGCCTACCTCTTATCTCATTTAAATGTAGGCAGTTTGACAAAGTGTTGTTGTTTTGTATACAGAGTTTCCCATTATGGTGATGAGTTTCCTTTCTCTGTTTTTCCCCATGGACTTTTACAAAAAATGTAAATCGTTAAATTGGTTCGGCCTTGGTATTTCCCCCTCAACTCCTCAAAGGTAAAGTCCCCAGACATTGTATTGATGATTTTCATGTTTGATTTGATTAAAATATTTTGCCTTTAAAATTTCTATATGAAATATCGTTGTTTAGCAGCAATTCCGTATCACGCATTAAAAAAATAACCAGAGCATTTTGGCTAATCTGAAGTATGTCCCATTTATCCTACAGTGGTATACAAACATACAGGATCGATTAGTGAGCGACACAGTTCTGCAAAACTTAGAATCAGTCTCTTTCAGTGTAACTTGCATTGCTATTCTATACCTGGGTCTGGGCGGAAAAAAAAAGATTATGTGGCATTTTTGAAACATCTTGAGGTTTTAAAAACTGATTCATGACATATCGAAAGGAAAAATAAAAATGTTAGAATGCTGTTTTCGTTTGTGTTTATATACAGCAGAAATATTTGACATTTTTTATCTGGTTTCATTGAGATTTTTTCTTTTGAAGCGCTACTGTACAAATGAGTGAGCAAATGACATGGGCAATCATAAAAATTACCAAATTATTGATGCATACATATATGAGTTATGAGGTTCACAACATTTGACAAAGTGCACTAAACAGTTTTCAGAGTAAAAAAAATATCTTATTTAACATACATTTTTTTAATGCTCAACAACCTTCGTCAAGCAACATATCCACTTTGTCACATAAATAGACAGATACAATAGTGTTTATTTATTTTATTTTTACAACTATTTATGGAAACATATTGCTGACCCTTGAATGCTAATGATCCATGAACACAACTTTAATAACAAGGAGAACAGCAACCACCCTATCACACCTTTTCACAAATTATTCATTTTTATCAGTTTTAGTGAATATATGTTTCAGGTTATGCCCGACATTTAAATATATAATTTGGTAAATGCTGCTTTTTGTGAGTGCAGATATAAAATATAACATTATTTACTCTTTATCCAGTTGGCTATAGCTACATAACATGGCAAATCATTGGTGAAAATGTGTAGGAAAACTACATAACTATATATTTCATAGAATATACTTTCCTGATGTCATTTGACTAGGATGTGTGACATCTGGTGTCACAAAGTTTCTGAAAATGAACCAACACGAGGGCACTTTAGTTCAGACGTCCTCACTCCACCTCTGTCTCCACCTGGAGGCCGTGGGATGAATCTCATCAGTTCTATTAGTTTGGTCTGGAAATAGATCGATTACTCTTAATGCCACATTAGACTAGTGAGTCTAACGTTTATTCTGTCATGCTGGCATGATCTGATAATAATTTGAAAACCTTCAATTTATTAACCTGATGATACAGTAATATTTAATTTGCTCCACAGATTTGAGTCCTATCCTGAAATCTGGTCTCAATTTAACCCTGCTCTATTTGAACTTGTCATGTCGTTCATTTTATTATAAATGCGTATCTTATTGACTTTACATATCTGATTGATAGTGAAATATATTTTGGTGTCAGGATGAGTTTAGCTTTCAGCAGGGCTCCTCGAAAGACGGCGGGAAACCGCATGTCCAGACTGCTGGATGCAGAAGAGGAGGATGAGTTCTACAAGACCACCTATGGAGGATTTCACGACGTGAGTGATGAAACATCACCTGTGCGGCTTGTCGTTGGCTTGTGTTGACAAATGTAATACATTTATACTTGTATGACTTGTTTCTGTGAGAATGTGCCCTGTCACCCTGATTTATTGTCTTGACTTACAGGAGATCATTATCCCATGACTCTCTGGAGTCATTGTCCTTTTATTTATTCCGCCTATATGGTAAAAAGTTTAACTTATAACACACAGTTTATAATACTTATATGTATTTTTCTATATGTATTTTTCTATATAATTTGTGCGCATTTAGAATATTTCGCCTTATTTTTTTGTCAATGTATTGTATGGAGATTTTTACAATATATATTCTCTCATATTTATTGTTTAGAGCTTTTCATAACATACTATAAAGCAGCTTTTAAAAATGAACGCAATAATTGGGCTGACATAACCCTCATTCGAGGGTGATCAGATGCTTATATTGACGGTTAATTCATTTAATACAAATTTATTAGTCTAATAAATTAGATATTTAATTGAACGTTATCTATGCAGTAATATGTAGTCATTTGCACCTGTCTAGTCTCATCTTTGACTTTGAGTCCTCAAAACTTGATTTGCACAGGAATCAGGTGATGAAGAGTATAAGGGTGACCTGTCTGAAACGGAAGATGAGGTGGACAGTGACTTTGACATTGATGAAGGGGATGAACCTGACAGCGAGCAGGAGGAGGACGGGCCACGTCGGAAGAGCAGAGTGGTGACCAAAGCCTATAAGGTATACAGTATGAGAGTTATTCAGATGACTGGGAATATAATGCACGTGTGTGTTGTATGGACTAGTTTTATGCTTTTTTGGCATCTTTTTTTGAAGCTAGAAATTGTATGGAAAAGAGTGACCAGTACATTCTGTACCTAAAGTAAATAATGACAAAATGTTAATTTTTTTACACCCTTTTTAATCCCAGATCCTTGTGTTTGTGTAGGAGCCCGTTAAAGTGGTGCGGCCGAAACCAAAACAACGGAAACTGGCTGAACTGCCCAGGAGGACAGACAAGACAAAGATCGACAAATACAACCCCCCTGAACTACAGGAGGACATCAGCAAGAGTGAGAGTCTTTCACTTTGATCACGCATGCACAAGACATAACCGAACATACATAGCCAACCTTTTTAATGATCAGTGTAAGTATATTCTATAATGTTTTTTATTTGCTCTTCCCTTTAACTGAAAGAAGTCACTTCAGTTCATTGCTCAAAAAATGTGTGGAACTAAATCAATTAATCAGATTGACAAGTTTTGTTGCATTGTGCAAACTGTTGAAAGTGATTTTGAATGCTTGAAATTTGACAATTTTTATTTATTTATTTTTATGCAGTGATATACAAACACATTTACCCTCCCTCCTTCTTAAGAAGTGACTGCCATAAAAAAAGTTTCCGTAAAGAAAGTAAACATTATCATAACAACATTATTCAACAGGAAGTGAGTTGCTGTTAATGATAACAGATGTTTTCAAAAATAATGAAATAACTGATTGCATATTTAATCGAAACTCATAAAACACAAACAAAACAGCATCAATGTAGTCATTGTTTTGTTGCAATAAAAGTTTTTAGTGCTACTAAAGATAAAAAAAATCAATAAGTTGTCAATGAGTCAATTTTACATCCCTCCCCGGAAAGCCAACAAATTACACACGTGTCGACCACATCATAAACTGTTGGAGATAATAGACAAGAGTGAATGTTAGTAAACATATCCAAATCAATATCTGAGGAATTGTTTTTGTCTTAGACAGGAAGTCTGTACGTCAGTCCACGACCGAACACACGCGGCTAACGTACCTGAGGCTACAGGAGAGGCAGGTCGCTCCACGTCGAAGGAAGGGTACTAGACATGAGCGACCTTTGACCCAGGCTGAACTTTTGGCGGAAGCCAAGGTCACAGCAGAGATTAACCTTCGATCACTGGGTGAGGAATTGATAACTGATACTTTTGCAGATTGTTCTGTCTGTAAAACTTGAATGCTAATAGCTGTTTGTGATTTTTTTGTGTGCAGAAAACTATGAGCGTTTGGAGGCAGACAAGAAAAAACAGGTTCATATGAAGCGTCAGTGTGTGGGTTCTGTTATCCGATATCACTCGGTGCTCATGCCCCTGGTGTCGGACGTCACTCTTAAAGAGGAAAACGTGGATGTAGAGGGGTACTTCTACTGGTTTCTCATCTCTTTCTGAATGTCTCCATGCATATTTCTTTTGCTTTTGCTTTTGACTCTTGCTTTTTAGACTTAGACTTTCATTATCTTAGGTGGGGCGTACATTTGATCTAAGATCTATCTAATCTTTATATTGCCTGGCACTTAATACTGGGCAGATAAAGTATGAGTGCTCTTTTGTTTACAAATACTTTCATTCATCATTTGACCTAAAAATACCTTTATTTTTATTTAGACGTTTTATTTTTTTCTGCATCTAATGTGTACATACATTATTTTAAACATTTTTCAAAAGTACTGTTGAGTTCTACATGTGTAAATCTTTTTTATATTTAAACAAACATGTTAAACATGATTAAAGTAGAATACAAATAGAATAAACAATCAAAAAACAACTTTTATAAAGGTATGTACTGTATCATACATCATTCTATCAGAAATAGAAATCAGAAATCAGCACCTTTTTATCTTTATATCTCTTATGTCTTTTTCTTTTTTATCGTTACCTCATTAACAGTTTGGACCAAGATGCCCTGCAGAATCCAGGACCTCACCTTCCACAAGCTCTTTCCCAGTCAGTATCAACCCTTACTGCCCCACCTAGTGTCCTATCCACTAACACAGCTGCTGTAAACCCTGCCAAATGCTCCCGCACCTACATCACATTCAGTGATGATGAATCTTTCCTGCGTTTCTTTCCCCAGTCCCCTGCTCCTCGAATTCCTGTCCAGGAGGTCTGCCCTGTTACCCATAAGCCTGCGCTTTACAGAGACCCCATCACGGACATTCCATACGCTAATGTACAAGCCTTTAGGATAATCCGGGAGGCCTATAAAAAGTACGTGGCTGCCCACGGCCTGCCCTGCACGGGCACAGCGACCCCAGCCGACACCACTGCAAAGAATCTGCGGCAGAAGATCATTATTAAACAAGGGATGTAGAAAAATACAGAAGATTGACAAGTAGGAGGAGAGAGAGAGAAGAGAGGATCCTCCATCCATCCATCCATCCATCCATCCATCCATCCATCCATCCATCCATCCATCCATCCATCCATCCCGTGTTCTTTGGTGACATACGGCCAGAGTATTTGTAAGTGCAATAAGCTTCATTGTTGTATGGAATGTGTAGTTTTTCTTTGCATAATGGTTTTATGCTTTATTAATTTTTTTAAATGCACTTTTTAATGTAATTATGTGGTGATATGTATTTATAATGTATTCATATTAGTAAAAACAGCAGTAATGATTGCTGTCCTGTAGCCTATTGAATGTCATTGTTATTTTTTATAATAAAAAAAATTGATCCATCTATAAAATTAGCTTATGTTGGAGAGAACCGACTTCTCATTACAGCCAGTGTATAAACTTCGAAAAGATTGTCAACAGACAGAGATGGCTGATCTTCAAATTCGTGTCTCTCTTACTTGCAATACCGCGTCTATACACTAGAGGTCAGTCCTATCTACGAAAATGTAACACTTTTAATGAGTAAACCTGAGTTAATGAAACAGATGACTACATGATCTCTCTCTCTCTCTCTCTCTCTCTCTCTCTCTCTCTCTCTCTCTCTCTCTCTCTCTCTCTCTCTCTTTCATAGTCACTAATCTCTCAAAGCCAAAATAATGAAATGCTGACCTCATGAAGAGTAACCCGTATCCCTGTCTCGGCTCCACCCAGAGAGCAGGCGAGTTATCGGGGGACAGACACCGAAGAAGGGAGGGCTTAAGGGGGGGGGAAAGACTACCGGTGAGGGAGGGGGAGAGCGAGGGGCTATTCTCTGATTTCAAACATACAGTGTCTGTACAGAAGATCCCAGCAGCTCTGAGTCCTAGTGAGGGTAGGTAATCTGTGTCTGTGTGTCTCTTCTAGCAACAGAACCACATATTTATAAGCTTTTATTTTTATGTCTATCAGTGTACAAAAAACGCATTGTTGCATTTAGCTTCTAATTGCATGAATTATTATTTGTGTTGTGTTGAAGCAATCCGTTAATGGATATGGGCCCCAGTGAGTGGTTCTTGGTGGATTATTATCAGAGTAGTTAGAGACTAGATCTAGTTAGATTAGTTGGGTTAATTTTTATTTTTATGTTAGTGTAAGGCTTTGTGTTTTACAGGGTCTCCCTGCATGCACCTGTTGATTTGAGGTTTTATCCAAACAATCTTTCTTTTATTGAAAATGTCAATCTTGTTTAATGCCTGCTGATTGTCATCCTTCTGTAATACAATTTTCTTAGATATATTTTTGTTTTTAAAACAGCCATTATTTTCCCAGCTGGCAGTGCTACTGCACACTGTAGCTTTGCAAGCGGAGAGGATTTATGCAGCTGGAAGAAGCTAAAATTAATCTGAGGTTGATTTGGAATTTTACACTTGGGTGGTTAGACTTCAACCTACAAATAGTGTGAAGTCTTATGAGCTGTGTGTCAGCTGGAAAATTCTCCCAATAAAAGAGTCTATGAATAAACTATATGAATCTGAATAAGAAGGTTGTTTGCTGCTTTGTCAGAAGAGTTCTGGACACTTTTTCTGATGATCTGATGTGTCAGTGCCCGATATTTTGTTCTGCGTCCTTTTGAAGTACCAGAGGGGGAATTGGGTTTCTGAGACCGAACCAAAGTTTTTGTCATATGGACGATAATAACTTGGTGGCCTCTGGAAGGAGAGCAGTCAAAAGAGTCAGGTTGCTTTTGGAGATGCCTTTAGTCCGTTTGAAGGACAGATTTAAAGTTATTTGCCATATTGTACAAGAAAAAAAATTAGAAACAAGAACTAAAAATAATAAAGGTTCCAAAAGGCGGGTTTCACAATTCCCAAAGATCCTTTCAGTGAACAGTTTTTAAAATAACCATTTTATTTATTTATTATTTCTTGGTGTGAAGATTTTAACCTTTTTCAACCTTTTGTGCAATGGAAAGTTTCCATGGATGTTAAAGCTTCTCCATGGAACCAGGGATGCTAATAAAGAAAGTTCTGGAAGTTTGGAAGTTCTGCCTACATTACTAAAAACAAAGGAACGTTTGAACGTCCATGAACGTTTAACATCCACAGAACCTTTCCATTGCATAAAAGGTTCTATAGATTTTTTAAAATGTTCTTCTCACTATAGGAAAAAATGGTCAGTTTAAGAATTGTTCACTGAAATGTTCTTCTATGGCATCGCTGCAAAAAAACAACAACAGTTCAACAGTTCAATAAACAAAAAAACATGCATTTTTTGTTTAATTTGCAGTTTAATCATTATAATAGTTATAATTTGAACACTATATTACAACAACTTTAAAATTATATCTGTTACACGGATATCAAGTCAGCAGAACAGTTACTTTACCAACTAAAAGTAAAAATTGAATTAAATATTTTCTCCATTTGGAAATGTCAAACGTTAGCTGCTGCCTTGCAACAGTGAAATAACAAGGATTCCATGTTGAAGGACTAATTTAAAAGACCCTCTTCACAACCAGCGAGCCTGAACAGGTGAAACTCCGCTAATATAATTTAGGCTTGAGTTGTTGTCACTCAAGAGTTGAGAGAACAGGTGTGTGGAACAGGCAGACGGACGCTTATTTTTCTTGCACAACACAAAAAAGATGACACCTGGTCAACAGAAGGCATGCTTTTGGCCTGTATGTTTATTGTAAGACTGAAGAGACAATAGTTAATAGCTATTTATAATCCCTGAGCTGTCAGTCTTGTAGACTGACAGGTCCCTGACAGACTGGTGTCAGACGCATTGTCCATTTCTGAGGGCAAGGTCATTTAGAAGATAGTTCATGTCATTAACCTTTGTTTAAAACTGAGATTGTATTAAACTTAAGTTAGTTCGATATATTAATTCACAGAAATGCATCTGCTGTAAAGTGCTTTGGTAGAATAGGTACAATTTAATATCTTCAGTACTAGCGCATGAGTCTACTGTTAGTCCAGCTAAAGACAAGTAAATGAGTTATATAATTAATTTAGACAAGTAACTAAATCTGAAAAACAATTCTGCTAATGATTAATAAAATGGGGTGAGGACTGAGTTTTGTGATGTAATGATTAGTAAACTTGTACCACATGATTCAGTAAACTTGTATGGTGGATTGATTGATGTCTACAATATTTTGTTTTTATTTTCTGTTTTTAGCTCTCTGATCCTGTGTTTGTGTCTCTGGCTTTACAAATTAGAGCCATTCCACTCTGGTCTAACACCTCTGATAGACAAACAACCACAAATACACACCCAAAACACAAACACAAAAACACATCTGTTTTTTTAGATTCTTTCCATAATATAACATTAGCCATCACTAACTAATCTGCTCATTACTTTACTATATTTATTTCATTATGTAGCAAGTATCACTATCAGAAGTGTTCATGAAAGTGTGGAACATAACAGATCTGTGTGATTCATTGTGTGGAATTTAGCAGTAATGTTCATTAGCATTTATTTAGATCATGACCTCGTTGGTCTCCAAATGGTTTTACTACATGATTGTAATCATTGATCGCCGATCTTAAAAAAAGTAATTTGATTAGAAATATTTACATATCAAAAGCATTTGAAAGATTACAATCAAACCTTTTAAGACAAATAAATTGTATCTGTAGATACAGATGGGTGACTTTAGGTCTGTTACACAACATGTTAGTCTGTATTGTCTGTAGTTTGTGTTGCAGATCTAGTTTGGGTGTGGTGGTCTGAAACTGTTGACTAGCCCATGACTCTATCAGCCTGTTTAACAGACGGCCACCTTCACATGAGTGTGAGCCAATGATAACTCCTCACAGTTCTAACCTTCTCCTCCTTACTGTAACCCAAAACCCAAGCGTTACTGTTGAGAGACTAAAAATAGACAAGATTCTCTCTGTCTCTGTGCCTTGGAATAAAAAAGATCTTAGATGGTGTTGTCAGAAAGGCATATATCTCTTCCCAAGTACACTGTACCCTCAGACCCCCGAAAGCTCTTCATGTACACAAATGCTAGCCTTGTCCTTTTTTAATTCAGCTGGGCTTTGTGGCATTTAACAATGTAAGCGGTTCCCAATCGTGGACTTTCAGTGTCTGGCTCTTTTGGCCAGGCCGAAAGTGACTTGGACTGGAAATCAGGTTTTCCCATTAATTCTCAACTTCTACAGAAAGCTTTGAGGGACTGAATAAAGCAAGCAGCCATTATTGTGCCTTATTTGCAAGCCAAATATATTAAAACTAGTTGTTTTTTGTGCAAGTTTCTGGCTTAAACTTTTATCTCTCTCTCAGGGCCCGCTGTCTCTGGGCGAGCTGTGTGAATTGAGAGTACCAACAAGCATCAAGCATGTCTAAGAGCGATCCCCGAGACATTGACGAGGATGCCATCCTCAAGGGCCTCAGCGCAGAGGAGCTGGAGAAGCTGGAGTATGAACTACAGGAGATGGACCCTGAGGTACTATGCCATGCAACTCTTTAAATCATGGCTAGCTAGGTATCGTTTGAGTACATTACGGACCTTTTGTATAAGCAATTAAAAGGTTTTGCCACATGCAACTGTTTGCAAGGTGACATCAGTTGTAGATGAGATGAGAAAATATATGACCAAAGAGATAACCCCCACTGTTTTTCAACAACTCGGTATTGCCATGTGCATGGACTCTTGCAAATAAAGGGTTTTAATGGCATCGATGGTTCCATGAAGAACCTAAAACATCCATGGAATCTTTCGATTGCACAAAAGGTTCTTTATAGTGGAGAAAGGTTCTTTGGGGTACCAAAAATGGTCCTTATATGGCTTTGCTGCAAAAAAAATTGCATTTTTAAGTGGGTTACATATTTGAGTTCAGCCCAAAAACAAATTTAAATCAATAAATAAACGAATGAATGAATAAATTAACAAACAAAAAAGCAAGCGAGGGGGTGAATGAACCAACTAAACAAACAAATAAATAAGAAAGAGGTAATGTCCGGTTAGTCGGACGTTTTCGCAAAATAAACCCAGACAAGGTGACCTCGAGACACAAGATTGCACCAGTTGCTTTGCATAAAACAATTAGAAAAAAGAGCCCGCAGTGTGATACGAGAGACATGAAACTAGCACTGTTTCAGCGGAAGGGTCTGATATAAAGCGATTTAACAGCGAGTATTAGGAAATATGTGACCACTGAATACAGTGTTTGACCAATCAGAGTCAAGTATTCCAGAGATCAGCATAATAAATAAGCATAATTGCTGCTGAATTTGACAATGATCACCATGCATTTTTGTTTTAACTAAAAAAGAGCAGCTTTGACATTTTGAAAATACATTTTGTGTCCCATTGAAAAAAAAGACATATAATGACATAGGGGTGAGTAGATGATGACAGAATTTTCTGTTTAAAACAAATGATTCTGTAAAGATTCACCGATCAAATTCAGATATGTGAATAGGTGATTTCTGGTTGCAGAAATCATTTTAAACTTTTTACATACACAAAGGGTTAAATTTAATTATTAAACATACTTTTTATTGAAGTTAAAATCTACTTATCTCAAAATTCTACAGGCGCACACTTCATTTGTATACAGCACACTCAAGCAGGAGAGTGTAGCAATGATGGTTTTAAAATTCACACACTTCTCTGGACCTTTCAGAATGCCATGCTCCCAGCCGGTTACCGCCAGCGTGACCAGACCAAGAAAACTTCCACAGGCCCCTTTGATCGCTTCGCCCTGATGGATTACCTGGAGAAGGAGGCCATTGAACACAAGGACAGAGATGATCTGGTACCCTTTACAGGGGAGAAGAGAGGTACCACCACCATTGGACTGATAGTAACATAACAGCCAACATAACATAACTTAGTAAACACACATGCTTTGAGCTACTCAACTGACACGTGCATAGAGAATAAAGGCATAGAGAAACATTTATTCATTTTAAATTATTATTTATTATAAGTTTGTGTCATTTTCAAATTGTAATTGCATTATTAATTTGTTTACGTTGATTCTTATTTTATCTGTAAATTAGTATAGTGAGCATTTCTCTTTCTCTCTGTTGTCTGTAGGTAAAGCCTTTGTCGCTAAACCAGGGTCAGGACAAATCCCTGCGGATGAACAGATCACTCTGGAACCTGAGCTGGAGGAAGCATTGAGGAATGCAACAGATGCTGAAATGTGTGACATTGCAGGTGGGCATCACATTTCTGCTCTGTTCCTGTTGTTTCTATTCACATGACATAAAACAACTTATGATATCCGGTCCAGAGTGCTCTAAAGATGTGCATTACAACTCTTCTAAAATGAATCACTCACTTTATAACCTGTAATGTCCTGTTATCCAAATTTGGATCCTTGACTAAAGACTAGTCTTCTATTTGTAAACAGCTGAACATATACCCATTACATTTGTCAATCAAACCCTTTCTAATTTCATCTGCTCTATTTGCACAATCAGTGTCTCATATGACAATTTGTTTTTGAATATATATAAAAGAACCAGCCTAGCTGACTTGTATGTGGAACTATGAATGTAGTAGGTCATGCACAGAATTATACCACGCAGTATCTATTTTCCCAAGCTCAGCAGCTGACCAAAATAAAATGACCAACTAGTCAACATGTGCAGAGATGGAGTCAAAATGTTTAGCTGCAAGTCCTCTGTAGGCTAGAAACACTCTGTGACAGTGTGTTGGCAGTATTTAACCAAACATAAATATCAGATATATGAAAAGTGCAACATAACATTCTTCTTGATGTAACGTACTAAAGTGATGGAAACCGCTCAATAGTCTAATGTCCTTGTGCTGGGATGTGAGCACATAATAATAAGCCTTTGCCCTTAAGGGCATTTAAAGCTGTGGACGTTGCACACATGAGTTTTGGAGCGTGTCACTGGGTGCAGATTATCCAGCAGAGCCCCTCATTCAGAACGCAGTTTTAACTCTGGAACACGTCCAGTTCAGGATTAAACTGTCAATAGAGGTTTGCCTTTGGTGATTTTGCTGAGATGCAACTAACTAGAGATTGTACAGACACAGATAGCTGTAATATTCCATTTCTTAAGGGGTCATGAATTGAGAAATCAAATTTTCCTTGATCTTTTGACATATAAGAAGTCATTATACTATAAAAATATCCTTGAAGTTTCATACTCAAAAATTCCAAAAACAGCTTTTACTAAAACCAAGCTCCCTAAACGACTTGTTTCGGATTTTGTCTCAGTATGGCGTAAGATTGCCTCTGAAGAAAATCAACATCATTGCCTCTTTAACCCCGCCCACCGATTTGCATATGTCATGTAGTAGTAAATACGAGAGAGACACAAACATAGGATTACTCCAGCAACAAAACCATAGAGATGACAGGATTACAAGACATTTGCAGTGCCAAGTTGTGGAAAAACAGTCTTTGCATTGCCTTTCTTGTGATTCTAAGCGTGGATTAACTTTATTTTTTAACAAAGTTCCAGATTGTGTCAGTAAAACACTATTTGTTAGTTCACTTAATTTTACTGCGGATTAATTTTTTAACAAAGCACAGTTCGCCGCAGGCTTTTCAGAGAGACTGAAAATAAAAGATGATGCATGCTGACTATATTGAATCCGACAGCAATCTGCGAGTCGCAATTGCTGTCGGAATCTCGCAACACTCAAGTGTGAGTAACAATGTTTTTACCATGTGTCACTATTGCTTTGTCTGTTACAGATTGTTTAATATCTCTCTTTACTTTCATTTGACTGAAAATGATGAACGATGCATAACAACAGTGCGATAAAGAATTAGTTTACACTAAACACTGCATGTAGTGGTTAAAATTTTTAAAGCATACAGTATGTAATACGCATAAATGTGTAATGTAATGAGATAAACACATTTCTGTAGCATATTTGTTGTAGGTTTGTGGATTTTCTTCTTATTCTGGATCAGACTCTGGCTCAAACATGAATGGTGAACATCAAAAGTTGAAGCACGACCCATCAAAACGGAGTGTTTAAAAAGAGAGGGTAAAAAAAAGGGATAGAAAATAGCCTATTACTTCTGAATTAGGATGTTTTCGATGTAAAAATCGTACTAACCTTATGGGCGGACCTCAAAGAACATTATATAACGCACTTTTTGACCCCTTTAATTGTGCTGGTGGTTTTAATCTGGCTATTGTATCTAAAAATGGCATTCAGAGCTGTAGTACAAAGGTGAGGTCTGGTCTATCACCCAATCTCAATTTTCATCTGCTATTGCCCCACTGTTTTTGTTGACTAGTCCAGCCAGTCTGCTAGTTGAAACATGGAGAGGGAGTTTTAAATGGTGGGTTTACTGGTTATTACTGGTTAGTCAGCACCACCTGCTGTTCAACACAGTTATCTGCAGTGCAGTTTAAATGATTTGTGCCAGTGTTTCTCACAAGCTATTCCACGAACAGATTAGTAATTTATTAAAACAATAGTAATGTATTATTTAGTTTTTTAAATAATATCAATTAAAATAATTATTAAAATGAAATGATTAAAATAAATTAATAATTATAATTACTATTTATACATTTATGATTAAATAAAATATAAATTATTTATATATATATATTTTAATATTTATAATTTCTTAACTAATAATTGTTAATTATTAATTATTACGTACTCTGAGAGTATTGTATATTTAAATAATCTACTAATGAGATGGTCATATCTTCACAGCCATCCTGGGGATGTACACACTCATGAGCAACAAGCAATATTATGATGCCCTGAACACCACTGGCAAGATTGCAAACACAGAAGGCATCAACAGTATGTATACATACAACACATTTAACACTAAACTATTTAATATCAACTGAAAGTTTTATACTTTATTGTGAGTTTTTTTTAAATTCACTGAATGCCACTGATATATTCACAGTAGGAACTTCCGTATCATAAGCTGGTTGTCAATTCTCTTTTAGGTGTGGTGAAACCAGATGTGTATAAGATCTATCCTGACGAGCCTCCGAATGACACAGATGTGGAGGACACTCTCCGATGCATCCAGAAAAACGACAGCAGCCTGGAGGAGGTCAACCTCAACAACATCCCGGTAAACATGCTAACAGTACACCTCAATAAGCATAATTATAATCACATTACAGGCTAGACATAACATTCATATTATAAACAGATTGCTCACTTACACTTTAAGTATTTGTTTTCTTGAAAACTTCTGTTTAATTACCTAAATTAATCATGAGAATTGATGCATTTCTCTGCTTGAGCGGAATGATGATATTAATGAGTGTTTATGTTGATGTAGGACATTCCCATCCCAACCCTGAAAGAGATTTTTGAGGCTATGAAGGGCAACACACATGTGCAAAGCCTCAGCATCGCTGGGACACGCAGTAATGACCCTGTGGCCTTTGTAAGTCCTGAAGCCTGCAATTCTGATGTTGTATCATTCACTGATTCCTTTGCTTCAATCTCATATTATTCGTCCACATACAAGTCTGAAAATCTATTTCCAAATATTTTAAGTGTGTCTTGATCAAATAAATTCTTAGTCTGTGTAAAGTTTTGTAGTTTTAAAATGCTGTGAAAAGAAGTAAAAACTTTTTGAATGTATCCTAACTAATCAGTTTAGTCATGCACTATACCGTTCAAAAGGGTCAGGATTTTGTTGTTGTTGAAAAAAATAATACTTTTTTCCAACAAGGATGCATTAAATTGATCAGAAGTGACAGAAAATGCATTTATAATGTTATAAAATATTTGTATTTCAAATAAATGCTGTTTTTTTTAACTTTCTTATCATCAGTTAATCCTCAAAACATGTATCACTATTTCCACAAAAATATTAAGCAGCACAACTGTTTTTAACATTGATAATAATCAATAAGCAACAAATCAGCATATTAAAATGATTTCTGAAGGGTCATGTGACACTGAAGACTTGAGTAATGATGCTGAAAATTCAGCTTTGACATCAACGGAATAAATAACATTTATATGAAATAAATGAAAATAGAATAAATTAAAAAATATATATATTTCACAATATTACTCATTTTACTGTATTTTTTTAATTCAAGCCTTGGTGAGCACTCTAAAAAAATGCTGGTTTGTTTCAACCCAATTTTGGGTCAAATATGGACAAACCCAAACGTTGGGTTAAAAATTTAATTAAAAATGTAACCCAACAGCTGGGTTTGTCCATATTTGACCCAAAATTGGGTTGAAACAAAGTCAAACCAGCATTTTTTTAAAGGTTCTCTAAGCGATCCTGGGTGACGTCACTTCTTGTTGACGTTCAAACTATTGTCAAACAAAACGGAGGCTAGCTAGACCCTCCCTCCTCCTCATCCGCGCAATAACCCCCCAAACCCCACCCCCACATCATTCTTGTCGGTTATTGGCTGGAACAGTTTGTTATGTTTCGTGGTGCGGGTTAGTCCAGTTTGTATTTGTTGCTGTTTGTGGAGCCTGGGGTGTCTACAGAGACCACGTTTTTTTTAGTGTGTTCAGGAGACAGACAGCTAGCGGATAGTGAGGAGATATTTGCTGTATGTGACAAAAAAAATGTTGGCCTAAAAAATGCGTGACATCGCTTAGAGCACCTTTAAGTGTAAGAGACAAAAACATAAAAAAATCTTATCGACCACAAACTTTTGTAGTGTATATTTCTTGACTAATGAATAGTACATTTTAATATTCTTCATAAAATCATTGCTCAGTTCTGTCTTCATCTCTATGTATTATGGAAATGATGGTCAGTCGACATCAGTTGTTTCTCTTGATCTGTTCTTGCGAGTCAGGCTGTAGCTGAGATGTTACAGTCCAACACCACCCTGCAGAGCCTCAACATCGAGTCCAACTTCATTACTGCACAAGGCATGATGGCCGTCGCCAAGGCACTGAGAGAGAACACCACCCTGACTGAGATTAAGATTGACAACCAAGTAAGAGGCTAAAAGACTCCTGCCAAAAACATCTGATGGCATGTTTGTTGTTTAAATCATAAAACTAAATTTTTCATGCGCACTCCTACAGAGACAGAAACTGGGCGACTCAGTTGAGATGGAGATTGCATCCATGTTGGAGAATAACCCCAGCATCATAAAGATTGGCTATCACTTCACTCAGCAGGGCCCGCGTGCAAGAGCCGCCATAGCCATCACCAGAAACAATGACATCCGTGAGTGCGGCCTCATATTATTTTCTGAAATATTGCTGTTTGTACTTGTCTGCAGCTGAAACAGGAACATTGTTTTATTCATTATTGTTTCTACATTGAACTTTTTTGTATTCACCCCATATCCAGTTCGTCAGCAGAGAGTAAGATGAGAAGAAGATGGAGTTTAGTTCATCTAGGAGGTATCAAAGTTCTCCATGTGCACTCTTGGAGTCCTACAGACACTTCAGCTACAACAGCCACGACAACAGATGACCCTGACACGCTTTTAACATTCACCATCAGCCATTGTGGATATCATTATCGCCAGCTTGATAAGACTTCATTGCTTTTTGTGGATTTTATCAAATCAAAAGCCCTGATCTAATAAAATTGACCTGGTCTTTAATACCTCAGTTTGCAAACTTGAAAAGACACTAGTTACTCAGTTCATTTTCTGCTAATACGGTGCTCCCGGCAAAGTTTTTTGTAAATATTTCAAATAAAATATTACAATCTATATTGTCTAATCAGACTTTTATTAAATTACAAAAGCATAATTTAATTCAGGTTTGTTCTATCAAAGCACTGACATACACTATGGTTCAAAAGTTTGGGGTCAGTAGTATTTTTTGTTAAAGAAAATATTATATTCAGCAAGGATGCATTAAACTGTTCACAAGTGAGAGTGAAGACATTTTTACACGTTACAGACATTTTTTATTGCAAATAAATGCTGTTGTTTTGAACTTTCTAATCAAAGAATTCTGAAAAAATATCAGCATGCATTAAATTGATCAAAAGTGACAGCAAAGGCATTTAAAATGTTACAAAAGGTTTCTATTTAAATGCTGTTTGTTTGAACTTTCTAATTATCAGTTAATCCTCAAAACATGTATCAATGTTTCCACAAAAATATTAAGCAGCACAACTGTTTTCAACGTTGATAATAAGAAGAAATGTTTGAGTACCAAATCAGCATATTAAAATGATTTCTGAAGGATCATGTGCCACTGAAGACTAGAGCAATTATGTGAACATTTAACTTTGCCATCACAGGAATACATTGGATTTTAAAATATTAAGATATATTTTTTAATTGTAATATTTCTAAATTTTCCATTTTTTTAATCAAATAAAGGCAGCCTTGGTGAGATTTCTTTAAAAAAAATTGGGAAGTGTAAACACGTGCATTCTCAAAGCAGATGCTCTCAAAAGACTCACTGTAAAAAACAGCTTCATTAACATTTGAAGATCTGGACTCTGTTACAATATAGATTCGATTTAGATTACCGGTATGCATTATTAAATTAATAGAGGATTGAGATAAAAGGATGCACGAGTAATTTCATAACTTTTATATGATTAACCTGTGCAAATGATGACCCAAACCCAGAGGCACAAAACAAATGATTTCAACATTTATTCAATATCCCACGGCCGTGCTTCCTGCCCCCCCTCCACTAACCTATTTATACACGTAGAGCACCCAGTCATGAAACCCTGGCTGATGGCTTTGAGTTACAAAGCTCCAAATATATACCGCCTTCCTCAAGGAGATTTATGCTCCCCTTTGGAACAGCTGCTATCCTGCTATGAAGATTCCCAAGCGTCACCAATTGACAAGTACAGTTTTTAAAGAATTTATAAAAAGGTACAGCAAGGTACAACAGTGAATTTTCGCTTTCTGTGGGTGACTAAACTTCCCAGGTCTACTGCAGAATGTGCTCCCACTCTGCCAAGATCACTCGGATGGCATTTGGCAAAGGAACCACAGTACGAAGCAGTCGTTCCACATTCTGCTCTCGATTTGGAACAGGTTTGGACTTATTCAATCATGCAACCAACATTCACACATGGAAAGTAAAATGATAATGATATTTGTAAACATATACCGTGAGATTGAACAGACTGAGGAGTTCATAACTTTATTTATTTTCTAAAACATCCTCTATTGAGTCAGAATCAGAAAATTGTTTAAACCACATGGCAAGTACACAGTACTAATACAATTTGCTAAATGCAAAAGCACAAACTCTTTTCCAGAAAGAAAGTCTTACATTTTCAACCTTATTGAATATAAAGTGGGTCACACTTAAAGATGTCATATGAGAGCTGACTATCGAGAACATTGTCGTCATCTCACACACAGTTGTAGCCTGAAGCCTTTTAAGCAGTTGCTGAACTTAATGGAGCTGTTTCAGCAGAGTCTGCTATGAAGATTCACTGCAAGGAGGAAACAGAGCCGGTTCTTCTTCATCAGAGTCAAACTCGACATTCTCATCTCTTACCCATTTACCACTTCGGTCCTGCAGCCACCCTGAACTGGAATAGTAGAGTGGGGAAACAGAGAGCGGTCACCAAATATTGATAAATGAGAAGCATACATTTATTGAATAATCTCACTTTGATCTTAAGATTGATTTTGAATACCTACTTGTATGCTAACATAATTTGCATAAAATGCTTGGACTAGTCTTACAAGTTAGTCATCATTTTATTTTCTTCAAACTTTACGAATGTTCATAACTTTAAGTCGGTTACATAAGCGAATTGGGACACATCTACAGTCGTAACACTTTGGCTGTTTATGCAACTGGCCCCACTTCTATAGTCAGTAATGTGAGCCATTGTGTGGAGTGTTGCCATACCTCTTTAATTTGAGGTAGTGGTCCAGTTCTCTACGTCTCTGCTCTGTTAGAGGTTCACAATCAGTGGAGGTCACAATGCTGGACCCCTTCTTTCTCTTCTTTGTGTCTCCTTTCCCTTCAGTCTGGCCTACATGATGAACTACAGATGACAATAAACACAATGCATATGGAAAATGAAAATGAATTATAAGCACAAAATGTATCTTGCCTTAACATAAACAGACTTTTGCTGTACCTGTTGTTGTGCCAATTATTGACATGGAGTCAATACTCCCCGTGCTCATAGACGTGTGAGGGTTGATATTGTTGACTTGATCATTTCCATCTTCTTGGTCACATCCTGACGATTCCGTTCGTTCACTTTATTAATGTAGAAAATGAAAAAAATGAAAGTGCAAAATGAAGATAAACTTGTTACGTCACTTTTATTTATATAGGGCTTTATACAATACAGATTGTTTAAAGCAGCTTCACTGTAATAAACAGGAACATTATGATTTCATTAAAGATGAGACAAATTATGCTGTAAAGCAGCTCTACAGAAGACAATAGTGTCTTTATTAGCTCAAGTCAATTCAATGTTGATTCAGTTCAGTTCAATAACTTTGTAAAGTTCATCAATAAAAAAAAAAGTTCAATTCAGCTATAAGAAGCTACTGAAGACAATAGTATCGTTATTAAGCTCAAGTCAGTTTATTGTTGTCGATGTTGCAAAATTCATCAGATATGATGCGTGGTTGAGGTCAAAGAGACTAGAAAGACACAAACAGCCAAGAAAAATCTATAACATGACATGACAGCAGAAGGTTCAGCTCACAGACATTACCTGGCTTTTCTGTGGCAGCTACTGTATGGAGCAGTTCTGAGTAAGGCATGATGGGTAATTTTGCGTGTTTGGCTCAGTAGAGGAGCTGAACTGGAGGGTTCCTGAGGACAAGAAATAATGTACAGAGTAACTAACCTTGTTATATCTACATATGTACTGTAGGGTCTGAAAGTCTGGGACTACACTGAAAATCTGGGAATTAAAAAATAAAACCTGGAAATAAAAATTTACAAAATTAAATCATTCTGCACACTATTTTTAGGTCATTAATCACTGACAAAAGTGTATTATATTGGCAAAATACAAGACAGAAGGATAGACTTTTGGATACCACTGTATAAACTGATTGAAAAAAATGCATTCAGACACCTGTCGATCATCTTCTGCTTTGACATAGTCTTGATGCCTTCTTTTATCAATTTCACGTTGCAGTTTATTCTTTTTGCCGTAGAACCATTTCATTCCTATAAATGAATAGACAAAGATGACTTGAATCCTGAATGCCAGTTTATACAGAGGCTGAGTAAATGCGTAGAATTTTACCTTCAAGATGTCGCTTTCCCTTCCTGTGCACCATGAGCATATCAACAGTGTCAAATACAGGACGGTGAGAACACACAACGCAGCTGTATCTACAATGAGGAAAGCATTACTTAGTGAATGGGATCAATTCAGTCACAGACTTCTTGGTGCAACTCAAACAACCAGCAATACAATAATCACCTCCCGTTTTTCATCAGAACAGCTTCATCATCTGAGATAAAGTTTGACAGAAGATCTGCAACGCGTCGTTTCTTGTATGAGAAAGATAGACAGAGAAAGACATTGAGAAAAAGAAAAGGGGCTGGTGCAAATATCACATCTTTGTCTGTTTGCTGTTTTTGTTAACTTATACCTTCAGTACATTTAGCTGACTTTGATCATCACCCTCCCGTTTGAAAGACATGTTTGGTGACCTGTAGTCTTATACTTCTAGGAATTAGGTGCTATAAGTAATTTATTATTTTCGTATTTCTCTACAACCACCGACAGACAGTCTAACTAAAAACCATGGACAGTATATAAGAGCTAAAAACCTCTTATATACCGTACTGTCTATGCTAAAAACAACCCTTACTTCCTGTTTTTGTCTGTGGAATTGTGGGTAGTGATATGTCCGATGCATGAACGAATCGTTCCTTTGAGTCAGTTCTTAAAGGGATAGTTCACCCACAAAGGAATATTCTGTCTGTTATCGTTTACTCACCCCAAAGTTGTTCCAAACATATATGAATTTCGTTATTATGTGGAACATAAAATAATATATTTTGTAGAATGTTTGTAACCAAATAGTTGTATTTTCCCCTCCATATGGATGTCAATGGTGCTCCACAACTGTTTGGTTACCCATATTCTAAATATCTTCCTTTGTGTTCAGCAAAATAAATACATACATGTTTCATTGTTTGTAACGACTTGAGGGTGAGTAAATTATGACAGAATTTTGATTTGGGTGAACTATCCATCCCTTTTTGGCCTTAACATACGGTTAAATTCGGAAAGCACCGATCAGAGCTGATTCAGTTTTTGTCATGTCCGAAATTAGAACTGATGAATCATTAACCGATTTATTGTCCGAAAGAACCGATTCGCCGAAATGAGGAGATGAGTGCAACAAGGGCGGATCTTACATTAGCCGACGCCATGGCAACAGAAGCTAAGCTAATCTGCTAAGGGCTTGTAACAAATAAGTTTTTTGAGTGTCTAAACGCGACCGTATATGTCTCTTTAGGTTATGGTTTATGTATTACTTAATGTTTGTATTGATCATTTTGGGGGCACCGCTGTTATTTAATCGAAACACGTTAAAACTGTTCAAACTTATCTGGGACTAACTTAAGTTACGCAGGACAGTCTGAATCATTATTTCTCACAGTGTGATGTATCTACTGGTTAAAAAATGCCGTTACATTATTTAACGTTATATCGGTTCGTAATGTCGCTCGTTGTCAAGTTTATTCCAAGTGCGTGACAAGTAAGTTAACGTTAAGTCAAGTCAGGCATTGTTTAACGTATATTAGCTAACAGTTAACGTTAACTGCTGCAGACTTTATTTCTCCCCTATAATTTGACTAACAACAGAAGCTGTAATGAATCCTGCCGTCTTGCGTTCAGCAGCCACCGCAGATGGTCAGCTGAAGTTCATCTTAAGTGATTATTAGCTAAACTCTTGATCCCGCTGGAGCTCTGGTCATGTCCGCGGATCACTCAGCGACACAGACCGGGACACACGGCCTCCTCCGCGGCCAACGCACCCGGTCCTACGGCAGCCTGGTGTCCTCTTCATTATCACCCGTGAGACAAAGACGAATTGAGCACAAAGTTCAGCCCGGGGAAACTTTGCAAGGACTATCACTGAAGTATGGCGTGTCTGTAAGTAGGCTAATCAGAAAGCAGGTATTTGAGGAATTAGGTCTTTACTTTTTAAACGTTTAGTTTTTTGATAATTACATACTTATCAATATAACTTCTTATTGCTATACAGATGGAGCAAATCAAAAGGGCAAACAGACTGTACACAAATGATTCAATATTCCTGAAGGAGTCCCTCTTCATCCCTGTACTGCTGACAGAGTCTGTGTCTTTCACTAATGGAGTGGAATTGACCGAGGAGGAGACAAGTCCTGCACAAACACACACACAGATTTTTAATGAGACCCCCGAAAGCCAAACAGACTCCTGCAGATGTGAAGCGAATGCTGATCTGTCACCGGTGGAGTACCTGAAAAAAATAGACAGCTTGATCAGTCAGTCAAAACAAGCAGCCGTGAAGACCTGCCAGGAGGGAGAGCAACAGTAAGTTGTCAAAATTAAATTATGACCGCTGACATTATTGTTAGGGTATTACAGAGTTCAGTTATTGCAAACGTTTTGTTTGCTGTCAAACAAGTCATTCAGCAAGTTTCAATTCAGTGGAAGAACCAGGAGTCATCTGACTCGGGAGGGGTTACAATGAACATCAGCTGATTCATTAAACTGGTTACACTTATATAGAAAGCCATTATCCACCAATAAGGAATCAGTTCAGATTTTTTTTCATACGTAAAGCATAACTTTTCCAGTAATGAAATCACCAACAAATTAAACTTTTGCATTTTAAAGGATCTCTACTATGGAGCAACTCCGTCACAGCAATATGAAGTCCGACACCGTATCCTCCCAGCAGGCCGCATTGGGAGCTGTTCCCATTACCATCACCAGACGGACCAGGAATTTGAGGGATCGGGAGGATGAATTCTTCCAGCTCTGATGTAGGCTTTTATTCTGTTGTAGGACTCTCTCTTTCTTTCTTTTTTTGTGTATAAATGGACTGTTTTAGAGGGCTCCCCCTTCTGGTTTCATGCCTTTAAAATGTGATGGAGATTGCTGGAGTGATTTGCAATAGTCCTGTTTTTTATAAAAAGGCTATCAGCTTTAGACATGCACACATATTAGCTCTGTAAAAACACAAGCCTAATGCCTAAAGGTAATAATGTAAATTATAATTCTGCTGTAACCTAAGTAATGGTGGACAGTTTTAGGCGTGATGTGGATGACTGCATTTGAGGAAAAGAAATCATGAATGTAGCTTAAAAAAATTGTTAATTTGCTAATTGATATTTAATACTACCTCACAAATAATTGATAGAAGTACTAGTTTTAGGAATGTTGAACAAGTATTTGGGAATGTGCCATTGGACATCTGCATCTTTCAATGCATAGTTTTGCACTGCAGTGCTTAATTTTCAGTTTTTTTTTTTCTGTTATTTTCCTGGACCAGTTCGTTATTTGCATTGGTGATTTGTGAACACACCACACCACAGGAAATTAATGTAATATAAAACAGATTAAATGCCATAAACACAAACTGATCTTGGTCTTTTAACTTAGTCTTTGAAATCTTGGTACGTTCACATGACAACAATGTACTAAAAATGGAAACGTTTTTTTCCTTTACGTATCTTTTTTAAAAACGTGCACTTTAAAACCTGTTTTTAAAAGTTTGCTTTTTCAGATCCCCAAAATGTTGATGTTGTGTAAATGCCAAAAATGCATTAAAAAAATCCAGTTTTTAGTTGAAAACGTGAAACGTGTCGTGAAAACGGCCCCTAAGTTGTAACGGAACTAAAGCATACATTGTGTTTATTCAGTTAATGTAACAACTGAATTGCAACATTCCATTAATCATGTGCGTTTCTAACCCGAAACACTTTTGGACATTAATTGCATGTTCATATTAGGGTGTGAATTATGAATATGAATGTTTTCCAAACAACAAAATGTAGTCATACATTTACAAACACATTTACAATACAAATACATTACAGTAGCTTACAGTTAAAATTGTGTAAATGATTACAATAAAAAAAAAAAAAATAACATTTCTATTTTAGTATTCTATTGTTCTGACTTTGTGTTCAAGGAAACTGTGATACATTTTTCCAGGATTCTTTGATGAACAGAAAGTTTAAAAAAAAGAACAGCATTTATTAAAAATAGAAATATTATTTTACTAAAATAATTTGTAGCATTATAAATGTCTCAACTGTCATTTTGATCAATTTGATGCGTCCTTGCTGAAACCATAAAACCATAAAACTGACCATAAAACTTTGAATGGTAGTGTATTGCAACACTTAATGCAAATTACATAAGCAATGAGTGAAGGCTGTAAGTAAGTATTTATTTAGTGGCTGTTCCATTTTAGAACACATCAGATCCCCCTCAGAGATGTTCATGTCAAAATATAGTTTCTGACTGTGTAGTGCCAAGCTTAGATTTGTATATCATAGCCATAACCACAGAGTAACACTAGATGGCAGTGTGAAGAGACTAAAACGTGTTAGTGAGTTCTGTTTTTTGTTTTTTTGTTGTCCTAGGAGGTAAATATTCAGCTAAAAAAATGTTATCAGTATTGAACAATACAATGTGCTCTAATTTACAGCAGCGTGGCAGAACCCCAGTGGTTTATACATCATTATTAAAAAATAAGTAGTCTAGAAAACCTCCATCCAACGCAGCTGGAGTCTCAGAGCTTAAAAAAATTGTTCATATATTTTTTACATTTGATCTGAGCTCGCTCAGGCAGTGGTTGTGGCTGTGTTAACACTATCAGGCCACTGAATGATCTAATATTCATTAAAGGCACAGCAACACTGATTCAAAGGTTGAACTGAAGTCTGATGCCGTCAGTCAGTCACTTTCTGCCTTTTCGGTTGCATTTAATGCAGTTCGAGATCACGGGTGGCCCTCCATGCCAATCCTGTTTAAGTCTGTCAGTGCATCACCGTCCTCATAACGTCCCGTTTTCCAGCAGTTTGTTAAGCCCGTTGCAGATTTTAGTGAGGTGGGGTTTGAGGGGCCCGGCTGGGTTGTAAAGCTGGGTGAGGAGCTCATGGTCAGCGTAATGGTTGAAGACGTGATTGATGCGTCCGTGGGATTTTGTTGTGAGGTGAGTATTTACAAGCTTCAGAAGCATGTCCCTACTTTCTTTCAGGATCTCTGACATAACCGCCTTGTCAAATGTGAAATCTACCTGAAAAGGGAAAGAAGAGACGTTAGTGAGCATAACGTACAAAACTGGTTACATATATGGCGTTGTTTAGGACTGCACCACTTGATTTGTTAGAAAAGCTGGAAGCAATTTTCTGCCACTTAATGATCAATTGACAAATAAATAATTAACAAATCAATTGATTCTTTAATTTCTATAAAAGAAAAATATTATCTCATATCATATCACATCATATCAATCTTATCCTGTCCCCACTATGCCAGAAGGTAGCACCCAAAACATAATCATATCATTTCCCAGATGTTACATGAGTTGTCAATGGTCAAAATTGTCAAATGGTCTAGAAATGGCTTGTTTGTTCTATTCTATTCTATTCTATTCTATTCTATTCTATTCTATTCTATTCTATTCTATTCTATGCAGTGTTCCAGGTGGCACCCAAAAAGTAATCATATAATGTCCCAGATGTTAGTTGTCAATGGTTAATGTATGTTCAATTTCTGGAGAGTCTAAACTTTAGATTGTTTATTTAATTGTTTTACCACCTTATTCAGTGGCAATATATATACAGGGGTTGGACAATGAAACTTAAACATCTGGTTTTAGACCACATCATTTATTAGTATGGTGTAGGGCATACTTTTGCGGCCAGTACAGCATCACTTTGTCTTGGGAATGACAGATATAAGTCCTGCACAGTGGCCAGAGGGATTTTAAACCATTTCTCTTCCAGAACAGAGGCCAGGTCACGATGTGATGCTGGTGGAGGAAAACGTTTTCTGACTGGCTCCTCCAAAACACCTCAAAGTGGCTAAAAAATATTTAGATGTGATGACTGTGCAGACCATGGGAGATGTTCAACTTCATTTCATGTTTATCAAATCATTATGTCACACGTCTTGCTGTGTGTATTGGTGCCTTATCATGCTAATACACGACACACCCTTTAGGGTACAATGTCTGAACCATTAGGTGCACATGGTCCTCCAGAATGGTTCGGTAGTCCTTGGCAGTGACGTGCGCATCAAGCACAGTATAGGATCCACCCCTGTGTTTCACTCTGGGCAGCAACAGTCCGGGCGTTAAGCCGCTTTGGGGCTTCTCCACACTGTGATGTGGAAAAGACAGTGAAGGTGGACTGATCAGAGAACAATACATGTCTCACATTGTCCACAGCCCAAGATTTGCACTGTTGGCACTAATGAAACCGACATTTGACATTGGCACGAGTGACCAAAGGTTTGGCTATAGCAGCCCGACTATGAATATTGATGAATACAGTTCCCGACGAACAGTTTTGGTGGAAGCAGGAGAGTCAAGATGCACATTTAATCCTTCAGTGAGTCGGGCAGCTGTGGTTTTATGTTTTAATGGATACAATCCTGGTTAGTACCTGGACATCCTTTTCAGACATTTTCCTCTTGCGTCGACAGTTACTACCTTGGATACCGTTGCAATCGATACACAACAAAGACTTGCTGTCCTGGTCACAGATGAGCCAGCGAGACGCACACAAACAATTTGTCCTCTTTTGAACTCTATGTAGTTTGGAAAATTGCAATATTTGATGTACAGCTGTGCTATTGCTCTGCTAATTCAACTTTCACACTCTGCTCTTACTGATGAAATGTAAAATCAGTGAAGATTGGCACATATAGAGGCGTGAAACCTCCAACACTATATCGGCAAGCCTTTCAGTATATACAAACATACAGGGTTTGTACAATGAAACTGAAACACTTGCCAATAATGTTGGAGGTTTCATGCCTAGGCTATATACTGTTGAATTAATTTAATGGAACATAAATTCAGAAAATACTGCTCAAAGATGGTAGATGTTGTGTACCTCGTGGAAACTGATGGCTGTCATGGCTCCTTGGCGCAATTTCTTTTGGAAATTCTGGGCAAGCTTTAGCTCCTCATCACTGAATCGATTGTGCCTGAAAAGTACCGCTATCTTCACCACCACCTTAATGAGGTCTTTCACCACTTTCTGGGCCTCTGAGCGGTTCCCACTGTACTCTTTTGACACCCGGTAAAGCTCATCTAGAATCTCACTGCTGGTGTCGTCGATAAACATCTGTACCACAGACTTGTTGGCCATTTGGCTCAGGATCTTTTTCTGGGCCTTGAGAGCCATGTCCTTGGAGTTGAATGCCTCCATATCTTAAAAAAAGAAAAGGAGAGATTAATAGTTAAGCAAGAGACTAGCATAACAACAATGTCATGTAAAATGGCATATGCATGTGACTTATCACATGGTGATATTTCTGAAATATCCTTATGATTAATTGTGAATTTTCCGTTGAATTTTATTTCTGTTTGTGTATTGGTAGTGTCAGCCCTGGGAGAACTCCCACCATGGGGAAGTCCCCTTACAGTCTAACTTTCTTTTCTTCAGGGGAAAGCTCATGCCATATAGGACCTCATCATTGCCCACACATCTCATAAACAACACTAATTGTTCTCAAGACTCTCATGACGTGTCATCATATCCAGCACTCGACTCTCAGTGCTGCTCAATATCATCCAAACATCTGTGATCAGCGTGACTATAGCATTCAGTATTTCATCATGTTTAAATGTACATAATGTTGTTGTGCAGTATAATTAAATGCAATTAACTGAACTTTATAAAGTTGCATTTTGGCTGATGTAGAACACAGCATAGCTTAGGATTGCTTCACAGATTGTATAGTCAGGAGAACGTGCAAAGACATGTATGCAAAAAACCCTCATTGCATAGTACTAACAAGTTCCTGCACGAGTCTTCAGAATGCGTCATGATACAGGCATCTATGTGCTTTAATGTGTTCTTCGGTGTATTAATGCAATTTTGAGGTCTTACATATTTGCTATAGAGCTCTTGTCATTGTTGTTTATCTTTTTCTACAGCATTTATTACAAATTCTTAGCTAAATAGATTACGGATATATACAAATGCAATAACTGCAAAGTATATTAACATGCAAATGACATGCACTGTGGTCTTTTAAATGAATCACGACATGCCAAAAGTGATGTCATATTTCAAAGCCGCATTAGCTCTGTTTTGCTTTTTAAATCCAATTCTGTTTATGGCGAAGTTGACAAACCAACCTGATTACATTTTAATGCAGTTAGAGTTTCATTTCCTAATGAACTCTATTCAATTAGAGTGCATTAGAACAGCCATTACGTTCTGTGACATGGAACATCAAAACAACTACATAAATACCGATTTGAACAAATCAACATGCTGTACACTTGAACTGTGAAAGCAGCATAATCCTAGGGTTTAACACTCACTACTTCTCATTTACTCGAATTAGAGCAAAACTGATCTGATGTCCAGTGTTTGACGATGTCTACTTATTTTATTGTATTTTTTAATAAAATATATAAAGTTGGTTCTGCTCTGGACTTCAAACTGTTCCTAAACTCATATGTTAGTTTAAATCAGATAAGGTATTTAAATCATAAATCAGATCAGGCTTATACTGGGCTTGATGTCCTTTTTTGAAGGTTTCCTTTGCATTTTTTTTACTCTAGATTACCTCACTACATAGTGCATACTAAAATTTAATATGCATATACTATTTATAACATAATTTTAAATAAGAAATCACAGTTTGTGTGTGAAAAGTCAATCATGTGCGTCAGGCAAGAGTTAATATCATTTGTTATAAAATATACTTTTTAAAAATACAAGTAATTAAATAATAATTGTAACATTCTTCATATTTGTAAAATATTTTTTAACCTTAAAATTATTTGATAAAATACATTATTTAACAAAATAACATTTATTCATGAATAATAATTAGTTCATAATTGAATATGAATATGATTTGATAAAATGTATTATTTAATACAATTTATTAAATAATATTATTCAGTAAATACTGTATATGTATTCAATCTTTTTAAGATATTTTTTAGGGCCCACACCAAGCTCATTCGTTCCTGACAAGATGAGATATAAGCAACTTTACCTTAATTTGATTAAGATTGACTTTTAATCCAAGACTCTTAGCTAAAAAATCTAAGGTCAAGCAAATTCATTAATTTTATACCTGCTCAGTTACAATCAGCTGAAATTGCATCTGTATCCTATCTCCTGATTTAAAGGTTTGTCACAGACAAGGTAGCCTAAATATTTAGCATTCCTCAGATGACTTTAGCGCATAGCCTGAAGCTCTCTCTCTCTCTCTCTCTCTCTCTCTCTCTCTCTCTCTCTCTCTCTCTCTCTCTCTCTCTCTCTCTCTCTCTCTCTCTCTCTCTCTCTCTCTCTTTGTGTGTGTGTGTGTGTGTGTGTGTTCACGTGTGTAAAGCCCAGGGGATTAACAGGATGTGAGGAATCGTGTTGTTCTTCCAACCTAAAGACCACAGTAGTCACCCTGTTATTACAAAGCAGCAAGCCACAGCACACGCTCCAGTGACAGCACAGAAGAGACGGGTCAAAACCTGCATCTGAGATCCACAGCCTACTCTTTGGGGGTTTTTTTTAATTCCGAGGGGTCAAACGTGACGTTTACAATAAATGTATAAAAATGATAGTGTGGAAAGTCCAGTTTTAAGTGTGTGAGTGGGATCACTTTGTTTCTGAATGGCTCTAGGGTAATTTAAAATGATTTAAAAAGACAGCCCTGCTGAAAAAAAAACCTCCTGCCTAATCCAGCCTATGGTGTACTGATCTTAAACTTAAATTTTTTTTAGATAGGCTAAGCTGGTCTTCAGCTGGCCTACCTCTGAAACCAGCACACAGACCAGCCTGGGCGTCCAGGTATGACCAGTAAAACAGCATATTCTGATGGTAATTTTAGCAGAGAGAACCCTATCCTAAACCAGCATGGATTTAAACTGGTTTATAATGATGTTCTTCATTAACAAAAAGACAATCTACATGGTCTTTCTGATTCGGCTGGTTGACTGAGGTACCCCAGCTGGTTTAGCTAGTTAAGTTGCCTGGTCAGCATACCAGAACCCCATGGGCCAGCATCCAAAACACAACATATGTGGGTCTTTTCAACCTATTCTCTAATAACAGGCTTATACTTATTATTCTGAGGAAATTATTTAATGTATGCCTTAATGTGTATGCCCTTTTCTATACCCATCTTCAGTAACATACGTGTAATACTGGACTTTGCTTGTTCTTGTGCCATGTGTTTCCCCCTCAGTATTTCCCCACAGCACATGAATGATTTGAGTACCGGTATGTGATTCTGTCACATATTGTGAAATTCTTTCCCTTATTACCCAATACAGCCCGTATTTTTTTTAAATAGCATTTTTATTCTATGCATGGGGTAAAGGTCCAGTGTTGTTTTTCTTTGTAAAGTTAGCACTCATATGTATGTGTGAGACTCTCACTCAGCCTGAGAAGTTGTTTTTCCAATATGATCAAACAATGTTCAAACCTGATCATAAGGGAAGTGAAACTCTGGGCTGTTTGGCACAACTTTCCCCCCAGATTTTTTCAGTTAAACCCACAACAGCTTATTTCTCTTGACACATGCTGCTACAAAAAAAGCTCACAATCTATCCATAGCCTGAGTTCACCAAGGTTAGGACACTGCTGACCCTGAATATGAGGCATCACACTCTTTATTTCACTACGAGGTGTTTTCTTCAGATTATAACAGAGACTGGACATTGTTATAACAGGTCCAGCGGATGGAACATCAACTATTCCAATGTGTTTTACTTGTTTAACATGGGAGTGGTTGAACAGAAAAACAAGTTTCAACTTGACATTATTGTCGACAAACCTCCAAATGTTTAAAGCAGACACTTTTAACCAAAGCAACTCTGTAAAACGAAAGCCTCTCTTGCTGTTAAAACAGAACGCTGACATCTTTTTATCTTAACAACTTCTGGAAGAGTGCACCATGCCTTTAATCCATTGAAGTAACAACATCTCGTGTACATAATCACGGAGCTCTCTAAGATGATGGAGGAGAGGGCAGAGGTCAAGACCAAGACAAACTCACCTGGCTTTTCTCTCGTTCACTCTCCCTCTTCTCTTTGAACTCTCTGTCCTCCCTGTGCGCTCAGATCAGGTGTTTGAAATCCAGCATGTGAGTGATGAAATAATCTCCTCAGACGGGTGAAATCAAAGAAAACTCCTCTACAAACTCTTTTCTGCTGTAACAAGCCCACTGTAACAAGATAATTTGACTTGTACTTCCTTGAGGAACTAAATGTATAAGACACACCCATGAGTGTGCTTCTCTCTCTCTCTCTCTCTCCCTCCACCCTGTCAGTGTGTTAGCTGCTGACATGGTGTGTCTGCTTGCCCTGACAAGTGCAACCCTTGTAAAGAATTCAGCAGTAATCCTGGATGCGGCCCAGTGAAAGGAGAGGTTTTAGTCTCTTTGTGATCAGTATTACTGGTATGCAGCCACAGTCATCACAAACACTGATATGTTTCTCAATAAAATGTCCGTTAACATTATTATTGGATTCAAATTGTGATATTTCATTTATTACATTCTATATTACGGTAAGTTATATTTTCTGGTCTGGAATGTCGCTAGCAAACAATGAGTGAAATTGCCAGTACTCTGTATAGCAGCACTCTTGGGAATGTGGCCAATCAGATTTGAGGACTGGACACTAAATTAACATTAACATTATTTATATATAATTTTTCAAGAGAACTGGGTTGTGTTTTCCATCAGACGTCTGTTGTTTGCTTATTGATCAGTGTCTTGATCTTTTGCGGCTACAAAACCATGACATTATTGCACCGAATAACACTCACTTTGCATGACCAGGACAGTTATTTGTTTATACACTAAAAAAACAACAACAGAATTTTCATTGATTTTATGGAAATTGGATGAGGCTCAGTTCATGGACCTTTTCTTTTTACGTTTATGTGCCAGCAAGGTTCATCTTTATTTATTTATTTTATGAAGTTACTCATTTTTTTTCAGTGCCATCATAATTTGTTTTACTACTTTTAAAAAACCTTTATGTTATAGTTTTAATTCTTTGACATTACATCTTAATCAGAAAAATATTACATTTTAAAACTTTGATAATACAAAAGGGAAATGCTTAATTTCCCACGCTGGCTTTGCATGGTCGAAGCATTAAATAATGTTTTGCTCCTAATAACGTTTTTTTTTTTTTTTTGCATAGTTAAAAATCAAAGAATTCTCCAGTGACGCATGTATATAATCACATAATATAGGCAAATTAAAAGTAAAAAAAAAAATATATATATATATATATATATATCCACAAGGTTAAAATGCTCACAACGCAGATACATCCTTATACACAAACCTTTAAAACTGAACATATTATGTTCTAAAATCAGCTTATTATTTTATATATTCCATTTCCTTTTAGAGGCCTAACAACCAATTACTACACACACAGAGACTGGTGGGAGAGCTGGGTGATAACATTACTTTATTTGCCCTTTTCTTATGCAAACTTCATTGTTTATTCACAAACATTAGAAATTGCTGTACAATTAATTGGTCCTGTGTCATAGCGAGACTCCCTCAGGGCTAATGTCTGTGCATTGGTAATGTCCATACTAAAACTGGCTGCTTATCTGCCTGCTATCTGAATGGAAACCATCTGGAATTAAGCCCTAATGCATATAATAATGGACTAAAATGAATCGATGCATATGGCTCGACTCTTAAAATAAAAGTGTTGTTTACAATCTGTAGTATAGGTCTGTCAACTGAATTCTTAAGTTACAAAAGCTTTCTCTTCCAGTTGTGAGATTGAGGCTGAAAACATGACATCTGTGTTTTTCTGCAAAGCTAAGAGCGTTCGGCTAAAGTAAGAATTAAGCTCGTCTCCAAGGCAACAGACAGGAAGTGTCGCTTAAGTGGTTTCCTGATGGCTTCCTCTTTATCGCTGAATGATATCTGACATGTTGTGTGTGTGTGTGTGTGTGCGAATGTGTAATGTGTTTCAGAGATAAAGCAATGAGTATCCAGTACAGTTTGATGAATTTAACTTACTTTGTGATAATGTAAATGTCATGACCATCTTAATCTGATAAAAAAGACAAAAAACGTTTGATCAGGATCAACACATTTTCAGATTTCTGTTACATTTTCTTATATCATTTGTGTTCTTCCTTTTTTGAGTCTAAGCAGACTTACTTGACAGTAACAATGAACTTATGGCAAAGGAAATGCCTCACGTTCTTAGTATGATGCTAGTGTTAGTTTCCTTGTTTATCTGCTATCTCCTTTTGTTTACGTGTGTGTGTGTGTGTGTGTTTAGGCCTGTCTGAACGTAGGTGTATGTCTTCGGGTGAATGTGTTAACATGCTTTATTTAGGTCACTTGAGACTATCTGATATGTCTGCTCTCTAAGCAAAGTATGCGTTTCATGGCAATTTTACAGTGCTCATCAAACAATGAATTCAAACGTAAACTGAAAACAATTACATTTAACATTTTAGATATACAACAAACTCACTGTTAGAACTGTAGTGAACCTCTCTAAAGTTTAACATAAATGTTGTAACTGTACATGCAAATGTTCTTATATACTCAATAGATTGATTTTAATATATCACATCTGTTACTTTAAATAAAACATTCAAATACAGTTATTCAAACTTTTTAAAGAGGAAGTAGCAGCCAAACTACACTATGGACATCCTCTCTTATTTTCGATTTACTGTCAAATTGTGATCCAGATACATCATGGCATAGTTACCAGTATTTTGTTTTGACACTAAGAAATAACTTATCTTGACATTAAGAAGATATCTAAGAAGTCTGCATGAAAAATAAGATTTATGTACCACAGTCAGCATTATTCACCAGATTTATTCCCCAAATTTGCTTTTAAAATTCAACCAGGAAAGATTCACTAAAATAATAAGTACTATTTTATAAATCTCCCCCTGGATATTTACAGCAAATTGCAGGCTGTGCTTCGCATGGGGAGGTTCGCTGGTAATCGTGAGTACTGGCTTCTGAAACGGTGCTTTTTGTTGTGAAGCTCTGTAGCTGCATTCTCCTGGCCACCAGCAGGCGGAGTGTTATCCTGCGCATTACCCAAAGCATTTTCTACCTTCTCTTTTTTGTTATTCTTTGTCTTTTTAACATGTTCTTTGTCCTGCTGGGACTCATTGGTGAATGTGTTTGGGTCTGGAGCGCCCTCTAGTGCTGGTAGGGCGTCAGGGGGCATGTCAGTGGGAGTGGGCTTGCCCTCAGCCTGCTCCTCATTGGGGGTGTTCAGGTTTGATGGGGAATGTTTGCTGTTGGTGCAAGTGGACCTGAACGAAATTACATTTAAGATGGAAGACAGAAACACAACTGTTAAGCATTCTGTCAGGATATTTTTCTGGAAGATGGAAAAACATGATGAATTGAAAGGCCTATGACAGGTAAATCATATAATCATGTTTGAGGCATCAACATGATTCATTATAAACGGCAGAGAATATGAAGTGAAAGACATTCGCTTACCAGCAAAACCAGCTACCTGCATTATGTTTTGTGTTTGCTGGTATGCTAGTGTCCCCTCTAATCCTTGGTCAGCCATGATGCTTTTCAACCAGTTTCACCAGCTAAGTTGTGTAAACCTACTAGAATTCTGGTCTTTTTTCAGCAGTGTAGAAGTTGTTGTGCTTTGACTTGTGTTTTTCCAAACTCACCCATTTGAGCTTCTGTCCTCTGAGTCCTTCTGCTGATTGCTGTATCTGAGCTCTGCTGGAGTCTTAAATGACAGATCTCGCTTTCCCTTCAGCCAGTATGTCTTCATATAACCTTTACCCTGAATCAAGAGGGATTACAGTTGATTTCACACCACTTTATTTGCTTGTGGTATAAGAATTATAATGTCATACTCCAAAAAAGTGCGACTCTTGAGGCTAGGGAAGTGAGGTTTACTCGCACAGCTCTTTACGCCTCCGTTACACTTACAGTCATGTACACTTACATGATATTAAGCCATTTAAATAGGCTAATACATGTTTTACTACACAATGGATAGGGTTGAGCATTTATATTGTTGAATGCAACTGTTTTTGGGCAAGACTTTGGTCTATGGAAGTCTTGGATTAAACTGTGGCTCTAATATACATTTTTAGACCCGGACTATGTTATGCTATGTTATGTTTGTGAACCCTAATATATACCATTGAAAATTTAGGGTCATTAAGATTTTTGTTTAAAAGTATTGAATACTTTTATTCAGAAAGGATGCATTGAACTGATCAAAAGTGACTGTCCTGTTCTTTTGATCAAAGAATCTTGACTTTTTTTTTTGTATCACGATTTCTAAAAACATATTAAGCAGCACAACTGTTTTCAACAATCGTAATAATAAGTGATGTTACTTGAGCACCAGATCAGCATATTAGAATGATTTCTGAAGGATCACGTGACACCAAAAATTCAGCTTTGCCATCAAAGGAATAAATTACATTTAATATAAATATATTAAAATAGAAAACAGTTATTTAAAATTATTATAATATTTCACAATAATTATATTTACTGTATTTTTGCTCAAATAAATGCAGTCTCGGTGACCATAAAAAAACAAATGTTTTATTGGTGTACATAGTTTTGAAAGTTTTAACATGCATAACATTGTTGATAATGAAGATGTTGGTGATGATAATTATGTACTGTAGTACCTTCAATCTTTCCACGTTCCTCAATGATGTACGGCTCATGCTCCAGATGGTCTTTGGTGGTTTGACTGATGTGGATTTGCATGCCCTTAGCATAAGAGAGAGTAAAATTAGCTTTTTAATTAACTGTATTCCCTGTAAAATATCATTAAAAATCACTCATTATTTATTTCATGATAAGACAGTTTAGTTATTTGAGGCTGTTCATCTTTAGTCTCAGCACAGCATAAGAAAGTGGCCCACCACGCCATTTGACTCCATCCGAGAAGCCGTGTTCACAGTGTCTCCAAACAGACAATACCTGGGCATTTTCAGACCCACCACCCCTGCCACCACCATTCCAGAGTGAATGCCTGTGTGAAGACCAACACAAAAGCCTTTAGCTGGAGCATGAAGAGTTTAAAATGTGTAAATCATGTTCTTACATTGTGTGGCACGCATATAAATTATGAATACATCAGATGAAAGGGTTGTTTTTTGTTATGCATGGGACACTGCGTGAGTCCGGGTGCACCTACCAACACGGATCTGGATGTTGTCCCCGGTGGAGGGGTCTTTTAGGTGATCAATTGAGCTCAACATATCTAGAGCCATGTCACAGATGTGGTGGGCATGAAATGTGGTTTTATTGGGCACACCTGCCACCACCATGTAGGCATCCCTAATGGTCTCCACCTGAGTGAGCAAAAGCATTAGCTGGAGTTTCATTACACACTCAATTTGAAGGGCTTTAATAATGACAATAAAGATGAAAGGTACCGTACTTAATTAGAAATGAGAACGTTTTAGTAAAAAATAGGGATGCATAGATATATAAAAATTCTGGCAGAGACCACCAAGCTAGCTGATATGTTCTGGTATTTACCAATATTTACATCAAACATTATTTTTAGGCCATGGTTGATATTAAAGCTATTCATTTTTTTTTATGTACAGTCGAATAAATTGTTATTCATTTTGAGATTTGCCAAATATTATAAATACTTCTATTCAAAAGTTTGGGGTCAGTACGATAAACAAAAAAGAAGCAAATAATTTTTTTCATTCAGCAAGGATACATTAAATTGATACATATAATGATACAACATATTTTAAATAAACGTTGTTCTTTTGGAATTTTGAAAAATATAAGAAATGTTTCTTTAGCAAATCAGTAGAATGATTACTGATCATGTGACACTGAAGACTGGAGTATGATGACTTCCATTTTTAAATTTTACATATTAAAATAGAAATAGCTATTGCCAATATTAGATTATAAAAATCCTAAATCTTATTTAGGGCGATAACCGATATTGTAGTGAAATATATCGTGCCTCCCTTGTAAAAAAAAAATGGAGGATTGTTTTGAAGGTCTTTTATGTCAAAACACATGTCAGTGGAAAAGTTGCCTTTTTTTTGGAGTTCCTTATGTTACCTTATAAACATTGTGCTTCTCGCTGAGTGTGTCAAAAACGATGTAGATCTCGTTTAGCATGTCCACCACCTGCATGGGGCTGATGTGAATACAGATCTCATTAAACTTCACCACATCGCTGAACAGGATGGTCACGTCTGGGAACACCTGGAGAGAGATAACAGATCAAGAACTGCGCTTTCAATAACAGCAGGACAGCACTAGAGGAAAAAATAAAGTGCTTTTCATCGTATTTCATTAACCCTCTTGAGATTTTGATCTCAATGGTCAGTCTATACTAAGTGAAATAAATTCATTTAAATTTTGTTGTATTGTGTTTAGAAGTGTGTTTAATGGTTGGGTTTGTGTGTACCTGACATGTCTCCAGGGCTGTGATTCCCTTGCGCAGTCGGTCCGCCACTGCTTTGGGTATCATGGCGTACAGCAGGGAGTCTCCTCTCTTCTTCTCCTCGTCCAGCTTTTTAATGATCTCCTGCAGCTGTGCATATTTCTGCTGCTCCTGTAGGAGGCACAGTCAGAGATCGGCCTGTCATTTCTAGATGCATTAACGACAGACTCAGTTTAATAATTGGCTTAATAGACTTGAGTCAGTCCATAATGGAAATTCTGCTACATACTGTAACTCCTGCATTTTAAATAAAAATGTGTCTCTTTAAGGATGGGATTTTGGGCTCGTGGCATCAGTGTGACATTTATACCTGGTCAAGTGCCAGTTGCAGCTCGGCTGATTGCTGTGTTCCAGCCAGGATGAGCTCCCTGCTCGAGTCGTGCAGGTTTAAATCATTGACGTAAACACCCATTTTTATCATATCCTCCACTGTCTCAATACTGTACAAAGGAGAATATGTTTTAATAAAGACTACAACATATGTAACTGTAATCTTTTTAGAAAAACAGCTTTTTTTCTGCAGTTAACTGTTTCTACAGACAGATCTGACAATTGTAGACTTATTCCCACACATTTTAAAGGGCTCATGGAAAACTAAAGATTGGTACATTTACATTTAGTCATTTAGCAGACGCTTTTATCCAAAGCGACTTACAACTGAGGACTGTAACAGCAAGCGAGTCATCGTGAAGAGGCAAAAATAACGCAAGAAGTGCTCAAAATACAAAGTTCAGGCATTGCTCAGAGTAGCATAAGCCAAACAAGTGAGGATTAAAGGATTTTTTTTTTCAAGAAAGTACTACCCAATTGGTAGGTCTGTTCTGATCGGGACATGGGCAGCGGGGGGAAATAACCTATATAATTGTGCATTGTCAAGATAGTAAAATAAATGGGCTTAGCAAATTTAAAGTAATTTAGTAACTTTTTATTTACAATAAGCTTGTTTTTAAGTATGTTTGTTGCTTTTGTATTCAATGTAAAAACTGGATCCTGAAAAACCCCCCAGTTTAGAACCTGTTTAATTCTCAGAGGTCAGAGAGAGAATGGAAAATGGTCATTTCAAACTAAATAATGACTAAAAAAAGCTACGATAATATAGTATATAGTCCGTTGTCAGTTTTATGCGGCAATAACCGAACTAATGTTTTCCATTAGCTCAGACTACAATGTTGTAAATGTGTGAGAATATGAAAGCTTACATGGGAGTTCCTAGAAAGATGAGGGAGTCCCACTGAGGGACGTACTTCATCTGGCCCTTGAGGTGGAGAGGCTTTTTAGGGGGCTCCCGCATGTCTTCAAATATGGTTTCACTGCACTTACCTGAACAAGAGAGAAGTTGAATTTTTCACTGCATAGTCAGAAGATTTGGATTCCATTGGATGATCAAGACTAGAGGCACTTTCTGAGGTTCCCAAAACACGTTGAAAATGCTTTTAATCTCATTGACTATATAATTTCTCATTGTTGTCTTGGATCAGAGTTATGCCACAGAAGTGTTCTTTTCTTGAATATTTTCCAAAAGCATAAAACTATGTCTAGAAAGATGCCAGTGGAGCTCATTCAGAGCATCACTTTTCTGTAATGTGTCTAACCGGTGACAGTCTGAAAAGCCAGCAGCTCGATGTCCTCTCTCTTCCAGAATTAGCCGAGGTGTTGTACTGAGTCAGAGTGCCGCTGTATTCCTGATCTATCCCATTAATTTACTCCATCCCTTTAATGCCTGAGAGAACAGCAGAGGGACAGGGACAGAAGTCAGAATGAGATGGTTTAGGACATTATCTGCTTTAATCCGTGTAGAGGCTAGATGGTTCGATGCATTACATCCACCAGCTGGAGTGCCCTTGATTTCCACTAGAGGGCACTCCTCCCGTCTCCTTGGCTTTCCCATCATGAACTACACTTCCCATAACCCATTGCCTGGACTCATTATTGTTTGATCACCTGTATGTCATTACCCTTGTTAACTCAGTCTATATAAACCCTGTTTATTCAGTCACTCATTGTGAAGTCTTGTATGTTGTCACACTGCATTTGTTACAAGTTATTTCTGGTTTTGAACTTATTGTCTCCCCGGTTTTCCCTGTGTCTTGGTAAAGGACAAATCTTTAAAAAAAATCTAGTTTAAAACACATGCCAAGTTTTAGAAATGTACTCAACGTGTTCATGTTTGCTTCATATGATTTAGAAACTTCTTTATACCATTTTCAAGAAAAGTTTCAATTTAATGGTTCTAAAAATGTGAGTGTCACTTATAAATATTGAAAATGATTAATTTAGGCAAAAGCCAATACATTTCTTCAAAAATAATCTATTGTAAAAATAGATACTGTAACTTTTGATCGATTTAATCGAATGAACAATAAAGCATTCATTTCTCTAAAATATCTATTTCTTGCTGACCTTTGCTTGACTGTATAGCGTCACTCACTCCAATTATTTTTATTTAACGTGATAACTTATGTTACGTATTTGACCCTAATATAATCTATTCTGCAGATTTCCACAGATTTTTACCTCACAGTGAGTGTAATTTTTTTAAACTAAAACAGAATAAGCACTGTACCTCGCTCTTCTTTTTTAGGTTTTTCACTCTCCTCTTTCTCCTCTGGTTCTTCTTTGTTGAGTTTAGGGATGTTGACCTTCTGTTTGCTCTCCACCACAGCCTTAGACACCAGTTCAAACACATTGTTGAGGTGGGTGTAGATCTGAAAGAGCACACACCAACAAAGCACATTTTCTGGACACAAATGCCAAGAGCATGAAAAGAAAGCATAAACCTTTTTTTTAAACGCCTCAGTTGTTGGTTGTTACTTTTATGCTGCTTTGGATCTATTCTCCAACCCTCCAGTTCACTCACATTATCCCAGCTGAATTCCAGCATGGGTCGCACCAGGGTAAACTCTTCATTGACCTTTTTACCCTGCAGATCAGAAAACACCTCTTTCAAACCGTCTCCGATCCGATACATGGTCATGTCCCTACGGAATATCACGCTGAAGGGGAACATGTCAAAAAAGATTCCTCTCTTCATGGGCAGTTTCTCATAGCCTGGAGCTGTTTTCTGCTGGGGCATGCGGTGCTTAAACGCAGCGTTGTCAAAATTCATCTTGTACACCTTCAGAGACAGAGTGAGAAGATCAGAAATGTGAGAAATAAAGAATAACTGAGCTGGGTTTGTGTATACAGAGGAAAGTAAATGTCTCGTCTGTTTGGACTCTTACCACATATGTCATTTTCTCTGTTTCCTCTTTGGACAGAATCTCCACCTCAATGTCTGTGTTGTAAAACTGTCGACCCACTTGAGAGAGCTGCCCTACAGAGGAGCCAACAGACTTTTTATTTATTTTAACACTTTGGCTGACCAGCTTTTATTGTGTAAGATCTAGTCAAACATTATTTTACCACATCTCAATTATCGAAACTTCACTTTGAGATCATTATTTAATAATAATGTTGCGCATCTCTCAAGAATTTTAATATGCAGGATTGCAGTTTCAGAAAGCCCGCATGCAGAGGTCACCATTATGCTCATCCTGTTAATATGGTAACTTTTAATTCAGTAAATGATGTATAAAACAGATGCCCCTTTCACACAGCGCGTTGATCCCGGGAAATTGCCGCGAAATTGTCAGAGTGCCTTCTGTGTGAACGCAAACACGTCCCGGGATTGATGCCGGGATCGATCCCGTGTTGGGGACCTAGTAACATTGCCGGTGTTGTGCCGAATTTTGACCCCCTGCCAAATTATTACCCCTCGTTGAAGTCAGTTACCTGATTGCCTAATCCTAACCCCACCCCTAATCCTAACCCCTCCCCCACAACTAATCCTAAACCTACCAATGCTAGGGGGGTAATAATTTGGCACAACACTGGGATCAGTCCCGGAACGCGCCCTGTGTGAGCCAGGGCCAAAAGGCAGCCAAAAAAGACAGCCAAAAGCCAGAATCAATGCCATAAGGGGTGTGTCGTAGTGATGACGCACATGCCATCGCGCAACTCTTTTGCTTTTAGAAGAAAGTTTGTGTTCGTCATCAACAAAGAAAGAACGAAAACATTTCTGCAAACTGGAACGAAGCAGAGACCAGGGAGCTCCATACTATCCGCGCTGAAGCTGAGATCGTTCGCCAGTTTTGTGGAACGGTATGCGATGCGTTAGTGTACATGTTTTCAATGCGTACGTTACACGTCTCATCCTGACGTCACATGTCTTTACGGGATCTTACCGGGATGTGTGTGAACACACTCACAGATCCCGGGAAAATCACTGGTAGTGTGAATGAACCAAAATCAAACAATCCTGGGACAAATTATCCGTGTATTTTCTGGAATCTCTGTGTGAAAGGGGCTAGAGATTTATTAAGCAAATGTAAGGAGGCTCAGTAGGAAACAATTTGTCTCAGATGTACAGTTTTTGGATGTAAATTATATTAGTTGTTACTTAGTGTAATCAGGCTGAAATCTTAATACTTGGCCTGTACTTCATATTATTGTAAAAAGTTAATTCTGTGCCTTGACTTTGCATTACTGGTGACTCATTCTTCAGGTTACATTGTTACGCCAGTAGGTGGCAACAGGCTACTAAACCAATTGGTTCTGATTTATTTCATTTAGGAATGAAACAAGCAACTTATATGTGAATCATATGATATAATCATTCTTCCAAGCGATTCGTTCAGGAGCGAAACATCACTTTCTGTTGCCCAATATTTAAATCTGCTTTGTTTTTTTTTGTTTTTTTTATGAAGTAACTGCCAATACTGTGTCTGAGTGTATGATATTGATTTGTTGTTTATTGAACTGTTGTTTAAAATCAATGTCACACTTGCAGTCGTGCTGCTGGTCTGAATACAATATACGCTCTACACTTACAGTTGCACTAATACCTTTGACAAACTGTGTGAATCCTTTCCTTGTTGAACGGTAGTGCAGGGTAAGACTTGTCTCACATTCTTCCTCTACACAGAAACTGGGAGGCTGGACTTTTGGGAAGGAGAAACGGAAGTACTCGTCTCATGCAGGTTATCCAGCTCATTGATGAAATCTCGTACATTGCGCCCAAGTACCTGAGACAAAGACATTTAAAAGAGATTTTAAAGCTATGTAAAATGTGTACAATTATACAATTGTCCATTGAGAAAAGCCCAGTAAAGAGAAATAGAAGAACAATGTCATAAACTATCATTAAAAAAAGTTTGAGGTTGGTGAGATTTTGCTTTTTTTAATGATATTACAATAAATCTTATTAGAAAAATAAGATGGTCGCGAGTGAGCGCTGTGTTTGTGTTTGAAGCTCCGTCGACTTGATTCATAAATCGTTGATTTTGTTCTTTACACTAATTTAGAAACGAGCATTTTCTATTTTTCCAGCGTGTGAACATATCTCCGATACTACTCTCTATAAAAAACAATCGGATTGCTTTGATATCGCTAGTTATATCCAACTTTCCGAACTTCCGTTACTATCTCTAACGATAACTTAGCCCGCTAGCATTGCTCGCGTGGCCTCGCCTATCGACCGTCTTATTTACACTCGAATCACTGAAATCGCTCTGTTTGTGTTGGAGTTTGTGTTTGTGCTTGTGCTTCGAATCGCTTGTTGTGTTTGAAGTTTGTGTTGTGCTTGTGCTTCGAATCGCTTGTTGTGTTTGAAGTTTGTGTTTGTGCTTCGAATCGCTTGTTGTGTTTGAAGTTTGTGCTTGTGCTTCGAATCGCTTGTTGTGTTTGAAGTTTGTGCTTGTGCTTCGAATCGCTTGTTGTGTTTGAAGTTTGTGTTTGTGCTTGTGCTTCGAATCGCTTGTTTGTGTTTGAAGTTTGTGTCTGTGGTCGAACCGCTTTGGTTGTGTTTGGAGTTTGTTCGAATCGCTTAACTGTTAACGTTAGTTTGTGAGCGTGTGAACATATCTCCGATACTACTCTCTATAAAAAACAATCGGATTGCTTTGATATCGCTAGTTATATCCAACTTTCCGAACTTCCGTTACTATCTCTAACGATAGCCCGCTAGCATTGCACGCGTGGCCTCGCCTATCGACCGTATTATTTACACTCGAATCACTGAAATCGCTCTGTTTGTGTTTGAAGTTTGTGTCTGTGTTCGAACCGCTTTGGTTGTGTTTGGAGTTTGTGTTTCGAATCGCTTAACTGTTAGTTTGTGAGCATGTGAACATATCTCCGATACTAACGTTACTCTCTATAAAAAAACAATCGGATTGCTTTGATATCGCTGGTTATATCCAACTTTCCGAACTTCCGTTACTATCTCTAACGTTAAGTTAGCCCGCTAGCATTTGCACGCGTGGTCTCGCCTATCGACCGTCTTATTTACACTCGAATCACTGGAAGGATACGGGTTCTATCCATGATTTCAGTCCTAAATTAGTAGTGATATTGGTAGCATCACTGCTAATTTATTGTTCATCTGTCATAATGGCGAATATATCGGATGTGTGTCTACCTCTGAGTGCAGGTGAGGACACGTTTGAGCTGCATTCGGTGCGGTTGGAGCTGGAGTCCGTGGAGAAGCAGATCCGTGATCTGCTGGGGAGGCAGGCCGAGCTGCGAGACCGACGATCAGCGCTTGAAGCATCACGCGCCGATGCTCACAAGTCAGTGGTTGGTAACTTTTCGACTCCGGCCTCCTCTACTCCGTGTATTTCTCTGCACAGGACCCGAGCACCCCTGGTTTCGTTTACCCCGACACCGACACAGCACCATGGACCCTGGATGATGCCACAGCGGAAGACACGAGCCAGGACCAGAGCAAGGACCTCTCCGCCCCTCCCGGTCTTCGAGATCTCCACCCGGAACCGCTTCTCCCCTCTTCGCGAGACGGAACGCGACGACGCTGTGATCATCGGCAGTTCCATGGTCCGGCATGTCCGCGCTACCTCAGGTAAAGGTATGGTGCGCACTCACTGCTTTCCTGGTGCTCGTGTTCTCGATGTCGCTGCGCAGGTCCCCGAGATCCTGAACGGTGACGAGCGCGTCGGAGCTGTCGTGCTGCACGTGGGGGTGAACGACATCAGGCTGCGGCAGACGGAGGTTCTGAAGAGGGACTACAGGAGCCTGATCGAGACGGTACGCAGAACATCGCCTGAAGCAAAGATCGTCGTGTCTGGACCGCTTCCCACGTACCGACAAGGACAAGAAAGGTTCAGTAGATTGTTTGCACTAAATGAATGGTTGATGTCATGGTGTAATGAACAGAGACTGCTCTTTGTAAATAATTGGAATCTGTTTTGGGAGCGACCTAGGCTCTACCGTGCTGATGGCCTGCACCCCAGCAGAATCGGAGCGGCTGTTCTGTCGGACAACATCTCCAAGACGTTACACACCATATGACTAGTAAGTCAAAGTCCAAATCACATTCTTTGCTGTCCCAAATTAATTGATATAAGTACCAGTGTAGAACACTATATAGAAACTGTGTCTATTCCTCGTTTAGTGAGGCCAAACAATAAATCTACTGCAGGATCTAAGAAAAATCTAATTGTGATTAAACCAGAAAATCTCAATATTAGTGAACAAAAACAATTTCTAAAGCTAGGTCTTCTAAACATTAGATCGCTTACACCTAAGGCGGTTATTGTAAATGAAATGGTCACTGATAATAGCTTTGATGTACTCTGCCTTACTGAAACCTGGCTTAAACCAAATGATTATTTCGGTCTTAATGAGTCCACTCCACCAGGATACGGTTATAAGCATGAGCCCCGTCTGATTGGTCGTGGCGGCGGTGTTGCAACAATCTATAGAGATATTCTTAATGTTACTCAGAAAACAGGCCACAGGTTTAATTCGTTTGAAGTACTTGTTCTAAATGTTACGCTCCTAGATGTAAGAAAGAAATCCCTATTATCTCTAGCCTTGGCTACCGTATATAGACCGCCAGGGCCTTACGCTGATTTCCTAAAAGAGTTTGCAGATTTTCTCTCAGATCTATTGGTCAATGCCGATAAGGCAATAATTGTTGGAGATTTCAACATACACGTTGATAACACAAATGATGCGTTAGGAGCTGCGTTTACAGATTTATTAAACTCCTTTGGGGTCAAGCAAAACGTTAGTGGTCCCACTCATCGTCTTAATCATACTCTAGATTTAATTATATCATATGGAACCGATCCAACCGATATAGATATTATACCGCAAAGTGATGATGTCACTGATCATTACATGGTAACTTGCATACTACGTACGGCTGAAATGTGTCATGTTGCGCCACGTTATCGACCAGGCAGAACAATCCTTCCAACCACTATAGATAGATTCTTGAATAGCTTACCTGATCTATCTCCGCTCCTCAGTGAACCCAAACAAACAGAGGAACTAGAGGAAATGACTAGCAGTATGAGCACCATTTTCTCTAGTACATTAGAAACTGTTGCACCAATTAGATTAAAAAAGGTTAGAGAGAAAACTAAAGCACCATGGTACAACAGTGCTACGCATGTTATCAAGAGAGAAACTCGTAACTTAGAGCGCAAATGGAAACAAACTAATTTAGAGGTCTTTAGAATCGCGTGGAAAGACAGTATGTCACGTTATAAAAAGGCTCTAAAAGCAGCCAGGTCTGAGCATCTCCGCAAACTAATAGAAAATAACCAAAACAATCCAAGGTTTTTATTTAACACCGTGGCTAGATTAACAAATAAACAGACATCACCTGAACAAAATATTCCGTTACATTTTAATAGTAATGATTTCATGAATTTCTTCACTGAGAAAATAGAAAGCATCAGAAACACAATTGTAAATGTACAATCTTTGACAGCGTCTTATGATTCAGCCTCAATTATCGCCCCTCAAGAACAACTACAGCGCTTTACAACTATAGGACAGGAAGAGCTAAATAAACTTATCACTGCATCTAAACCAACAACATGTTTATTAGATCCAATACCCACTAAACTACTGAAAGAAGTGTTACCTGTAGTGGAAGAGCCTCTTCTCAATATTATTAACTCGTCTCTATCTTTAGGACATGTTCCAAAAACATTCAAGCTGGCAGTTATAAAACCTCTTATTAAGAAACCACAATTAGATCCAAATAACCTAGCAAATTACAGACCCATTTCAAATCTTCCATTTATGTCTAAAATACTAGAAAAAGTTGTGTCCGCTCAATTGTGCTCTTTCTTGCAAGAAAACGATATCTATGAAAAGTTTCAGTCAGGATTCAGGCCACATCATAGCACAGAAACTGCGCTGGTTAAAATTACAAATGATTTACTTTTAGCTTCTGACCAAGGCTGTATCTCAATACTAGTTTTACTCGATCTTAGTGCTGCGTTTGACACTATAGATCATAAAATACTCTTAGATCGACTTCAAAATTACACTGGTGTTCAGGGACAGGCATTAAGCTGGTTTAGATCGTACCTATCAGACCGTTACCATTTTGTCCATTTAAATGGGGAAAAATCAAAGATAACGTCAGTAAATTATGGAGTGCCGCAGGGATCTGTATTAGGCCCCCTGCTATTCTCAATTTATATGCTGCCACTTGGTAATATTATAAGAAAACATGGAATAAGTTTCCACTGTTATGCTGATGACACTCAATTATATATTTCATCTAGACCAGATGATAACACTAAATTATCTAAAATGACAGAGTGTGTTAAAGATATAAAATATTGGATGACGTGTAATTTTCTTCTATTAAATTCAGATAAAACGGAGGTACTACTGATTGGTCCAAAAAACTGCCCACAAAACCTCTTACAATACAACCTTAATCTAGATGGACGTCCTGTTACTTTATCCTCTACAGTAAAAGACCTGGGTGTTATACTAGACCGCAACTTGTCTTTTGAAAATCATATTTCAAATGTCACAAGAACAGCCTTTTTCCACCTTAGAAACATTGCTAAGCTACGTAATATGCTATCAGTTTCTGATGCAGAAAAGTTAGTTCATGCATTCATGACCTCGAGACTAGATTACTGTAATGCTCTATTAGCTGGTTGTCCTGCATCCTCAGTAAACAAGCTACAGTTAGTCCAAAATGCAGCTGCTAGAGTTCTTACTAGGTCAAGAAAATATGATCATATAACACCAATTTTATCATCTCTACACTGGTTACCTATTAAGTTCCGTATCAATTACAAAGTATTGTTACTGACCTATAAAGCCCTAAATGGTTTAGCTCCTGTGTATTTAAGAGATCTTCTATCGCCATATATTCCATCGCGCTCTTTAAGATCGCTAAATTCGAGGCTTCTGGTCGTACCTAGGATATCTAAGTCCACTAAAGGAGGGAGGGCGTTTTCACATCTAGCTCCTAAACTCTGGAATAGCCTTCCTGATACTGTCCGAGGCTCAGACTCGCTCTCCCAGTTTAAAACTAGATTAAAGACGCATCTCTTTAGCCAAGCATTCACATGATGCATCTCATACCTTTTATACTACAGTTAAATCAGATCAAATACATTCATATTAAGAACAGCAGCTACGCTAATTATTTCCCATCTGCCTTTTTTGTTGTTATCTCGGGACGCCTGTCCCGAGATAACTCAAATAGAGTTTGTCAGCTCCAGTTATGTATCCAGCCTCTCATGGAGACTTCAGATGCCCCGACGCCTGTGAAGAGACGACCCAACGCCGGCGATATGTTATGCCCTAAATTTCATGATTAACTAACTGTATTTTTGTATGTATATTTTTGAAATGCATTTTCTGTAAAGCTGCTTTGAAACAATGTGTATTGTGAAAAGCGCTATACAAATAAACTTGAATTGAATTGAATTGAATAAATCATAATTCTTTTTAAATATAGGCTAAGACGTTTTTTTATTTTTTTTATTTATTTATTTAAAATAGTTTTATTTTACTATTAAAACCTCTTATGCTCATCAAAGCTGAATTTATTTGATCAAAAATACAGTAAAATCGGTAATATTGTGAAATATTATAAACATTTTAAATGACTCTTTTCTATTTTAATATATTGTAAAATGTAATTTATTCTTGTAATGGTGAAGCCGAATTCTCAGCATCATTCCTCCAGTCTTCAGTTTCAATGAAAATCATTTTAATATGCTGATGGTGCTTAAGCAAAATTTCTTATTGTCAATGTTGAAAAAAGTTGGGTCAGAGTCTACCATCCTTGAAAATCACCTTTAAGATCCTCTCATAGCCATAGTTTCCTATCCGCTTGACCATGTAGACCCCGAAAGCGTACATCAGCTCATCGTGAGTTTTTCCTAAAATCTCACCAGCTGCCTTTGCCAATCTTAGGATCAGATTATCGCTGGAATAATAAACACAAGCATTGTTAAATTAGCCAGATGCAATCTATGACACTTAATTAATTAGATATGTGACTCTGCAATTTCAGGACTTACTTGTACATCTGGAGGCGAACAAATTTGAGGTGCGGGATCTCCGCTCTGGCCTCGATTAGCCTCCATACGTCCTCTCCATATGATTCATTAATGTAGTCATTCACCGCTTCCAAATACAGGCCATACATCTTCAGGGGGGTTGGAACCTCCAGTATGTTGCCCCAGAAATAAGATCAGTCTGCAGAGAGCCCAACCAGGATCAGAGATGCTTCATGGGCATCAAGGCTTTTAGTCCAGCTTTTAGTTAAGCTTTTATATGGCAAAAATCAATGAGATGCATTAACAAGCAGAGATTTCTAGGACTCGAAGAAGTCCTATAAAAAGTCCTTTATACAAATAGATGTTCACTAAGTATTAAATTGTTGCTGACAGTTTTATGTAATCTATGAGAGTCTGAGAGCCCCTGTGTTTATTCATGCTCTTTTTTTTTGTCTGTACGTGTAAAATGCTATTTTGTTTGGTCGATGAGTTGTGCGGTTATAAAATCTCCACTGTGATGGAGCCTATTTAATGTACAACATCCTCTATAACATCTATATTCACATTAGAATTGTAACAAATAATACAATCTATAATGACCACCAAATTCGATTGATCTAATAGATCAATATATGATTGAAAAGTAAGAGTAAATGTATGTGGCTTACCTGCAGACCTCAGTCCTGTGTAATGAGTAGATGAGTCTGAATTTGGCTAAAGCGCTCTCTCTCTCTCTCTCTCTCTCTCTCTCTCTCTCTCTCTCTCTCTCTCTCTCTCTCTCTCTCTCTCTCTCTCTCTCTCTCTCTCTCTCTCTCTCTCTCTCTCTCTCTCTCTCTCTCTCTCTCTCTCTCTCTCTCTCTCTCTCTCTCTCTCTCACTCACTCACTCACTCACTCACTATCTTTAAACACCTGTTTTTGGCACCTGAAGCACTTCTTACTTATTTAGTCAGTACAATGGCCACATGGACTAAAACAAGAGAACGGGGTATGTTTGTGGCAGGCGCTAAACAACATGCTACCCTAACCCTAAAGTTTTGCCATTTTTATGTGTGAAATTAGATATTTTTAGTCTCTTATTTAATAAACCTGCTTTCGAACAACTCTCTCTCTCTCTCTCTCTCTCTCTCTCTCTGTCTCTCTCTGTCTCTCTCTCTCTCTCTCTCTCTCTCTCTCTCTCACACACACACACACACACACACACACACACACACACACACACACACACACACACACACACACACACACACACACACACACACACACACACACAGACACACAGACACACACACACAGACACACACAGACAGACTTGCTATGACTTCTATTGTTTATACTGAGCTAATAATCAGCTAACCATTGTAAAAACCTATAGAGTTTCCTTAAGACACGATTTATTATGCTTATTAAGCTGCTATTTAGGTGCTTGTTTATGACTTGTTTAATAGTGCTTTAAAAGAAAAACTGTGATTATCCTTGTATAACTAAATTATAGTTATGGTGGATAAATTAGGGGGATAAATTGTTCCATTGTTCATTCGCGGATCTTAAATAACTTTAAAGTAAATAAAAGATTTCATTAAAAACTTACAAATGATTAACCCTTCTCTCGTCAAAATACGACTGTCTCTTTGTGGATTACTCTCAGTATCCGCTAGGGGCCACTGTTGACACAGCGTCGACTCAACGCTGAAAGCAGCAAAATGACTAGGCTGTTGTCCTTTACTTTCAAACGACTTATTGTCATTGCTTTGCAACAAAAATAAATGGTTTACATCATATGTATATCCTATATATGTCTCTCTCACACACACACACACACACACACACACACACACACACACACACACACACACACACACACACACACACACACACACACACACACACAGTTTTTCATTTCTATGCTTGTGAGGACATTCCATAGGCATAATGGTTTTTATACTGTACAAACTGTATATTCTATCCCCTTACACTGCCCCTATCCCTAAACCTACCCATCACAGGAGACATTCTGCATTTTTACATTTTCAAAAATATATAATTTAGTATGTTTATTAACCCATTCCCCTCATGGGGACCGCTGGCTGGTCCCCACAATGGAGGTGATCTCAGGTTTTACTATCCTTGTGGGGACATTCGGTTCCCACAATGTATAATAAACCAAGCCACACACACACACACACACACACACACACACACACACACACACACACACACACACACACACACACACACACACACACACACACACACACACACACACACACCAGTGGTGTGGAGGCAAAGTCCTCTCATTTTTTTGTATAGCCTATATAAAATTTAAATTTATGTCCCTGTTATACTTAATTTTCCTGGTTAAATAAACATTAGGCTACATAAAAAAATACTATTTTGTTTTACATATATTTATTCAAGTTAGTGGTTATACGCATGTTTACATTTATTCCAAAATAACTAAAGGCAGTAACAATTTAAACAATATTATTTGTGAACTAATGTTTAGCTTTTCATTTTAATGGTCAACATATTTTCAGCAGTCATCAAGGTCACATGCAGACACACGATGTAGGGTAATTTACCTTTAATTTTCCCCAAGCTGATTGATCACTAAACCCCCACCCCACACACTTTGACGTGACATAAAGCGGTGATATCTAAATGGATGAGTTGTTTACTTACTTTTTAATTAATGCTCTCATTAACGTCTTCATTTAGGCCGACTCACGCGCATGAAAACAAGAGGCGGGATTTAGCGTAGCAACGAACCAATTTAGTCATAACCGATCATATCCAATCATAGCGCGATGGAGGCATTCCTATATATAAATATAAACTGAGAACGTGAATTGTGTTCCTGTAGTTTCATCACAAGCCAATAATTAGCACGTCTTTGTTTCCAGTCACCCAAGAAAAACCTCTCAGCTCATATCAGCCTCTATCTCTCACATAGTCTCTGTAGTCTATTTAAAAAGGGGGTCATATCCATAAAGTCCTCAAGGTCTCTCATTCTTGTTTATTTACTGTAGCCTACTTCATTCGCTCTATGCATGAGTGTATGTTACAGTAGGACACAATGCCTATGATAAACATGACTGATATCAGGGGTATCACAAGGGCTAGGCCTATATCACAGTGACCGTTAGATGTTGGTTTTAAACATCTTGTTCAAAACTCTTTTCATTGTAGGCTATCAACCTATTTTTGTTGTTGTTGCTGCTGTAGCCCTATCTGTTGAGTACACAAGAAAACACAAGAAAACTTCACTGACAAACATTTGTATCCATTGTGACAGCTTGCCCCGATGTAAAAAATCAACGGTTTGATTAATTGTGTCTTTTTCTGTGTAATAACAATTTTAATTAATTATTTGCCAAGCAAATTCTACAAACAAGAGTAGGCTACTTGTTATATAAAGAAAATATATAGTATATATAGAGAAAAAAGAACATTGTACATTTAGATAATTAATTGAAAATATATTTTCAATTCAGTTTTAATGTCAATTTTAAATTGTTCAAATGGTAGCCTATTCTTCAATTCCATTTAAATTATGAGTATAATAACCCGCTATTATTATAATAGCAGTGGTTAGTTACGACTAGCCACGACTTTTAGGGATGTCTATATTGAAATTAAAATGCAAACATAAACCTACCCTGCAGTGCAAAATATTAAGTAAAATATGTGACAACTAGCCCTGACCTCGCCTATATGCACAGTTATATTCAAATTAATACTTTAGAGAGATTGTCTCCAGAACCTTCCCTCTTTTTCATCTGAGTTACTTTTACTCTTGCCTCTGAGGATAATGCATAACAAATACCTCGATCATTTGTTTGCATTAGCATTTCAGCTTCATGCTAAAATCTTTCGAAAATCCCATGTCAGTCTATCTGTGAGGCAAATCAGGAGCTCTCAGAGGAGCTATGATGATGATGATGATGTGTGTGCGTGTGTGTGTGTGTGTGTGTGTGTGTGTGTGTGTGTGTGTGTGTGTGTGTGTGTGTGTGTTGAATGCAGCATATGTGAATGCGTGTTCATGGATGTGTGGGAGGACGACATGCTTATATGGTTCCAAAGCCAATGCTCTGAAAACCTCTGCAGAATTGCTTTTTTATTCTTATGGCAGGTTAAAGAATTACATAAGATGTTTTATCGATTTGTTGTTTCGTAAGTAATAAAATAAGAAAGATGGAATAATTTAAAGATGCACAACTCCTTCAAACATCTCCAGCTGGTACTGTGAACTTGTGTGCTTGTACAATGACATGCTTTTATGTTTGTCGGCCTGCAATGTCTGCTGCTGCTCCACTGCTGAATGATGGATGAATCGTGTTTACAATACAGTCAAAAATATTACTAATGCATGTACATGGCGGCACATCCTGTGGTCTGACACTGATGGATTTTATGCATAATAAGGCCAGATACTTTCAGGACCAGTCTGTGGTGAAGAATGCAAATACCATCATCATATCTAAAATGTATTCACTCATAAATGTTAATTCAATGAGTGTGCGTATTTACCACCAGAATGAGTTCACGGAAATATTGCCACATTTTCAAATATGAACTCACTATTTGGCAAATCATTTGTGTGGTCCCAGTAGATAGGATTGAGTCTGCAGCTTATTTAATAGGAACGTGACCATACAAAGGCAATGTGGATAATTCACACGTTGTGGAAATGGAAATTTCTTGGCAGACAAGCCCGAAGCCATTATGCCCCATAGCTGAATTCTGAATACCCGTCTGCGTCTGCTTCCTTTTTCTCCTCTTTCTTTCCCCCCTCTCAATCCACAATTCTCACAGAGACCTTAACGTTCTTGTCTATCAATAGCATAATTTTATTCGGCCACGAGGGTTCATGTCTAACCACACAAGCAGTTAAAACGTCTATGATCACTTCACTTCTAGCTCTGAAGCCAAATGCCTGTTTCATATTCATGGATTGATCTTCCAGTAATGTTGAGCTGTAGGAGTGCACTATTTTTCCATTTAGGGATGCAACTGCAAAGGCCCAGTGAAGCACAGACGATTCATCTTGTGCTTTTAATGAAATTATTGATATTGATTCAGAGAGGTTGGTGTGACCTTGACATTTGCTTTGCAAGCTTTTAGAAGGATGTAAAACAGACATTGTTTTGATTTATATCGCCATAACATATCAAGTCAGTTATAGGGTTGATGGATATCAGATTGATGACATGGACATGTAGCAGACAGCTTCTAATAAAATCACTTTACTAATATGCCATATGGTCTGTGCTTTCAAATGCACTTTCAATTATAGGAGAGAAAATTTCTATATTAGTTGAAGATTGATATATAAAGATCAACTTTGTCATTTTTTATTATTGTTTTCAAATTTTAGTAAAAGGCTCAGTGTTATTTTAGACTTGTTTACAATTTTAAAGTTCAGATTGTGCAATGACTTCTTCGGTTAAGTTGTGTATACCCGTATTAGAGGATATTTCTGTAGATATTTTAGAAGTAAACGATTGAATTACATCATTCATTACCTCAAAGATTGATAAATAATTTGGGAAGCCTATTACAGTTGCATTGGAACACCAAATTCTATATTTTATTATTGTTAGGCCCCTCAAATCTGAATGAATGTACAAAAAGCTCTGACTCCAGGCTCTCATTTAATTATTTAGGGCCTACTGGTATTTCTCAAATTAAAAATCAAAGCTCATCATAAACATGTTGTTTGGGTAACCTAACTCTCTGTGAAATCAAATTTGATGTAAGAAGTTTTAACAAATCGAATATTAGATCTAATTAGTTTCAGGAACTCTATCACTTTTGCTGAGCCAGCCCTTGATTTCTGTTGCTACGAAGGAGGGTATGTTGATACCAGGGTTCATTACCTGCTCTGGGGCAGGTTATGTTCTAGATCACAGATCTCAAACAAACATGAGCCAATCAGCTGTGAGTGTGAACAGAGTGATGAATCTTTTTATGCACTGAAGTTATTCGCCCTGTATCTCTCCCTCCAACCTAAAATGCACTTCACGGGGAAAGGCTTTTCGTAAATCCACATAATCAGCTTACCATAATAATTATTTGAGAAATATAGATTTTCAGGGGAGAGAGTCTCATACCTTTGTCAGCATTTTGAGCTGCACATTAAAAATGTATCGGTTTGTATCTCTTTGCAAGTGGCGTATATTAGGTGATGCTGCATGAGAGCCTCAGAAAAATATTTTTTTTTGTAGTTCTGATTGTAAGGTGTAGAACTTTAGTGGTGGCGATTTTTTTCTTCCAGTGATTCTTGGTTGCACGCCAGTAGGTGGCAACAAGTGACTGAATCATTAAATGATTAATTTAACCGATCAATAAAAAAGTAATTGAATTAATGACTCATAAAGATCGAGACATTTGAATTACCAACGTTTAATTCATTCTAAGTAAACTTTACTACTGAGTGTTGCTCGGATAGGCTAGCCAACTACTCACAGAAATATTTCCTTTGGTGGAGCAAAAATAGTAAGTAACTGGGAATATTATTTATAAAATCTAAGTTACATTCCTCCTAGCATTACCCTGGCTCCCTTGACAAAACCTTATTTCTACCAGAAAGACTCGGGAGAATAAATACTGTGACAATTAAACATTTATTAACAGCCCAGCCAGCAATAAAGTTATTTGGCGTATAGGCCTCGTCCGTTGCTTGCAATCCGAGGGTCCGGACTCTGCATATCCTGCCTGAAGACGTAGGCAAGGGCGTAGCCGACCCCCTGCGAGGTATGGGAAGGGACCATCCTAGTGGTGGTGGGGTGGATGGAGGGAAGAGACCATCCTGGTGGTGTTGGGGAGGATGGAGGGAAAGACCCGTCTTGGCGGTGGTGGGGAGGATGGAGGTGAATGGAAGCGGCAGCATCTGCGAACTCAGACGTGTGTAAGTACCAATCTTTTATACCACAAGTATAAGAATATCATTGGATAGATGAGAAGGTAATAAGTGCTTATGCAAGTGAACTTATGCTAAAGCTTTAATTTTCTGCAATAACCAAAAAAACAATGGAAAATTCTTCATTGGTTTTTGGAGTATTGCAGAAAATAAGATCTGTGACTAACAAAAGTTGATGAATCTTACACAGTTTGTTCAACAAGAAAAGTCTTCACAAATGAATACAACTATCAATCGCCAGAAGTAAAAAAAGAAAAAGAAAAAAAGAGGCTATTAACAAACTTCATCGTCACCATAAAACATTAAACATCTGACAATTCTTTCAGTCTTTATTTAAAAACATTCTACCTGAAAGTTTGAGTTAGAATAGTTTGCAAGAGTGTGATCATAAACACAACAAGGATGTAAAAGTGGACTAAGTAGATGAGTTTACATGTTCGGTGTGATGATGTTAGTAACCACCTTTTTCAAGACACGTAAAAGCTTTCAAATATTACAAGAGGTTATTACTGATGTATTTTATATCATGAATGTAAAAATATCTTAAGCTTACATCCCAGACCTAATTCAATTTTTCCTAAAAACCCATTGACTTCGAAGGAACCGGAACTGCTAAAATTCTTATTACTTTCCAGGTTTTGGCCTACAAAAATACATCACCCCTGCAGCACTCTATTGATTCATTTTGGGACTGTTGACTCAGAAGTGACACATTTCACCTTGAAAGAACCAAAAGTATTTAGAGTAGCAGTTTTACTCTCTGTGAGAGTCAGATGACACATTATCAATACACTGGAAGACATTTCAGGTCCTTGGCAATGAGCAACATTAATATTGGCATTTTAATTTATTTGTTTGGAAGTGATTTGTAAAACCTGGACTTTCCAGCAGGGAGGCAGCTGAGAATACATGATGCTTGCAAAGCTAGGCCTTAAACGCCAAGGAGAAACTCATAAGTCCTCAGCCTAACCAAAAGCCATTACTACAGTGTTGGCTAGCACCTCCCTTCGGGCCTGCTATACAGCAGATCTCACAGCTCTGAGCCATAGGCAGGAACACAATAAGATTACAGTGTCTGAATGACAGCTAGCACAATGCAGGAAGGATAAGGAGTGAAAAGAAAGAAATACAGACAAAGACAGACAGAAGGAGAGAGAGAGAGAGAGAGAGAGAGAGAGAGAGAGAGAGAGAGAGAGAGAGAGAGAGAGAGAGAGAGAGAGAGAGAGAGAGAGAGAAGGAGGCAATCAGTGCATGAATATTCCATTTACTGCACTGGAGCACCATAGCAGTGCCTTTATACCTTCAGCCACCTGATCTGGAAATGAAATTACTACAGCCGATGCTCTTTTCTTCAATTTCTCACTCTTCCCTTTACTGTCCTTCGTCTTATCAAGGCTGACACTAATCCGATTTCAGCCCTGCTGGGGCCACAGCTTGCTCAGTTATGTATACTGATGCCTCCGCCGGTGCGCACACACACACACACACACACACACACACACACACACACACACACACACACACACACACACACACACACACACACACACACACACACACACACACACACACACACACACACACACACACGCGCGCGCTCATATGCACCTTTGTGTTATCTGGATGCAACAGCTGCTCTGTAATTGCATTAGTGAAGTTCATTTGGCCGCAGCTGTTGTGGACAGGATGAGCAAGGTGGGCTTTATACACATACCGATTCAAGCACATCTGCCTTTAAAATGCATGTGGACACACACTCGCATACTCAACCCCCAAACACATGTAATCAGCCTCTCATTTTTAATGGACATTTTTAATTACTTTAAATCTGAAGCAAACTGCCATGTGAAAACACAATCCCCCACATAATCACCTGTGGCAGTGCTGGCAGCAGGGATTAATCAATCATAAGAGCCTGTTTTTTCTGTTGTGCAAGCAATATGGTCTAATTTTTCTGCAGCTTCACTGCACTAGTGTTCACTGCATACTCGCTGAGCAAAGGATGAAGTAGCTACACTTCATTTGACAAATTTAGGTTATTTAGAATGTCCTGAAATGTCATCCCTCCCTTACAGTCACTCACGTTCGACGTAGTCGTACCCCGTCCGGTAACCAATCCCTGTGGGCCCCTCACTCCTCTATCACACCGCAGCCGGTAGAGCCCCCCGTTGAGCGTTCTGGTCCCTTTGTAATGGACCGACCAGCCGTTTCATTCGGGGCCCCTCCAGAGGACAGGATGCCGATTGCAGCATCGGAGGGTGAGCTGACTTCTGGAGATGATGACTCGAGATCATCTACCTCTGGAAGTGTAATGTTGCCCGAGCCAGATCCAGAGATGTCAGCTATGCTGAAACGGGCCGTCGAGGCTGTCAGGCTCGAGTGGAATCCTCCACCATGTCCCGAACTGTCTTAGTTGGATGATTGATTTCTCTAGGCGGGGCGGGCCATGCTGGTTCTCAGCCTGTCGCCCCAGTGCCTTTCTTTCCCGAAGTGCATGGAGAGCTTACCAGGCCAAGACACTCATGGACATACACAAGGGTAGTCCAGACCGTCCGCTCATAGGTGAGCTCCACACCGCAACCGACCTCGCCCTCAGGGCTAAGAGCGTTGCGGTTTGCGCGATCGGTTTGGCGATGTCCACTTAATGGTCCAGGAGCACCATCTCTGGCTCAACCTGGCTGATATGGGGGATGCGGACAAGGTTCGGTTCCTGGACTCCCCTATATACCAACCTGGGAAATAGGAGTCCAGCGGTACCCGAATTGTCAAAAGAGCAAATTCCTCCGTTCCTGGGTCCCAAGAGGCTGGGTGCGGTTCGAGGACCCGGTCAAACGCCTTCTCACGCACCCCCCCTGTCAAAATGGCGCTGTTCGGCAAGCATGTACTGGTCCATACGGACAACACTACGACCGTTGCGTACATTAACCATCAAGATGGATTGAATTTGGAGCGAGGGCTGTCTCCCTCCACCCTCAAAGTGTATGTTGCCTCTATTGCCGCACATCACGATGAACTGGATGGGAGGTCCGTGGGAAAGCATGACCTGATCGGCAGGTCTCCGCAAGGAGACTGAATCCGTCTCGCGCCCCCTCTTATCTCTGGTGCTGACCACACTGCAGAGTCCTCCCTTTGAGCCACTGCAGGCAGCTGAGATAAAAATTCTGTCTTTAAAAACAGTTCTGCCAGCCCTGGTTTTTCTCTGTCCCGTCCACGCTCTGCGCCTGTACGTGGACAGAACGCAAAGCCTCAGGACATCAGACCAGCTCTTCGTCTGTTATGGAGGCCAGCAGAAGGGAAAGACTGTCTCCAAGCAGAGCTTAGCCCACTGGATAGTGGATGTCATCGTCTTGGCATATCAATCCCAAGACGCACCATGCCCCGCTCTGCCGCTCTACCGTTCTGCCCCGTTCTGCCGTCGCTGACTGGTGCGTCTCCCCCTGTTGGAGCCACCTCAGTGACATTCCATATGTTTTACTGCCCGGTAAAACGCCCAGTCCAAATGTGTATCCTCCACAAGTTACCCCCCTTCGGGCAGGATGTGGCTTCCGCAGTGTCTTCCTTTCCACCGAAAGGGCACGCTTTCCCAGTGTTATCCAAGTCTGTGTAAACATGATGGTTATTGTTGTTCTAAATGTGAGTGTGCATTTACTCATCTCACTTGCACAAAAAAAGATTCAATATTCCTCAAAATGAATAAAATCAGTGAAATGCTGAATCAGACTATGCAAACCTCCAATAACTGAATATGTTAAATAAAACATCTCACTTTATTGACTAATGCACTTGCTTCTGACCTTCGATGATTCAGTTAAACCATAAGCAAAAATTTGTATTGTTTTTTATTTGTTTTTATTGGTAAAGTAAGTGTTAAACTTTTTTCTCCTGCATCCTATTCCTCCGTTATCCAGAACAGCAGCAGCTGAAAGGTTTGTTTGAGCCTCTACTGGACACACGTGAATTCCTTCAGCCTGAGGCTTATTATTTCACTTTTGGTGTGAAAGGGTCTTTAAATTTGCCAAAAAACATAACTTTTTTGGTGGATGAAGGTTAACTAATTAGTAACTAACAAGAACAGGTGCAGACAAGACAGAACATAATTATGACAATGATACATATACAGACATATATTTGATCGTAACTGTTAACACAGGCATTGTAAATATTTGAAAGATTGGTGGAAATACAAATGTTTGTTAAAGGTAAGGCACAAAGGTACAGCTCCTATCTACTTGAATGGGTAATGTACAAGTGGTTTCTGAAATGACTGACTGCACTGTCAGAATTCCTCTGTCAGTTCATCAGGTAAAGCTGTTGAATATGTTTGCAATGTATAAAATGTAACATCTGAAATGCCCTTGACCAGACTTGGTAAATGGAGGGAGGTGAAATCTTCCCCCCCTCAAAAACAGCTCTTTAAATCCATTGCTCTGTGGAGCAATCATTGCACCCCTATTATTCCTCCTGCTGTCACCAACAACAGATAGTGTGTCTGAGTGTGTATGTGTGTGAGTGCTGAGTAATGGTAGGTGTAGGAAGGTCAGCCAGTCCTTGCAGAGCGACTCCAGGGAGTATGAACAGGGATTTTAGATTATCCACACATGCAAATCACAGGCTAAAACAAAGATCAACCTGCAGATTCCAATCACAGCAGCAACAGGCTCACAGTAGAGCTGTTGTGAACGTGTTTGGGTGATTCTCTATTAAAATGCACCCTATAAGGAATAGTCTGGGTTGAGTACAAGTACAAGTAGAGTACACTAAATGTACGGTAGGCAATTTCTGAGCGGCTAGCAATAGCAAGCTACAGTAGCTTTGAAAGCAATAGATGCCATACTCCTTCAAAACACATGAACAAGTAGCCGGAGCAGTTTCAACAAAGCGGCATAAGTGACGTGTGATGTCTGCGTGAGCAGGATGCACGGAGGCATGGGGCGAATTGCAAATGGCTCTTTTTAAATCAAATTTTAAATCTAGATATGGTGGGAGAGTTGGAGTTAACACATAAACAGAATATTTTATGCTTTGTTTTTAATGCTTAACTTATACTGAACAAAATTATAAACGCAACACTTTGGGTTTTTGCCCCCATTTTTAATGAGTTGAACTCAAAGATCTAAGACTTTTTCTATGTACACAAAAGGCATATTTCTCTCAAATATAGTTCACAAATCTGTCTAAATCTGTGTTAGTGAGCACTGGAGATAATCCATCTACCTCACAGGTGTGGCATATCAAGATGCTGATTAGACAGCATGATTATTGCACAGGTGTGCCTTAGGCTGGCCACAATAAAAGGCCACTCTAAAATGTGCAGCTTTATCACACAGCACAATGCCACAGATGCCGCAAGTTTTGAGGGAGCGTGCAATTGGCATGCTGACTGCAGGAATGTCCACCAGAGCTGTTGCCGGTGAATTGAATGTTCATTTCTCTAACATAAGCCATCTCCAAAGGCATTTGGCAGTATACCGGCCTCACAACCGCGTGTAACCACACCAGCCCAGGACCTCCACATCCAGCATCTTCACTTCCAAGATCGTCTGAGACCAGCCTACCGGACAGCTGCTGCAACAATTGTTTGCATAATCAAAGAATTTCTGCACAAACTGTCAGAAACCGTATGGAGTCGTGTGGGTGAGCGGTTTTCTGATATCAACGTTGTGGATCGAGTGACCTATGGAGGCCTTGGGGTTATGGTATGGGCAGGCGTATGTTATGGACAATGAACACAGGTGCATTTTAATGATGGCATTTTGAATGCACAGAGATACCGTGACGAGATCCTGAGGCCCATTGTTGTGCCATTCATCCACGACCATCACCTCATTGCATGGCCAGCATACTTATCGGACATGTCACCCATTGAGCATGTTTAGGATTCTCTGGGTCGGCTTGTACGACAGCGTGTTCCAGGTCCTGCCAATATCCAGCAAGTTCGCACAGCCATCGAAGTGGAGTGGACCAACATTCCACAAGCCACAATCAACAACCTGATCAACTCTATGCGAAGATGTGTTGCACTGCGTGAGACAAATGGTGGTCACACCAGATACTGACTGGTTTTCGGTCATGAGTTTAGCTCATGAAAAATGGGGGCAAAAGCAAAAGTGTTGTGTTTACAATTTAGTTCAGTGTACTTCATTATTAATTTTACTTCAAATTGATGTGTATCATATTAACATCAATAGATATTCCTGTTGGTGCTGCCTAGCTTTGTCGTGATAACATTCCATGTGAAGCTAATGAGGAAATGATGTGGTCTTTCACTGCTCCCTTCGCCAAGTGCTTTCCAAATGGCTTCATTATGGCACACATGTGTCCTCCGCCTTCCTCTGCCCTTCTTAGTGAGTAGGGCATAGGGATGCTCACTTCCAATTGGAATTTGCCCATGGAAATACATACGCTAACAGCAACCTGGTCTCAACAGGCAGGTAGGACATTGTATCATTGCATTCTTTGAATGCATTCAGTTTTGGATGAACATTTTTACGGTCCTGAGGCTTCCACAGAAGATATACAGTAGTCAACATTTGAAGTGGATCAAAAAGGTTAATCAAAGTTGTCCTAAGACAAGAACGGGTATTGTTCAAATTTCATGTATAACTTATAGGTTTTGATTCACTTCAAATGTTCACTGCTGTATGTACATTTTTTAAACATTTAGACAAATATAGCAGACCCATACAACACTTACAAGCACGTTTGTTCTACTTGTTACAGAATGGTCACTCCCACTCTCACTCCCATCAACAGCTAATCAGCCGATATTAAAGCTTTTGAGCTTTTAGCGCTGTCTAAGAGTTAGCTGCTCTTAAAACTATGCATTCATATTTACCTCCTGTAAATCCCTATTGGGTAGAGCACCCTAAGCTTCTTTATATAAATGTATAAATTTAGCACTGCGATAAAAAGCTGAGTTTGACACCGAACTCCTGAGATGAAGGGCTCACTTGTGTCTGTGTGTGTCAGTGTGCAAGAGTGTGGGATTGCTTACTTCGGAAATGAAGGGCTCCCAAGAGTGTTTGCTTAGGTAGACTTTTATAGTATAACGGAAAAAATGGGCTGCGCTGTCATCTTTTACCCCTCAGGCACAGAGAGAGGGAGAGAGAGAGAGAGAGAGAGAGAGAGAGAGAGAGAGAGAGAGAGAGAGAGAGAGAGAGAGAGAGAGGGAGAGAAGGAATTGTCCCCCTGCTAAGCTGCAACTGCCTCGGCAATACAAATGTAAACTGAAACTGTGAGTGAGAGAAATTTTCACTTTCAACACTTTTATAACATACATCAAAGACTCCGCTGTAGTTATTCAGAGTAGTTTATTATTCAGTGTACCAGGAGTTTGTAACTGCATTTAATCGGCGGAATGGCCATCAGTGAAATAGAAAATGAATTACTATGCACTGTCTGGCAGAATAGTTTGCAGGGTGTAACGCTCATGAATGTGTGAATTCATTTACATATATTCTACCCTGTGTCATCATGATCACGTCTGCCCTCATTTGGCAAAAGCCTTCTGATTGGGTCACTCTGGGACTTGTGGTGTGTCTTATGTTATTAAGGTAAATTCATCCTAATCTCACAATTTTGATTATAGTTAATTTTGTTTATAGTTAGTTGAATTTGAAATAGTTAATAATAAGAAGAAATCCTGTTGTTAATAACAATTTTTTTTCGTTTTTTTTTTACTTTCTTTTTTATTAAGTTTAAAATGCTGTGTTTCTGACTTGTCAAGTAACATTTCTTTAACACTTTATACAATACAGACCATTTCAATGCAGCTTCACAACTAATAAACATGATAATAACAGTGTTAAAGTTGAAATGTCATCAGTTATGAATCAACTTAAGTTTCAGTTGAAAAGCAGCTCTACAAGTCTGAATGTTAAAGTGTTGAGTAATTATGCAAGTAACTTTTCTGAATGTTTGTAAAGTGTTGAGTAATTATGCAAACTATGTTTCCTGTTGAATGCATTGTGGTTTATACTGGCATTGGAGACTTTAAGGAACAGCTGATGATGGAACAGCGTTCTAGTGTTCTATTGCACATACACGAGTTTAACTGCTACTTTGTGACTATTCTAACCGTCTACCACGGGATAAAAGCTTATTTGCCATAGTCATTACTACGTGACAGATTACCGTAGTTAAGTTCATTTTAAGCCTTGTCCCAGACTATGCATGTTAGGCCTGTATTAACTGAAAGCAACTTGCACTGATATTAAACGTCAGTGCCCTTGTTTTGTCTCAAGATGCACACCAGAAATGCTTTTTTTCTAAGGCACGTTTATAAAAGCGACTAATGTCCTAATTTAACTAAGGCCTACTCCTGGCTTAAACTAAGACTGACTGTGAAAGCAGGGGAATGTTTCAAAAGTAAAACATTTTCATGTAAAACACCTGTTTTGTATAGCATCCTGCTCACTGTGGCTGATTTTGAAAGGAAAATTCCTGGCCATTTGCATTTTCATCGCATTGCTCACTCTGACAATAGGTCTTTATGACTGGTCATGTGTGACGATTCATGATCGAGTCTTTGGTTAAAGGGCTCAATCTCTGGTCTTCCGCCCACCAACCAAAATCACCAATGTTTGGATACGCATGTCTGCTTTTTCACCAGAAGCTTGCAGTGCTCCGGGGAGGGAGGAACCAGAGACAGACTGATGATCTCTCCTGCACCTCCCGTCTGTGGTGCGGGTTCCTACCGTTGCTTCGCCTGCAGGCCTGTGTGATGTAGTGTAGAAGAGCGGGGCCTGTGAAACGCTGTCTGCTGTGAACTAATGTGCTTGTATTCTTCCTGCAGCAACGTCTCCCTTTCTCTCTCTTCCTCTCTTTCCACAGCCATTTGCCTCATCTTCTTCTGTGAGTTTGCCACCCAATAGATCTCCTGCCTTTATTCCCCTGCTCAAAGAAAGCATCCCAGAGAGAAAGACATAATGAAGTGGAAAGATAAAGAGTGAGATGAAGAAAGATAAAGGTCAAAGTGGGAAACAGAAAGAGAAAAGGGTGGCTAGAGAAAGAGATGGGAATATTTGGAGGGTGTCATCAAAGCTGGATCTTTCTTCATCAGTGCATTTTGGTTGCATGGTAAAAGCTCTGGTCCTCGGCCAAGCACGCTGAGTCAATGATGCTCCTAATCTGGATTCAGGCACACATTACTGCGGTCCTGGAGGAATCTGGACCCCACTCATCCATTGAGGGGCTCTTCTCGGCTGATCTCTCCTCCTGGCAAGGAGCATTAATGTGATGTGGAGGCTTCTAATTTCTCTGCTTCCAGCAGGCCTACACTTCACCCTTTGTCTGGCTGAATTCAGCTGCTGAATGAGTACAACGAGCACCTGATTACTTTTGTAAATAAATAAATGTGGAGGCTGTTTGGTGAATAGACTGTTGTACAAACTGGCCTTAAACCAGGATTATACAATTTTACTGTCAGCTCTATAAAAACAGCAACATTTCAATGCTTTCCCCCCACACATTGTCACACGTATTAAGTTCTGTTTGTAATTAGTTTCTGTTTTCATGGACTTTTGGTTTATTTTCATTCACATGTGTTTCTTTGTCTTTTTCCGCCAGTTTCCCGCCAGTCATCAGTTGTCATGGACAAGCTCATCACACCTGTTCGTTATCATCTTATCATTGTGTATTTAAAGCGATACTTCACCTCTGGAAAGATGAATGTGTATTTAAAATGGGTCATTTATGTAGCAGAAATGTGAAATTATTTTTGAATTTGGAGCCTTCTAAACTGAGAAAAGCCAGAACATTTATTTTTGGCTCATGTGGATGAAAGACAACAACTCCCAGAATGCACTTGCTTCGCTGCCCTACTAGGCCAATCCCAAGCCACGCCTATCAGTAAGAGCGCAGTTAAACAACTAGGCTAGGCTACTAGTTGACTCGAAACTTAAAAGATGCCGTTTTATTGTGAGTCTCCATGACAAGGCGGCCCGAGATTGTCCGGAATTGGCCCAAAATGTCCAGGATTCGCTTTTGCGTTCTACAGTCGTCATTCATTATGTTTACTGTGGCGAGCAGGACAAGGCTGAGGGCCGCGGGAGAACGACGCGAGGACGCACCGTGGACGAGGACGATCTGTGAGACGCACCGTTCTCGTAGGCTATCACTCAGGGAGGAGCGGGAATTTTCTTAGCAATGCTAAAACGCACATCGACTGATCACTTATTTAGCGTTCATGTAAACACTACATTCAGATTCACCAATTGGAATGAATTCAGTTAGATTGAAACAAAAGGTGTGCATGTATGAATGGCAACTGTAGAAAGCAAAAGACAAATCCCGGACATTTTGGACGATCTCGACGGCCGGACGTGTCCGGGAAAAAGGATGTGTGGTAACCACCCATCCCGCCCTCTATGGGCGGGTTGAAAACATGCGGAACTAGCTACTACTACTGGCTGTAGTCTCTAGCCTCTGGCCAAAAAATCCTCCTAATTTTTTGCAGACAAAAACACATAAATCTCTCATCTCAGGGGGACATGAGGGAGGGAAGCATGGTAATTTGAAAATACTACAGGTTTTCTACTGATACAAAGCTTAATGCTAAATGCTGAAGTATCCCTTTAAGTTGCTCTGTTTCACCCTTCAGTTGTCGGTCGATGTTTGCGTATTGTTTGTGTCTACCTCTGTTTCACACACGCACTGTTAAACCTTCTGTCTGTTCCTGTGTTTGTTTTGTTAAAATCACTTTGTATTGGATCTTGTGTACCTTCGTCGTCTTCCGTCTTAATCTGTGACACGTTTACTCCAAAAAGTTATTTCTTATAGTCAACTGACATGTTTTTTCTTGTTTTAAGCATAAACTCACATAAACAAGAGTTATTTGTTATGATACACCGTGATGTCAAGATATCTTATGTCTTTTTGCTTCTAAATGCATCTTGATTTAGGAAGTTGTGTACTGGAAAATGACAAAAATGCAGAGTAAGAGACATGTAATGTATAATCCCTTCATTGCAAAAATAAAATAAAATAAATCTTAATCAGTATTTTTTTCCCTATAAAAATATCTAAAAATCCATAAAACAAGATATGTTTGCCTTAGAACCAAAATTGCACAATATACAACGTTCCCTGGTGCTATTTTGCAGTTTGAGAAAACAATTCTGCCACAGACCAGGAAAAACCTAGTCTAAAGTCAGCGCATTATTCAGATGCTATTTTAAAGGGGTGGTAAAGTATGATTTTTTGCAAACCCTCAAAAAGTGACAACTTTAACATGCTATATAAAAATATCTGGGGGTATTTTGTGCTAAACCTTCACACACTCACTCTGGAGACATCAAAGATTTATTTTACATCTTGTGAAAATGGCATTTTACCACACCTTTACCAAACCAGGGCGCATGCCTGGCCATAATGTAGTGTGTGCACAATACACTTTGCTTCTCTTACCTACACAGACGCAGCAGTTCATATTTTTGCAAACCATACATAATTATAAGGAAAAATATTACCACACGAGGGAAATCATTGTGGTGTCCATGAAGATGTGAAAAAATAGGCATAAATATATGAATATATTTAGGCCTATATAAATAAAGCTTACCCAAATTATTCAGGCTAATTGTAGTAATGATGGATAAAACCTGTTTGATCAATAGTGGCAAGACACATAGGTATAAGGACATCTGACAAAGTGGGTTGTCCATCAAGACCCAGGAAACAAAATTCTGAAGACTACGAAATCACCTTTACCATTATGTAAGTTGCGTGCGCCTGGTAAATCTGCCGTTATAATAGCAATCCGCCATGGAACAAGCGCACCTGCTCTTAAAGGGAATGTGAGATGACGCTCTAATTGGTTTATTGCATGTTACGCCCAAACCACACCTATGAGTAATGTAGCTATACCAACCCATTTTAGATTTTCGTCGGGCGCAAGAGTCATTTATCCGAGAGCCGCCCACAAAGTTACTTGCGTTTCACATTTGATACTTGCGTTTCAGATCGTTAAAATAGGGCCCTTACTATTTTATGCAAATTTGCTTCTGAAGTCTTTGAAGGATTGAACAATGCTTTGATTTTTACAAATTAAATAACACAAATACTGATCAAGAAAGATGTCTAGTTATGAAGTCTAGTTATGATAATTGCAATTCCAGATTTAGATGTCAATTGATGTGTACGATTTATGATGTGAGCTTATGGTGTTAAATCAAACTGTTCTGATTATATATTTAGGAAGAGATCACAGTATGTTCCTGGAAGCAGCCATGTGTGAAAGCACCCTAATGTTCTTGCGGATATTGATTCTTCAGAAACCAAACTCAAATGAAAATTGAATGAGCAGATGATGAGCAGAAGTGTTAACTCTGCACTACTTTTTAAATCATACAGTCTTAATGTTATTTTATGACAGACAGAAATGTTACACCATCTATAATATTGTGTGAAATATTCCAATTGACAAGTTACACCTTATTCCAGACATGCATAAACATTATTCTTTCTTTGAATTGTCCAACTTTCTTCATTGGAGTTTTTTGCCAACGATATTTCGTTGAAAATGCAGTTATTCTTCACTCCATAAATATGAAAGTGTCCCAGTGATAGCCCTCTGGGGACTGAATCCTGCTGCGCATAGTGTGATCAGAGAGCTTCAGTCACTGGTAAATGTGTTTGTGACAATCCCTGGCAATAAGCGGAACCATTTCTCAGTCATTCGCAAGACAAGAGTGACACTCATTTACTTTGCAAAGATCCTGTTCGCTTTGTCACTGCCCCACAAATCTGTGTAATTCTGTCACACTTGGATTAAGACTAGCTCAAAATCTCCTTCAACAGGGAAACAGGACGCACACGTTGTGGCGTTTGGGGGTCTTTGTCTTCTGAAACACTGTGGTGTGATAAATCCTGCTTGACTGCTGCATGTTCGACTGTGCTTGTTTGTGCCAGTAGATCTAGTTGTGCCAGTCCAAATGTGGGCATATGCCCTCTTCCTCTAGCTTGTGCCAGGACTCTGACACCATCTGTCTGGATGTCACACTCCCATTTTCCAGCCCATTTCTTTCCACTGTAGGACGCTGTCAAGGTGTTTAACGTTTGTGAGGTTGAAAAGGAAGGGAAACCATTTCCTTCATTGCTGAGCTCTTTTATGGCACATTATTCTGGGCCAAACACTCAGTCATTCAAAGCGGGAAAAGGGGATCAAATCTAATTCCCTTCAGCTGGATATGCGGGGAAACCAATCAGTTTATGATACTGCTAGGCTGTGTAGGAAAGCGAACATTAAAAGAGAGATTTACAGCTCTTTCTGAATCACTGGCACGGCCTGTGACGGAGTTTACACTGTACAGTGGCCACAAAAATATTTGGATGCTTATGCCACACTGAATGCCTTTGCAGTAGATAACATGATATCATGGCAAGTGGGTTATGCAAACAAAATATGCTAGACCCTTTCTCATACATATTTTTCAAATAATTTTTTTAGTACATAATGTTGTCAGTTACCCTTCAAATCCACTGGTGGAGTTCATCACGTTAAATATTAACATGATTCACTAATGCTTGACAATCAGAAAGTGTACAAATACGTTTTCCCTTTAGAAAACAAAAATAAAAAAAAACCAGCATAAAATGTTTTGTTGGTCTTAACTGGTTTGACGTGGTCAAGTAAAATACACCAATACACTGGCTTAGGCTGGATTAAGATGGTTTTTCAGCAGGTATAATGATTTTTTTTTATTTTATTTATTAATTTAAAACCTTGAAAACCCATTTTTTTCTGAAATGTTTTTATTGAAAAATATGATATTTTATATTAAAATAGATGCTACCCGGTATTTTATGATTAATATAATGACATTTATATATTTTCAGTGTCATTTTTAATGCTTTGTCACTTATTGTAACTGTCTAATTATGTTTTCGGGCAACATTATTAACGTGTTAACGTGAATGTATATATCTATATGTATGCATACACAGAAATACAAATACATTAGTGACCAAAAGTGATGTCTCGACGGTATATTTGTTTTTAATGACCCTACAAGTTTGAGTAAGCCATGACAATATGAGGTTGCTATTATATATATATATATATATATATATATATATATATATATATATATATATATATATATATATATATATATATATATATATATATATATATATATATATATATATATATATATATATATATATATATATATATATATATTAATATTTTAAATATGAGGAAAGAACAAAAAACACTAAACTTGGACAAGGTATTTATCTGACAAAATTATTTGTCAAAAAGGCAAACTACAACTATATGTTTTATTTGACTAAACATGCAGAGAAAAACAAAAAGCTCACTGGAAAAAGCATTGACTACAACAAAATGAGTTGATTAACATTTCATTGGTTCTCTCTCATTTTTGTTTGTGTTCATAATTCCTTTGTATGACAGCCAGGCTAAAAATTATGTCTGCACAATTTGGCATGTTTCATTGCGTTATCACAAATAAAACAATTGACTCCAAGCCCAACTACGCAATATGCTTACCAAATCTGCAACATTTTTTTTAAATAATATTTGAACAAAGGGTGAAGATGTCAATTTTCCTAGGCCAGAGGAAAAGTAACTTTTGGCCACTACTGTGTATGTATGTGCATATGAGTGTGTCTCTGTATGATAATTAGGCTATGATGATGCATAAATGTCAAGCTTCTAAATCTCAATCTCCATCATGGATAAATGAATGAAACATCTCTGAGACGTTAGATGAGCCAGTCGGCATTATCATACATTGTAATTCCTATACCATTGCAAATGTCATGCATAATTATATGCATAATATATTTTTCTCATTTTCAACAATCAAGTTTTTGCTCAAGATTTCAGGATTATTACTTACCAGTAATAAGTTCCAATTGAATTGTAATCATAGCTAGCAAGTGTTCAAAAAGCAATCTTACAATGTGAGAGGAATAATTAAGTTCTGCTTTATTGTAATTCTGATACAGATTAGATATTCTCTCTTTGTCTTTATGTAAATACAGATACAAAACCGCTTTCTTTTATTAAAGATGAGCTGCCCAAGGGGGAAACATATTAAATATTTCATCCGCAGATATGGGGCTCATTACACAAGACTGTTTTGACATTATTTAATGCTTGGGGCCAGCCCAGCTTAAAGAACAAAACACACACACACATGCACACAAAAAAAACATTTCCCTTGATGGCATTTTAATCACAGGGAATGCTGGATATGTACAAAACCTTTTGACACTAATATTATTTACACAATATGAAAAAGAAACAATGTTCACCTCTACCACTCAAATCGAATTTCCAAGGCTCTGAATAATTCAGAAAAAATGCTCGCAGCGACACGCATTTTGAACCAGTTGCTGTAATATAACTCAGTTGTTTTATGTTTTGTTCTGGCGAATTCCTGAGTAACCCAATATATTGCTATTCTTGATTGTGGAGATATTGAAGCCGTGTCACCTGGCCTCATTTCATGCAAAGAAAAGATGAAAATACCAAAAATACTGTTGTCATTTATTAACCCTTCAGTTCAACACCCACACCATAAAACCTGCACTATTTTATTTCAGAGCATATTTATTGTATCATGGATAGAGCACTTTTATGATGGGTTTATTAGGGTTAGGTCACAATATTGATTTTTTATTGATACCGATAAACACTGTATTTACAGTAATTAGAGAGAGAGAGAGAGAGAGAGAGAGAGAGAGAGAGAGAGAGAGAGAGAGAGAGAGAGAGACCCAAATTTCCCAAAGTAACCATTATAAAATACAGTCAGATAAAGATCTTTGGGTTTATGATATTTCAGAGCTTGTGGTGCTCCAGTTCTCATATGTTGTAACTGCATAAAAAATGTTTTGTATTCCATTGAAGAAATGTTACACTAACCCTATGGAAAACATTTGTTTTATTTATATATTAATATTAATATTAATAATAATAATAACTAACTGTACTGACTAAAGGGCTAGGGTTTGGTTGCATGTAATTACGCATAATTTATAGTTATTACAGTAACTATATGTAACGTGTAACATCGACACTGTAAAATAAAGTGTTATAGAAGAAGGTTTGGAACCACATGGGGGCGAGTAAATGATAACAGACTTTTCATTTTTGGGTGAATAATCCCTTTAAGGCACAATCCATGTCTTTCATGCTCACATTGGCATCAAGAGAGATAAATGCAGTATAAATGGTCTTTCACTGTGTTTCTCTGTCTCTTGTTCCATCATTTCCTCGCCTCAGTGCGACCCCAGATCTCTCACAAGGTTAAACTGTAAAGGCATTGATTCTGTAGTAAACAGAGCAAGCTCTTTTCCATCTTAACTGGTAGGCTATATTAATATACCGTGTGTGTCTCCTGTGGGAGCTCACAGACGCTTTGCCAACTGAGCTCCAACATGCTGCAAATGACCGGCTGCATCCCACTTATCATCTCAGGGGTCCGTCTGAGAGTCCTTCTCTTTGCTCCTACACAGCCTTCTTTTAGATAGGCTTTATCCTGTGAGAGCGCTGACGTCTGAGCGTATGTGTATTTGTGTGTGTTGGGGCCTTCTTTTTAAGCTCTGTCATTGGTTGTCCTTGAGCTGTTATCTCCCCTGGTTTAACGGTCATTGGCCACACACCACTATAAACCATCTCCGAATGCGGCATCTCCCAGCTGACGGGACATATTGAAAAAATGAATACAGCACATTCCCTAGACCATGCATTGTAGCACATTGTAGCACATAAGGCTGTGTGCCATTCAGGATTGAATCGACAAAGTCCTTTTAAATTCCAGTTGACAAATAATCTTTTATGGACCAGTGTGGAAGAACACTTCATGTTGCAGAATGCTTTTCCTTGTTGAATTTCTTTGAATTGACTTGCAGTTCAGTACATTAATCTTATTTTATTTTTCTATTCCAATTAAAATTCCAGTTCCTGTGGGCTGTGGCCAATTTAATTCAAATTCAAACTGATGCTTCTTCAATTCTGAATTTTGCCCTACCATGGTTTGTGGAGCCAATCAGATTGTAGTTGCATCAGACAAGTCCGTGAGAGGTTTGCGGTCGAAGACTGAGACTGTGAATGTCCTTCTTAATGACCTCTATCTTTGTGTGAACACTTGACTTGATCACAGAGTAGGCCCTATTTTGTACAGACTGCATGTTTCCTATACAGAGTTGAATGTTTAATCCTGAATTGATCCTTATCAGTAGCGTATGATCTGTAAATCCATGATATTGATGTCTCCTTGCTCTTACATCTGGATTGCACAAGAATGAAGGAGGGAAGAGAGTGAGGTGGATGAAAAGGGCAAATTCTTTCTCCAATTTAAACCCCGAGGGGCATGTGCAATGACCTCTTTGTCTGGCTCCTGGAAGAATGTGGGAATTTGCCAACGTTTACCTACCCACAATCCATTATTTAGTGCTGGAGAAAGGCTGGCGGGATGGGACTGGGCTTCTCTCTTCCTTTTGCTCATGTTATAAGAAAGCCCTGAATTGGTATTGCATTTATTCTAAGGTTATATTTGACTGGATCTTATGCATCATTCAGCTGTTTTCAATGTGCAGAGGGGAGAGGAGGAAGCAGGCGGCCATCTTAGCGCCAGAATGGCTTTACATGGGATTTATTTTTCAGAGATACAGCCCTTCAAGTTTTACTAAGGGAATGATAATCCTCATTTTTGTTTATTCAGTTTTTTTAAAAGGATGAAATAAGATATTTTATAACAACATTTGTTAAGCATGTTATACTTGGCCCTTTCCTCACTTAGCGAGAAAAAAATCATATGCGAATGGAAATCATAATGTATCATATTCACTCTGAGCACCATATTGTTATATGATACTTTATAAACACAACGTGCACGGGCTCCCCGTGGCTTACTTTGGCTGAGAGAGCTCTGCAAATTGACATATTAAACTGCATTGGGCAACAACAGGGGTTTTATTTGTACCATTTTCTATTTTGAATCTTGCATGTGGCAGGGATACTCTACATTCAGCTTTAATGGCCATTGGTGCAGCGTCTTTTCAGCAGTAAATCAGTATGCCTTTTTTACACTTATGTGGCACATTTCCTCTTCATTGGTTTCAGCTCTAAAATATACGGTCGTTGATTAAAGGTTTCAAAAGATTCACTGTCAGCTTTAAATGCAAGTGTAGCAACTGTCCATTGAGAGAGATTTTGGTAACGCTTTAGATTACAGCCCGGAAAGTACTGCGTGATTAAGACGAATTTACAGCGTAACTTTCGGTAATTATAGTGTACCAATAAAGTAGGCTACCAACATGTAAGTTTAAGGTAACAATATGTATACATTTTGGGGAATAAAGGGGTAACAACCTGGAGAATTATTTAAAACATTATTTATACTGTAAGTATTATAGAACTAAGGGGTACTTATTCTACTATTAGGATACAACAATCTTACATTTGGGATAAATTTAGCGAGAACATACACTGTGTACCTTTTTGTAATAATGGTGTACCAATACATACAGACTTATATATATTTATATATTCATTTCATGTTTTTTTCCCATTGTTTTTTTATGGACAAAAACATTTTTAAATTTTCATTTAGAGCAACATGAGTGAGTAAATGATGACATGATTTCTATTTTTGGTGAACTATCCCTTTACAATTGTTCATCATCATGATGCATCTTAGTTTAATTTTCATTATCATTGACATATAAAACCCTTTATCTACAAACATTTCCATCTGAAATTTCACGGACAAGATTACTCAATTACCACTGTTTTGAACTACTAATTTTTATGTACAGCTTGACGGGGTTAGAGATGGAGTTGGGGTGGACCTTCATGCTTGTTTTTTTTTAATAATATGTTTTTTTGTATGATTCACTTGAACTTCACTTCACTTATATTGTTCACTTAAACTTCACTTATGTAGTTATGTTTCTCTCTGCATACTACAGAGAATTAAGCATCTTCGGATGCAGGGATTGTTAGAAATCTGTTTGGTGATGCTAGTGGCACACAAATGACACAGTAATCCTTGTTCTCTATCATGTAAACAACACAAATCTGGTTTGTGCAGCAACGGAATGAATATATTTAGAGAATGTGGCAAATGGAGCAAAGGTATGTTATTAAGCCGACTGACATTACAGTGAGCAATTCTGTGATTCTCTCAGTGAGAGCCCAGATTCTGCCTCCTTTTTCTTCCTTAGCATTTGGTTGTAACCTTTCCAAGAGTCCTGTGTGAGTCATTGAGACGATATAGGTGCCTCTGCTCGTGCTGAATGGTAAGGGCACCAAGCCTGGGCCTTTATGACTCTGACCTTTAGCAGACAGCTGTGAGGATGAAACCACAACAGTGAAATGAACAGCAAGTGTGCTACCTTTGCAAAATGAAAAATCATACTCTCTATTGCACAGATTTTCTTTTCTTTTTTTTTTTTGGCTGGAGGAGGTCAGTGGCTCAGGCTACGCGATGTGTTACGTGTCAAACAAATTGTGTGGTCCCAAATGGCAACAAATGGAAAAACATTTCAGCTGAAGCTCGGACACATGTAGTCTTTCAGGGGAAGATCGCTTGAGTGCTAAGCACATTACTTACCTGTGGTTTTGCTTCATTGTTTGTGTACATGTAAGTCATAATGTTGCTTATATAGTAGATTAATCTCATATTTGTTGTACATATAGTTCCAACATATCATTAGATCAGGGGCTGTTATTCAGGACCCTTTGCTGGATATACAAATGGATGCCCCATTACTTATCAGCCAATTACACAGCTTTGAAATTCTAAACTATGTTGCTGTTAGAAAAAGTGACTCTTCAAACCCCAGTTGACCATCAAATCGAAAGCCACTTAATTCCATTTTGGAGTCCTCTTTTCCCCCCATTGTGATTGGATTCATAATCGAAAGATGCTCTATTTGTTTGTTGGGGTTGAATCCGTTGGGAAAGCAGTACTGAGATTAATATTTGATGGAGCATAGCTGCACCAACCTTTCCAGCTTCCCTCAGGTAGGAGACTCCTCACTGACCTTTCAATACACACCTGTCACCATGCTTCTGTTAGCCAAGCTGCTCCTCTGAATCTTAAAGATGAACTGAGATCAATATGGAGCACTAACTGTAACCACCTGAGGACAGAAATTTTGACTTTCCATCAATACCAAGCAAGGTTCCATCAGTCAGAATCCATTGGCACTATGATTTCACATGTTGCATAACCCAGAGTGTGCCTGGTTAGTAAAAAAATTTACATTTTTGGCAAAATATTTTTGCATGCATTGTATTGCAGATATTTTGGTGTATAGTATAACTATAGGCTATATGTTTTATCAGCAGTGTCTCATTTTGAAAGCTGTGCCCTTCTGGATGTTGCATTTGTCAGTTGCATACATCATTGAGGCTGCCTCATTTCAGAAAAGTAACCATGTCAGAGCCATGATCACGTGGAGAGCGCTCCAACATATAGCATAACAGTGCTTTGGGCGGCCTGAGTTCTGGTAATCTTGGTCCTTTCCTGGTCCCACTGCCCTCTATCCTCCCCTCTAGACCTTGAGAGCAGCGCCATGACAGGTATGAAAGCGAGGATGTGAGGTTTTCAGCGTGTTTTCAGTGGCATCTGCTGTAAAAAGCTGTTTAAGGGGCCGTTCACATATCACGTCCAAAAATGCGTGGAAAGCGCGGCCGTGTCGGCCACATCAATATTGCACTCACAACAAGACCGATTCCCATACCCACAGGCAGTGATATGGACGCAGTAAGGTATTGTAGTAATAAGAGTGATTAAAATCATTTAAACAACCAAAGCGGTCCAAAAACAATAAAAACAATTCATACTTACAAGTCACACAGGACGCAGCCATCTTGGATTCCGTATCGGAATTCTTGCTCGGTGTCCTTACGGTTGTCCGACTTCTGAGCTGGGAAATCCGAAGAAAGGGGGCACGTTGGTGCGTGTTGCTATGCAACGTCTGTCTTCCTAGTCGGAACTCCGACACAGATAAATAATAGAGCGTACCATAATACCACACCGACCAACCGCCACATTCTGCTTGTGCACAATAACGGAACAAAATAATTTAAAACAAGAGCCAGAGAAAATACGTTACATTGTATCGACATTTTAATATAGAACCAACACAGAAACGAAATATGTGTGAAATGAGATACTAACACTTTCACGGATATTCCGTATCATAACAAGCAAAGTGTCTCAACTGCCAAAACGCTCTCAAGCACATAGGCGTTTTTAGCAGAGCGCCTAGCGTTTTCAGCTGGCTAAAAATGCTTTGGTGGACACATGGCCTAACCTTCTTTCAACAAGCGCTTGCTTGCTGTATCATGATTCATGACGAGAAAGTATCAGCAAAGGATTAATTGATTTCTAGCCCTTGCTAAGTAATTAGCTTTACTACTAGATGTATCTATGGAGAAATAAAATCCCGCCCTTTGCACCCTGTACAGCTATGATCAGCTGTTGTTCGGCCGAGCTTTCGATGTTGTTACGGAAAGGTCAATTGTTTTTGTCACATGACCTGTGGTGCGCTTGCGGCATTCTGAAAAGTTGAGATGATTTTATCTCGCCGAGGCATAGGCGAGCCTGGACAAACGAGTGCGCCGCACTGCATGAGCGCCGGCTCCTACGTTTCAAATAACGAATTTGAACACACAAAACACGATATGTGAACGGCCCCAAAAGCTAGATCACTAATTTTGAGTTCTCTCTACTGTTTTCTCAAAATTAAGCCAAAAAAGCCTTAAAGTATTAGCCTACTTAAAAACGAAAAAGAAAATAAATTTAACCATTACATTCTAAGGGGCTGTTTACACGACAACGTTTTCAGCTAAAAACCTAAAACGTTTTATGTGCTTTGGCCGTTCATTTATACGACCATGGTGTTTTGGGGTCCTGAAAACGCAAACTTTTAAACGGGTTTTAAAGCGCAAGTTTTTGAAAACAGTCTCTGTGTAAACAACAAAAACGGGAATCTCTGAAAACTATGGTCATGCACATGATTATTTTGTGTTCAATCTATAGTGTTTCATCACCATCTAATGGCCTAGTAGCAGAATACAGCGTTTTTAGTGGTTTTGAGTGTAGTGGCTAGTTCACGTTTGTGACAAAGAGGTTTTTGGGGACCCAGGATTAAGCCAGGCTTATGTCTTGCAATTTTCTAGAACGTAATTAAAATGTATTATGGTAGCAATAATATTGTTTTCTACCTCATTTCTGCTTGAATTATTTTATTAAAGACCCTGCTAGATGAATTAATAAAGATGTTACAATCCCATTATCGCTTTACTTAAATAAAAATACAATAACAAATTGTATCCTAAAAATGTTCATAATAATAATGGATTAAGAGTTAGTAATTTTGTAAGTTAGTGAATTCATTAGTGAATGAATTGCTAATGTGTTCACGATTTATTCTGTCATTGATCAGGCCCATACGATAAGGGACAGGCATGTCAGACTGTTAACCTCAAACCTCAACCGAATCAATTCTTGCCATCTCGGTGCTACTTTGTACACTACAAGGACAACATAATAATTGGCTTTGCCCTTTTCCACTGCCTATCTGACACCTGCATTTTATCTCTCTGTGGGGAAAGTTTAAATTAGGGTGCGAGTTTGCTAGTCCTGAATGAGGGCTGTATGTTATGTCACTGCCATATGATGGAATATACTAAAATTACCAGAGATACAAGCTTGCTGTTTCTTGTTGTCCCATCCTGTTCATCTGCTTTTTCTATATTCTTCCTCTCTATCTCCTTGCCGCATAGGGAAAGACCCTTCTGTAAGGTGGCAAAAGAGAAAGATGCTGCAGACTTGGGATTTGGGAATGATTTCTTCTGACAGCTTGGATGTGCAGCACTGTGAAAGTTATAAAAACATTTTTTAACATTTCATTTTGTGTTTGAAATTAATAAAGTCCCCTGGTGAACCCTCAAAAATAACTTTTGGTTTCACTAACAAATAGATCACTTGTCTCTTTGAGTGGAGCTCAGGCTTGTGTAGAAAGTAACTAAAGTGTCCAGACGGAAACATTCTCGAAATCTCAACCTATTGTGTATCCTTTTATTTTATTTTTATACTCGTGTGATCATTGATAATGCATTACAAAGATGCACACACATAGAAAATTAAATTAGCACTGAACTGAGGTGCCAATGGTGAAATATCAGAAATTGACAATGCTCACTAAATTTGGAGCCAATGTTGACGGGTTGGATTTCCATCCATCCATCCATCTTTCCATCCATCCATCCATCTTTCCATCCATCCATCCATCCATCCATCCATCCATCCATCCATCCATCCATCCATCCATCCATCCATCCATCCATCCATCCATCCATCCATCCATCGAGTAATGTTGTGGGATTTTGCCTTGAAATATTTGATAATGCTGTAAACTTTAGGTTTATATTCTCATTATTCTGCATTTGGTTTTACTGTGCACCATTTTTGGGAAATACATTTGTGCTTTGTTGTTACTTTTAGTTTTTTTTTGGTGTGTGTGAGGGATTCTTTCTTTGATTTTAGTCTGTATTTTGCTTCAGTCATACCTGAGTCTTTGAACTTCAGTGGTATTTGACCCACAGGCTAGAGTTGTGAGGACTCCCCAACTACCCCGTGCACCTGTGTTTACTCGCATTTCATTAGAGGAGGCAAACAGCTCTCTTGCAAACAGCACTCATGGATATTTAGGCATGTTTAGCGCACAGTTCAAACAATCACCATATTTGCTCTAAACCACCGTTAGCAAGCAAAGCGTCTAGTGGGGTCTGTGTTGCAGAAGGTATTAGACATGATTTGCACTGCACTTTTGTCTTAAAACATTCACTTAGCGGCTAGTGCCGCTGATGAAGTGAAAAGCACGTACTGTACAATAATAAGGAGGTTATAGAGAGCTCCACGCAGTCTTTAATCGCTTCTGCTGCAGCTCATGTAGCTAATGACAATCCCTCTTTATTCTCTCTGATGCCTAATTGCTTGGAATGGACAGTAAATCATAGATTGTTCCCCTCAATGCACCTTTTGAATCCTTTGCTCTGAGAGAACAGATGTTCACCACCCGTAGAAAATACTCTGATGGTTTATAAGTTAAAAATCAACTGTGCGGACAGAGTGTGTAACGCTGAGCAGTATTCTGCTGTGTTTTATTAGAAATGTTTGCCTCTCTTGACACAATGTTTAAATGTGTACTCTGATGGCAGAGTTATATTTAGTTTTATCACGTTGACTCTCTAATCATTGACATCCAGTTTAGTGTGCCAGATATTTATATTACTGGACAATATGTAGCCTACATTTTAATAGCTTACTGTAAATCCATGTGACACTAAAAAATTGGCGGAAAAGCAGCTTTTCCATCACAGGAATAAATACAATTTTAAAATATATTAGAAAACAGCTATTTTAAAATTAAAAAAATGTACTGTATTTGATCAAATAAATGCAGCCTTAATTAGCATAGAGACTTCTTTCTAAAACATAAAAAAAAAAAAAACTTTTGAACATTGTATTAATACCTCAATGGCTCATATTAGACTTTAAGGTAATAATATGCACATTTTAAAGGAAGATAAGAGACAAATATGTACTTTTGAGGGTGGTGTTACTTTTGAGGGTGGTGAGACAATCTGACTTTTTATGGTTTAAAACTACAAGAAAATAAGAGATGAGTTCAAATAAAGCCTTCATTTAAAGCTTTAAAGCAAAGTGATGTAAAATACAGGTTAAAGATTCTGAAAAGAGTGAAAGATAAGAAAGTTTGCTGTGAGAGAAATGGTAGATGTGAGTCAGAGAGACGGCTCTATTTGTTCTAGGGTGCATGATCAAGCATGTGCTATTTCAGAACTCTTCATCTCCACCTAAGCTCGTAGCTCCTCTTCCACAGCGAGAAGCTTCATTTTTTGTTTCGTTATCGGCCGGGGCAGGCCTCATTCTCATCACACAGGAGGAAGGAATCTGATTTGAGAAGAACATTTTTTTTCTCCAAGCCTCATTAAAGGGAGGGTGAAGCTACTTCACACTCCCTCTGCTGTTCACCCCTTCTGTCGCCAAAAACCCTCTCATCGGAAAAAATTCTAGGTTGGAAAGAGAGGAGAAGATACGACAGCGATCGTGCCAGGCAGGATGGATCCGTCTTCCAAAAGAGGTCCAGCATCAAAGAGACCCATGAGGGGAACACTAACTCCTGCCAACAAAAGATGGAGAGAGAGAGAGAGAGAGAGAGAGAGAGAGAGAGAGAGAGAGAGAGAGAGAGAGAGAGAGAGAGAGAGAGAGAGAGAGAGAGATCTCTTTGAAAGGAAACCATACAATAGCATTATTAAGACTGCAGAGAGGGAGACCACTGGCTACTTTTAACCTTTGAGTGTAAGCACCATGGGAGGTCGTGTCAGGATGTGGATGTGGATGTGGGTGCTTTCATACTACAGCTGTCCTTCAGAGTTCAACACCTTCGCCTGTGAAACACTGAAAGGGGCGTGGCATTCAATTACTGTATGCTAATTCAGCCTCGTTTTCAATCACTGCCACAGAGTTTATTTAGTGAATTAGACAGTCTGGACAAATTATCATAAAATTATCACTCATATTTAATAATGTCCATAGTGAAAAAGATATTAACAGCATCAAAATAAATGAGGGTAGTCAAGCAAGGCATATAATTAAAAAGATATGAATGACGAACTTGGAAAATAAATATGTATAATACTTTTTTGCCAGGTACTTGTTTTCGACTTACTTGTGATCTCAACATACCAAAAGTCTTTTTGTAGATCAGAACATGATTTTTCTTGACACATCTATTTTACTTTCTTTCTTCATTCACTTATTTACTAATCCAGTGAAGGGATAGTTCAACAATGAAAACTAAAATGGAAATTCTCTCATCATTTACTCACCCTTAAGTTGTACTAAACCTGTTGGTAACTGAACAGTTGCTGGTCTCCATTGACTGAAATGGAAGGTTTAAAACAACAGGAGGGTGATTAAGTGAACTTTCCTATCAATGTCTAATTTTAAGTATATTTTTATATGATTTTATATGAGTGATTTTATTCAATGGATATTGAATGGATATTGATATTTTCCTAACCAATCAGGAACTATTCCTGAGTACACAACAGTACAACCGATTGAACAGACTGTACATCTCATTTTCTTTCTAATAGAAATTAAATATGACATCTACCCTGACCACACTGCTAGTGCTGAGTTTTTATTAATTTGTACTCTGTTTTGTGTGTTTTTTAGGTCCAGATCCAATTTCTGAGATGCTTTTCCATATTTTTGAAACGTGAAATTCATCGGGCTTCAGAAAATCATAATTCAAAGACTTGTTCTTCCCCTGGAAGCATAAAATCCTGAGCTGATCCCAGACGTCTCATGGATCTGAGGCAGAACTGACGGAGGAGCAAAGTTGAGGTGTGAGCGATGCAGACAGAGTGAGAGAGAGGGAGGAATAATGCCAATCAGATTGTAAAATTGTGTAACCTCCTGCTGCTTCTTCCTTGCAGCTGTCAATTTCACTTACCACCAAGAAAGAGACAGCGTATGCGTGTGCCAGGAAGCTGTTTGTACTGCCTGATAATTGGCCAGTAACCCCCGGGACCATAATGATCAAAGAGGGACTTCTGCGGTGGTCACAAAGTTAAGGTTGTTTTCTGTTATGAGTCGAAACCCTTTCTCTGATTCATTCACTTGTGCCAACATCAACTGCAGACCTGTGATGGACAATAACTAAATTCTCTCTGTTCAGGTTTGTCACAAATGACTCTATATATTCATATTCACAACCCACATGTAACAGTTAAAGCTTCTCAAGATTACTTCACATCCATTTGATGGAAGCTCTTCAGCTTTGAAACATTCACTCTTGAATCACTAAGTAATGAAACCTTAAAATAGGCGATATTTTAATGGCATTTTGAGCAATTTCTACTCTTTTTTCTCTCTCTCCATCAAATGCAGCTTTTAAGGTGTTGTTGAAGGAGTCTGCAGTTATCCAATAATTCGACGTTCAAAATTGCGAGTTTAAAAAAGCGGACAGTCTGGTTTTTATGTTAAGGTAATTGTCGAAAGCAATTGTTTTAATGGCTTCTTCAACCTTTCTTCTAATGGCTGACTACATTTTTCTGGTTGAAGTCACATAACTGCACAACAAAGGAAGTCTTTGCCTGCAGTGTGAATCCCTATTGTTAAAATATCCCATTAAGCATCTAAAGGTGACTTTTCTTTTCAGAGAAAAGACACGTAGAAGCGCACAGAGAGGCCGGAGAGAGAGTATAAGGGGTATTGATTGACTGTATTCGCCTCCATCTCGCTTCTGTTGTCCACTTCCTTTTTGTTCGGTTGTAGTGATCATCCATCCCCTCTTTCTTTCTCTGCGGGAATGTTTTGCTCATTTAACTTCATTACAGTGGCTGACAGCCAGAAAGTCAACAAAACAGCGTACAGCCTGGTGTGATCACCTGCAGACCCCCGTCCCTCCTCCCACGGGCCCATCTCGGCCCCTCCTGGGTTATTCAGGCCCGTTTCCCTGCAGTCCATTGCTCAATTGCATTGATAACAGTCTGACAGGCCGCAGCAGAAGCCAGGAAACATCGTCCCTCCTTCTCGCCGGCAAACCCGTTCAGCAAGGTCACCGATCCCCAACTGACAGCCAAACTGCCAGCTACAAAACTGCCTCCAAATGAAAGAATTTCTCTGAAGTGTCGAGCATGCCTGTCTGCCAGCCTCTTTCTGAAAGGAGGAGAGGAAGCAGGCCACCGCGGAGAAAAAGTCCAGGCATCCTTCCAGCAGAATTCAGTATCAACAAAGCAACATTTCTACCCCCATAAAGAACCTCCCTGAGTCAACATTTGCACAAAACTGAACGTCCGATCCATACATACCCGCGGGACTAGGGTGAATGTCAACGTTATGGTTATGAGTTATTTATAAGATCACATAATACCTTATTCATTAAACATGAAGTCGTCAATCTGGAATGAGGAATTGAGAAACTGCAGTTCCATAATAAGGCCCTGACATAAACCATGTGCCGAGTGATTTACACCTCAGCAGGTTTACAAATAGATGGACTAGGGCATGCTGGGATTGTGGACTGCATTTTTCGAATGTATTTTCAGATGTTTTTGTTTAGCTTTATTAAAAATGCATGAAAAACTTAGAGCGGCTTTAAGACTTGTTTCGTGACTGAGAAGTTGCTGTTTTTAAATTTAGAGATGCTGTTACTGCAGATCTCACTTTTAGACTTTGGGATGAATCAAGCATGTGTAGCCATCTGTTCTGTCATCAAATATTTATTTAATATTTGCTCTAATGGTCACAGGAGAAGCCAAATGTCATGTTTAATAACATTGTTTTGTAACGTTGTCTAATTCAGTTAATCCTATGCAACACATAACTGTGAATTTGGAAGTTAGTATTAAAGCAGTGGGTTTTGCCTCAAACTGACTAGTACTATTTGCAGGACTGTTTCCTTAAAGTGATTTGAGTTTTGTCATGAAATATGTGGGTAGGACATTAAATACTTTTGGCTATTTGTTTTAACGCTGATAAATCTGATTCATTCTAGTGAATCAGTTCATCCTAAATTACTCTCATATAGCATTGGAAAGTTTAATTCATTCTAGTGAATTGGTTAATTCTAAATGACTCTCTCTCTCTCATATATGTAGGATTGGAAAATGGGATTCATTGTATTTAATGGGTTCATCCTAAATGACTCTCTCACATATATGTAACATTGGAAAGTTTGATTCATTCTAGTGAATTAGTTTATCCTAAACAACCCTCTCTCATTTATGTAGCACTGGAAAGTCTGATTCAATCAAGTGAATCAGTTCATCCTAAACGGCTCTTTCTGATGTGTACTATTGGAAAGTCTGATTCTTTATAATGAATCGTTTTATTCTAAATGTCTCTTTCTCTGACAGCAATGAAAATTGTGATTCATTGTAATGAATCAATTTGTTCTAAATAGTTCTCTCACTCACAGCATTGAATTTACTCCCATTTGGACAGACTTACAGAATTATAGTTATTAAACATTGTGAGTATTCTAATTCTAGTTGCATTTTGTGTAAGTTCATCAGTTCAAGTTTGATGTTTTCACCCTTGAAAGTGTAAACGGCAGCATCAAAACAGCCTTCCCAACTAAAATTCTTTCAGCATTTGTGTCACAATACCTTGATGCCGATAAAAAAATAAAAATAAAATATGGACATGTTATGCATCAAGTATTATTATTCATGATAAAGGTCATTTGAATCGGTCATTAATACAGTAACAATATGTGACGTATGTGACACTTTCCTGTGATGGAGGGGGTGATTGGTCGTTCATGACGGGACAGTGACACATTGCTGCACGCTGACTCTCTCTCTCTCTTTCATTAATCACTCTTTATCAGCATGAAGAGAGAACAGATCATGCCTCTTCACAGAATGCAGGGGCTGCCTGGCAACATGGTGATACTCTGTCATAAATAACAACCCACTGTGTCTCTGTTTCATAAGCCATTTCAGCCTTGTGGCTCTATTTTTGTTTGCCTCTCAGGACGACTGCTGTCGGATAAACATTGAAAATTTGGGAGAATGCGAGATGCAGGGGCTATTCTAAGCTCCAGGCTTCTTCGTGTTGAAGTTACAACATTCAGGCTTTACACTAGAGAGGTCTCTGCAGGGGGTCGATGGCAGGCTCGCACAGTATTCATAACAGTGCATTTATAGTTAACATGCCCAAAGAAAAGAAAGCAGATCAAGTAATTGTGAGTCAGAGTGGTGTTTGTGGCACATCTTAACAACAATATATTCCTTCAACCAGCATGGATGGCCAATATAATTAAAGAGATTAAATAGATATATCAGAGAACTGCGAAAATCTTTTCATGGAAACAGAACTGACTAAACAGCAGCTTCACCCATAAAGAAGGGCTCGCCTCACTCACACAGTGAAACCTCATACAACACAGTTCCCCCCTAAGGCTGAGAGAAACATTATTCCATCTTCCCTACATGATTTAAAAAAAATAGTAAAAACTTTATGGAATGCAGGGCAGAGCCGAGGGCCGTGATAATGAGCGTCACCTGCACGCCACACCGGCCTCATATCTCTCACGGAACGGTAGCATAAAAGTAGGAGCGACAACAGTGAAGGACAAGAGAGGACCAGGCCTGGACATTTTAAGTTATGTTTTGTTAAATGTGTGCGGCAGTCGTCCGTGAGGGGCTGCCACTTTTATTTTTGTTTTGTGAATATTATAGTGTTTAAACGTTCACCAGTTCCCGCCTCCTCAATTAAATTAAATTCACATTCGCTTCACATTTACTTCACATTTGTTTCAATTCACATTCGATTCACATTCGATTAAAATTCGATTAAAATTCAATTCAAATCACATTCAAATCACATTCAAATCACATTCAAATCACATTCAAATCACATTCAAATCACATTCAAATCACATTCGATTCACATTTGATTCACATTTGATTCAATTAACATTCAATTCACATTTGATTCAATTAACATTCAATTCACATTTGATTCAATTAACATTTGATTTACATTCGATTTACATTCAATTCACATTCAATTCACATTCAATTAAATTCACATTCAACTCAGTTCAATTCACATTCAATTTAATTCACATTCAACTCAGTTCAATTCACATTCAATTTAATTCAATGCACATTCAATTTAATTCACATTCAATTGGATTAAATTCAATTCCCATTCAATTAAAATCACATTCGATTCACTTTAATTCTGTGAGGAAATAACAGGAGGATGCAAGATGCAAGTAAAACTCAGTTTAATATAATGTGGTCAGATGTAAAGACACAGGTCGGGGACAAACACTCAGGTGGCAAACGAAGCAGGGACGAGATGGCGATCCGGTGGTGGTGCGGTGATCAGCGTGCTCGAGTGAAACCCAGGAACCGTGGAACATCCAGACGACACGAAGAACTGACGAAATCCAGATGAAGAACTTTACAGACAAGGCACGAGAACAGGACACACACCGAGGAACAACCACAACGATCTGACAACATGAGAGGGAAATTACTGGGCATATAAAGGGAACTGGAATTAATGACAGCTGGTGACACTAATCAACACAACGAGTAACCACACCCACACAATTACACTCACTCAGACACATCAGCATGAGACAGCCGATTCATGAACCGTGACAGTACCCCTCCCCCTAGGAACGCCTCCTGGCGTTCCCAGACAACCTTACCTGTCGATTGTAATCATCGATAAGGGAGTGATCCAGAATGTCTCTAGCAGGTACCCAACTTCTCTCCTCCGGACCGTAACCCTCCCAGTCCACCAAGTACTGAAATCCGCGTCCCCTCCGTCTCGAGTCCAGAATGCGGTTTACCAAATACGTGGGTTCCCCATCTACGAGTCGCGGCGGGGGGGGAACCGGGGCAGGCGGATTAATGTGAGAATAAAACACGGGCTTGACTTTAGACACATGGAAGGCGGGGTGAATTCTCCTGTACGCAGGAGGGAGTTTGAGTCGGACTGTCACCGGACTAATAATTTTGGTGACAGGAATTGGGCCAATGAATTTGGGAGCTAACTTGTTAGACACGGAGCGGAGTGGAATATTCTTGGTAGAAAGCCACACTTTTTGACCCACGACGTAAACGGGAGGCTTTGACCGGTGGCGATCGGCCTTGGCCTTCATGCGCCCCCCCGCTTGGAGTAGAGTCTCACGGGCTCTAGTCCAAGTACGGCGGCACCTCTGGACGAATGCGTGAGCGGAGGGGACCGCGACCTCGGATTCCAGACTCGGAAAAATTGGTGGCTGGTAACCTAAACTACACTTAAATGGCGAGAGGCCCGTGGATGACACTGGTAACGAATTGTGGGCGTACTCCACCATAGAAAGCTGTTGGCTCCAGGACGACGGATTCTTGGCAACCAAACATCGCAACATTCTCTCGAGGTCCTGATTGGCTCGTTCAGACTGGCCATTACTCTGGGGATGATAGCCCGAGGACAGACTGACCGTGGCCCCCAGTAACTTACAAAATTCTTGCCAAAATTTGGATACGAATTGGGAACCCCTGTCAGAGACCACGTCCATCGGGAGGCCATGTAACCGAAAGACGTGATCTATGACTGTGACCGCTGTCTCCTTGGCTGAAGGTAATTTGGGCAAGGGGATGAAATGTGCCGCCTTCGAGAACCGGTCCACTACGGTTAAAACAACCGTCATGCCATTGGAGGGCGGGAGGGCGGTGACAAAATCTAGAGCGATATGGGACCAGGGTCTCGAAGGGACAGGCAGCGGTCGAAGTAACCCGTCTGGGGGTTGGTTAGATGTCTTACCAGTGGCACAGACTGAGCAAGCCAAAACAAAATCGTGAATGTCGCGAGCCATCAATGGCCACCAGAATCGTTGCTTAACTAGAAAACTGGTGCGAGTCACTCCTGGATGACAAGCCACGTTGGAGCAATGACCCCATCGAATAACGTCGGACCGTAACCCCTCCGGAACAAACAAACGACTCGGTGGGCAACCAGGCGGAGGCGTTACCCCTTCTAAGGCTGTCTTGACCTTCGATTCGACCTCCCATACCAGAGTGGAGATGACAACTTTCTCAGGTAAAATACACTCGGGAGTCACCGGGCGTTCGGATGGATCAAAAATACGAGATAAAGAGTCGGGTTTGATGTTTTTGGACCCCGGGCGGTACGAGAGAACAAAATCAAAACGTCCGAAAAAAAGAGCCCACCGAGCCTGCCTGGAGTTGAGTCTTTTAGCAGATCTGATGTATTCAAGATTCTTATGATCGGTCCAAACGATAAAGGGTACCCCCGAACCCTCTAACCAATGACGCCACTCCTCCAACGCTAACTTAACTGCCAACAACTCTCTGTTACCAATGTCATAATTACGTTCGGCAGGCGATAGTCGATGAGAAAAAAACGCGCAGGGATGCATCTTGTCGTCTGAGGAAGCGCGTTGTGAAAGCACTGCTCCTACTCCCACCTCTGATGCGTCGACCTCCACCACAAACTGACGTTTGGGATCAGGGGTGACAAGAATGGGAGCCGAAACAAAGCGACTTTTGAGGTTGGTGAACACTGCCTCGGTAGTGTTCGACCACCTGAACGTCGTTCGGGGGGAGGTCAAGGCAGTCAGAGGTGCGACTAGTTGGCTGAAATTGCGAATGAAACGCCGATAAAAATTGGCGAACCCCAGAAACCGCTGTAGGGCCTTACGGGAATCTGGACTTGGCCAATCTACCACAGCCTTAACCTTGTCAGGATCCATGCGCACTCCCTCAGAGGAGATGATGTACCCTAGGAAGGGAACAGACTGTGCATGAAACGCGCATTTCTCCGCCTTGACGAAAAGCCCATTCTCTAACAGTCTCTGGAGCACTCGTCTGACGTGTTGAACGTGTTCCTGGAGAGACGAAGAAAAAATCAATATATCATCCAGGTAAACATATATGAATTGATCTACCATGTCTCTCAACACGTCATTCACGAGTGCCTGGAAAACCGCTGGGCTGTTGGAAAGCCCGAAAGGCATAACCAAATATTCAAAGTGCCCCCTAGGGGTATTAAAAGCGGTTTTCCATTCATCCCCCTTCCTGATGCGAACCAAATGATATGCATTACGTAAGTCCAGTTTCGTGAAAATGGATGCTCCCTGCAACCTCTCGAAAGCTGAAGACATCAACGGCAAAGGATAAGAATTCTTTACCGTGATGTTGTTCAGCTCTCGGTAATCAATGCAAGGTCGCAGAGAACCATCCTTCTTCCCAACGAAAAAGAACCCCGCCCCCGCAGGAGAAGAGGAAGGCTGGATGAACCCAGAGGCCAGAGAATCAGAAATATATTTCTCCATGGCCTCCCTCTCAGGAACAGAAAGAGAGTAAAGTTTGCCCTTAGGCGGAGATTTACCTGGCAGTAGATCTATTGCACAGTCATAGGAACGATGTGGAGGGAGAGAAGCAGCCCGAGACTTACTGAACACCTCCTTCAGGTCGAGATACTCCGCGGGCACGTTAGACAAATCCGCTGCCTCACTCTGAAACACAGAACCAGACACAGAGGGACAGGCAGACACTAAACAGGACTCATGACAGTGGTTACTCCATGTGGAAACAGTGTTGGTGCACCAGTCGACACGGGGGTTGTGTCTGGAAAGCCACGGGTGTCCCAAAACCACTGGTGCAAGTGGTGAGTCCATGAGTAAGAATGAGATGAGTTCTGTGTGATTGCCAGAAGTGATGAGGGTGATGTCTTCAGTGGAATGTGTAATCCGGGGAAGTTCTTGACCATTGAGTGCGTTGACGGTAATCTGGTGCGAGAGAGGAGTGACGGGGATCTGAAGCTTAAGTGCAAGTTTGAAGTCCATGAAATTACCCTCCGCTCCCGAATCCAGTAGTGCGCTGGTGCAGTGCGTCGACATTCGCCATCTCAGTCTTACCGGGAGGAGGGTCGATGATGGTGATGAGGTCTTCTCGGCGGAGATCCCACCCGATAGTAGCCTCATACTTACTACCGGGCTTGCTCTTTTACTGGGCAGGAGTGGATGAAGTGGCCCGCCCGGCCACAGTATAGACAGAGTCCTTGGGATCTCCGCCTTTCCCTCTCCTCCCGGGAAAGCCGAGCTCTCCCCACCTGCATGGGCTCGTGGTCGAATGCGGGGCTGACCGCGCTCGCACCACCGGGCTGGTGGGCCTCCGTGCTGGACTGTGGACGGCTGGGGCGCGTCAATCTTGTCACACGGTTCAGTCGAGTGTCTACTCTCAGAGCAAGTTCCACCAGTCCGTTCAGCGTCTCCGGTAAGTCCATCACATAAATCTCCTTTTGAACGCGGTCAGCCAGCCCATGCAGGAACATATCCCACTGCGCCTCCTCGTTCCAACGGCACTCTGCGGCCAGGGTGCGGAACCGAATGGAAAAGTCCGCCACCGAGCCTTCTCCCTGTCGCAGTTCGGCGAGTAATCTGGCCGCCTCCTTACCCGCCACTGCACGATCGAAAACTCTCTTCATTTCTTCGGAGAGTGCCTGGAACGAGGTGCAGCAGTTGTCTCCGTTCTCCCACACCGCCGTTCCCCAAAGCGCTGCTCTCCCTGACAGCAGGGTTAATACAAATGCCACCTTAGCCTGTTCGCTCTGGAAAGTGCGTGGCTGTAAGGCAAAATGCATGGAACACCTCGTGAGGAACGCTCTGCAAAATTCAGGATCACCGGAATATCCCTCTGGTGTGGGTAAGCGTGGCTCTGGTCTCTCTGCTGCTGCAGGCGCTGGTGGTGGGGGAACGGGCGGCGTGGGGGGCGCAGTGGGAGTCCGTAGAAGTTGTACCTGTTGGGTGAGCTCGGACACCTGCTTCATGAGTGCTTGCACCGCTCGACCTGTGCCCGAGATGCTCTCCTCTTGTTGGTCCATACGTGAGATGCTGTGAGCAATGAAGTCGTTGAGCTGGGACGTGCTTGCTGCATCCATGGTCTGGTCAGATCGTTCTGTGAGGAAATAACAGGAGGATGCAAGATGCAAGTAAAACTCAGTTTAATATAATGTGGTCAGATGTAAAGACACAGGTCGGGGACAAACACTCAGGTGGCAAACGAAGCAGGGACGAGATGGCGATCCGGTGGTGGTGCGGTGATCAGCGTGCTCGAGTGAAACCCAGGAACCGTGGAACATCCAGACGACACGAAGAACTGACGAAATCCAGATGAAGAACTTTACAGACAAGGCACGAGAACAGGACACACACCGAGGAACAACCACAACGATCTGACAACATGAGAGGGAAATTACTGGGCATATAAAGGGAACTGGAATTAATGACAGCTGGTGACACTAATCAACACAACGAGTAACCACACCCACACAATTACACTCACTCAGACACATCAGCATGAGACAGCCGATTCATGAACCGTGACAAATTCACATTCATATTTGATTCGATTCATATTCAATTCAAATTCAATTTATTTCACATTTGATTCGATTCACATTCAAATAATATTAAATTCCATTAAATTCATATTTGATTCTATTCACATTCAATTCACTTTCAAACCGTTTCACAATTAATTTAATTCAATACAAATACAAATTCAATTCACATTGATTTAACATTTTAATTCAATTCACATTTTAATTCAATTCACATTTTAATATAATTTCAAAGCAGCTTTACAGAAAATGTATCTGTCTACATTACAAACTGATCTGTTATTAGAGTTGACTGTGTCCAACCAATGTATTTCAGAAATGATTTCAGAATTTCAATATATTCAAATCACGCAATTATATATATATATTTACCTGTCATGCTTACCTCTTACCTGTAACAGTAACCTGTTGTCGCTTGCATCCCTTTTTTCTTGCTCATTACATGTGTGCACTCTTTTGTTAAAGGAGAACTCCAGCGCAAAATGAACCTTTGGTCTAATTACACATTGTTACCTAGTCAACCGTTATCTGAGATTTGTTTTCATGATTGTCGAATGTAAATAGTTTTATCTCTAAAAACAGTTTAGCCTATAACGCTAGTATAACGCTAGTAAATGGGGCATGGAGTAATGACAAATAAAAATCGCTTGTTAATACCACTAACAAGGCTCAAAATAGCCCCACACTAACACGGTAGCATAATGAGGGTCCCTACCTTCAAACCGAAGCATTGAGAACTTTGACAGTGTCCAGACAGTTTAATAAGAAGATATTTTATACATACAGTCAACTTCACATATACAAGCAGAAGCCATCTTAGAAAAACAGACTCGATCAGTCGATCAACGAAACGCCGATCCAAATGCGCTGAACTGTGTAGAATCTCATATGGTCCAGCGCATTTAGATCGGCGTTTCGTTGATCGACTGATCGAGTCTGTTTTTCTAAGATGGCTTCTGCTTGTATACGTGAAGTTGACTGTATGTATAAAATATCTTCTTATTAAACTGTCTGGACACTGTCAAAGTTCTCAATGCTTCGGTTTGTAGGGACCCTCATTATGCTACCGTGTTAGTGTGGGGCTATTTTGAGCCTTGTTAGTGGTATTAACAAGCGATTTTTATTTGTCATTACTCCATGCCCCATATACTAGCGTTATACTAGCGTTATAGGCTAAACTGTTTTTAGAGATAAAACTATTTACATTCGATAATCATGAAAACAAATCTCAGATAACGGTTGACTAGGTAACAATGTGTAATTAGACCAAAGGTTCATTTTGCGCCGGAGTTCTCCTTTAAGCTAACATGAAGTAAAGAAAATCATGCAAAATGTAAATCTGCCTTTAACTGGCCCCTCTACTTCTAAAATTATACAGAACAGACAGGTTTAATGTGTGCACTCACCATCTTTAAAATTCCATTATGAAGAGCCTAACTGAACAAATATATTTTTGAAATTTAGGAACTATTACATCAGGATATACATTTTACATATTTTATTAGCTTCACTATAACCAGGGTTAGGAAAAAATCTTTTGGTTTTGGTAAGCCACTTTGATACCAGCCCAGAATAGACAATTGCAGTAAAAGATTTCATCTCGGTCTGAGAAAGTATGAGTATGATTTTATATGTCACAGGCGCGGAATGCAATTTCCCCCACCCCCGGAGGTCTGTGCATGCTAGGTATTTTGTTTGGTAATTAGAGTTTCAAATAATTAGCGTAGCTTGTGCCATGTGTAACTGAAACTTTTACCAAAAAAGAGCACTTTAGACATTAACACTATGAGATTCCATGTTTTTACGTATTGAGACATGCCAAGCCTCCATCTTACATAAAGAATTTGTCTCTTGTGTCTGTGTGCGTGTTTGAACACTGGATTGATTTGTGTCTGTGGCTACAAGTAAACAGCTTAGGAAAGAAGTGCTTCGCATCTGATTGACAGTTCCCATGACGCCAGGTGCATTCCAATAAATGTCATCTAATATCCAATGGAGATGTGTTTCCCCAACAGAGCTAGATCCACCTCCGCCCAGACAGACTAACCCCAGTGCAGCTCTGTCTCCTACCTAAACATTTATGACATTTACAGTGCATTATCCAGTTCGGAAGTACTGAGGGCAGCGTGAGGGAGAGAGAAAGGAAAAAAAAGAGTGTGTGGAATTTTATAGGACTGGAGGCACCACTCTTCTACTGGTGGAGGACAGTAAGGTGTAGTCAGGGATGAACAAAAACAGCCCAGGCGCTATGGCCTATCAATCCATCACAACTCACGGCTGACTATACTCCACTATGTGTTTTACATATGCATACATATATGAACTACTGCATTAACTAGCTTAGAGTTTTTCAAAGTGGAGGCTGTAAAGGGGGTGTCAGGGGGTTTGTGGAAAATTCGCAATTGAATTGTTTTTCAACTGAGAAATTTTACTCAGTTAATTTATCCACTATGAGAAAAACATACCAAATCATAATAGTTATTGAACTGGATTGAATTTATTTTTCTCTAATATTTTGGGTATGGGTATACTATTGGAAACATAATAATAACAGGAAAAAGATATGTGTAACGATCATGTTCTGTTTTTGTACTTTTAGTTTGTATTTCATTGTTGCCCTGTGTTCTTTTCCTGCTTCCTTTGTTTTTTCTTTGTGGAAGCATTGTCCTTCCGCTTCTTTTCCTTTTTCTATGTTTTATTATTATTATTAATCCTTTATTTATGTTACTGATTATGTCCTTGTTTGTTGCTATGGTTACCGATTGCTTTGTGCACCTGTTCCTTGTTCAGTTTGTTTTCCCATGTATTTAAGCCCTCAGTTTATTTATTTTACTGTATAAATGTGTATTTGGATATTTTCCTATCCAGTTTTCAAATATTTTCCAGATTTTAATGTTTATGTTTTAGCTTCAATACAATGACAATTTTGGAAATTGGAAAATGTTTGTCTTTATAAACACTTGTTATATTTCGCACATAGTATGAATGGGTTTACAAGAATATATTGCCACCTATTTCAGAAAGGGCATCCTTTGCAAGGCCTTATCATATTTGGTGGTCCTTAAAGCATTTAAAGGACTTAGTTTATATTTATATTGAGATAGTTGACATAACAGACCAGAGAAGTCCAGAAGTCCACTCTATCAAAACTTGACACTCTTTACCATTCTGCTATTAGGTTTGCTATAAATGCTCCTTTCAATACACACCACTGCGCACTATATTCTTCTGTTAACTGGCCCTCCCTTCACAATCGCCGAAAAATTCATTGGTTCACCTTCATTTACAAGACCCTACTCGGCCGTTCACCTCCTTACTTAGGTCACCTGCTGCAGCCAAAGACTGTCACTTATAATACTCGATCCTCAATTAATTTTGAATTAAGCGTTCCCAAAACCAACTTTGCCTTTGGTCTAGCATCTTTTCAATCTGCTGCCGCTCGCGATTGGAACACGCTGCAAAATATTATCAAACTGGAGACATTCATTTCAATTGCATCATTCAAAACTATTATATCATCCTTGTTCACGGATATATGCAGCTGCTTCTCTACATAGTTATTATTATTTTATTTAATTTTTTTTATCATCCATTATCACTTCTATGTACCTATACACTTAGCTGGTTATAAGTCTCTGTTGTCTACTGTGTTGTGTTTTAAACTGTATCTTGTATGTATTTAATGTATTTATTTTAGCCCTCCTTCCCTTTCCCTAAGTGGTCATTCCACTTGTCAGGCCGCCATTGTAAATAAGAACTTGTTCTTAATGACTTGCCTGTAAAAATAAAGGTTTAATAAAAAAGAAAAGTCTCACGTTAGATTTAATTTGTTTTGCAATTTAAATTTTTTCATGGGCAGATAGCAATAGTTTGATGGGACGACCTGCAGAGGGAAGGGAAATATAGTACAGCCCCAGAAAAGCTGAAAAAAGCATTTTTTTAATGTGAACATTAAAGGTAGGGTTGGTAATCCTGTTCAGAAACATTTTTTATTATACTGGGTGAAATGGTCCTTCCATTCTGATAGTAGTCAATACATTATGTGTTCAGAAAAAGGAATGAAACAAATCTGACCTCTGTAGCAGCTGTAGGACAGTAAAAACTCTGACCAATCACTGCCATTCGGTGCGAATGTAAAGAACCAATCAGATGCCTTCATGTCTCGTGCCCGAGCACCACTGCGTGCACAGCAGTGATGCGCGGGTCAATGTATAAACAACCCGCAACCCGACGTTTTCAACTAACCCGCCCGCAACTCGGACCGCAAAAAAAAGAAAGAAAATATTGTACCCGACCTGCGTTTTTTAAAGTAGCGAGTAAATGCTCATCGCGTCATGGGCCATAGACGGAGGAACTAGGGGTGCGCATTTTTCAGAATGCTGTATGATATAGCCTAGTGTTTTGTAATAAAGGCTTGATTTATTCATTTATTTCGTTTCATTTTCTTAACAATTAAGATGCTGCATGTGTTTATCCAGCCTAATCGACTTGTGCGTCTCTCCCCGGACTTTCCCAACAAAAATCCCGCCCCCTCTCAGCAAATAGGCTACATAAAACTGACATTACTGAGCTATGTGCGTTTAAAAGTAGCCTATTAAAATGGCACAATGGCATTGCTCAGTTCAACGCGTTGGGAAATCGGGCATTTTGTCCCGCGTCAGCTTTTATTCAAAAGTTAATAACGCGCTCAACATTCAAAGGGTAAATAAGGATTTCCCACTTTCATCTGCAGACTGAGCTCGTGCGTCATCCTCGCGCATTCAGACAATAAAGTGTAGACCTATGTATTTCATAGAACATTGTGTCTAGTAGCCTACTATATAAATTACAAAGGTAAACGACCCGACCGACCGCGACCCGAATATCATTAAAAATATTTTTGGATGACTCGTAACCGCGGGCGCAGGCACCCGCTCATTTTGGATCAACCCGCGCATCACTGGTAGGTATATGCAGCTGACTCCAAATGTGGATGCGCGTTCATGTTTGTGGGGGGGCGTAGCTTTGGACGGAGCACTGACAGGAGGGGGCGGAGCTTAGAAGAGGTGCCACTTTCAAATCTGGCTAGCTCTCCAACATTACCTACTCTAGCTTTAAGTGAGTGTTATCCCAAAAAACTGTTGTGAATGTGCAATAGAGTAGCAGAGACTTCAGAAATAACACAACTTTTGAGAAATGATAATGGAAATCATAGTTAAGACCGGAAGTTATTGATCTTGGAAATGCTGACATGAATCAAGTTGGCAGATAACATTTCTGCATCTGTGCATCATTACTGTTTGTGCTGTAAATCATTAGCACAGTTCTTTCCAGTTGATTTCTGTTTTGGTTTGATTTACAGTGGGATAATTGCCTCTCGTTCAATATATAGAGTCAGGGAGACGTACTCCCTCTTTTCAAATTATTTTGATACTTCAGTGTTCAATACGCTAAGATCGAGAGTAGCAATTATCACATGCACATCTGCATTATTCAAGAGTTTGGAATGGAACCGTGCAACTTACAGTTTTGGTGAAACTGTGGCGTTCTGTCAGGACACAAACAAACATGATGGAGTGCTTTCTCAAAGTCAGGGGAGAGGACACGGTAGCGAAGGAGGGTGGTGATAGATGGCCGTTCTGTCATCGAGAGGTAGGCTCTTGGATTAATATGAGGAAAATGGTGCTCTTTCTCACAGGAACAATAAATGAATAAATAAAAACAAGGATTTGTGAGCACTCGCAGCACTAGCAAATAGACAAGTGTTTGTATCTAACTCATGACACTTTAGTACTCCTGCCCAAATTGCTGCCAAATGCATTGTTTTGCATTAAGGTTAATGCTTTTAAACAAACATGCTTACCAGTCATATTTCATCACAATAAAGCAGAAAGCCATTTTGGTATTGGAGACAAAGAGGCTGTCACGACTCATATTAATTGATCACTCCATTCCTTACAAGAGATCATTGCGGGCAGGGATGAAAAACTTGGGGTGAGTTTTTGGCTGTCTAGCAGATTCTGATCCCGAGGTCTATCGTGTTCGTTGCAAATCAATTAAAAACTCTCACCCCCTGAATGCGCACGGTCACTCTCCTGGATATTGATTCTTATATTAAACTTGGTGGTGTAACTGTCTGTAGTGAGTTAGGAGACATTTGTGAATTTGGAATTGAATGTTTGACATTTGAGAATTGGACAGACACTGTATTAAGCTGCACTGAACAGATAATCGCCTCAAAGGCCAGGATGTTGCGTAAAAACATTACCTATAGCAAAGGACTGAAGACAAAGGGCCTCCTCATTCACTAATGATGTTGCATAATTTGCATTTTATGTGCTCAGAAAGTGTTCTCAATAAAATTTGCATTATTGTTTTGTTAAATTTTTTTTGTTATTGTTTTGGTGTGTTTACAGCACTTGTTACTCGTAATGAATACTTTTGAGTCACTTAGCTTTTCCAGTTATAATATATATTTTTTAAATGTTGGTTTAACAAATGACTTGTTTCTAAGGCCATTGGGAGTATGTGATATTTGCATATACAAGTGCAGTTGGTTCTAAATTTGATCATGCATTTAGAATGATTTTGCAGATTTAGTGAATGAGAAAAAGATTAGATCTAAATATGTTATAATAAATAATATATAATATGATATTTTTCCAATTTCAGTTGTCAAAAGAATCAAATCTAATCTCATTGTGGCCTCAATAATAGTGGAATCTGATTGGCTGATATAAATTCAAGTCATTAACCATCTGGATTACTCATCATAATGGGAACCTGCCATTAAAATCATAAAGCTCCTGTGAATAATGAGGCTTCTAAGAAAAATACTAAATATTGTCCGGAAATGAGGCATGTTATGGAGTAAATTGTTACTGGAAAGGTATTTGGGTCCATCTCTTAAGTTAAGTATGTTTTATTAGTTTGCCTTGGTGAATCATTGATGTGATTTAGCAGAACGAAACAAATCTTATTTGAAACATCCTCTTTCATCCCTTCAAAGCAACAGCTAATCCTCTCTTGTCCCTTAAAAGGGAAGACAGACTTTCTCTCCTTTCAAACAGGGAGGTTCCATCTACCTAAGTGCTGGGTGATTTTACAGTCACTTTGAAATCAAGGTTACATACATACTGAACTCTCCATTGTGACTCCTCCAGATCCACTCAGAATTTTCTCACACTCGTGAATTAACTGAGCCATTCATTTACATCAGCAAGGCAAATTAGGCAATCCATTACGGTGCTCTGTTTAAACAAATTACTCACTGCACATCAGCCTTGGTGTGTTTACAGCACTGTATGGGGGAAAGGGGGGCTGCGGGGCAGAAGGTCATGTGTGCATTAATGAGATAAGGTTGTATTTAAAGTGTGCGAGTGTGTCTGTGTTTTCAGAGGAGGATAGATGGATGTCCATCGGAGTGCTGATGCAGCAGTGTCCGTCCTCTGCTCATCCTTTTCCAGTTTCTCTCATCCTTCTTCATCCTCCTCCACACAATCTATCGCCATGTTTGCTCATTGATCTGTGAGCCTGACATAGATGCAAGGCGAAAGAAAGCTTTCCCTCTCCAATAGAGAGAGGAGTCAATGCCTTTTAAAACATTCCCTGTCTCACTTGCATGAGTGAATGTTGCTTTGCTGCAATAAATAGACTATTAAAAAGGCAGGGAGACCAAATGTAATTACAGAACACTTGAATGACCTTCCTGATAAAACTCACAACTTGAATCCACTGAACTTGTTGTTTTAGCTTTACATTTGAAATTCAGGCTCTCAATTACATTTTCCACACTCCTATCTTTAAGAGACGAGATTCAGACAGAAGACAGACAGACAGACAGACAGATGATACATAGACAGACAGACAGACACATTTCTTTAGTGTACTAAACTGAAGACATTTTGAAGGCTCTCAAGAAAAGCTGATTTGTCAGATGTAATTATATGGCATATGTGTACTGTGACGGCCCCATTTGGACAGGTCAGTCATGCTGTCCTAACATGTGCTTCAGCGATTAGATGAGCCTTTTGACGAGAGTATTCTGGGCTTAAGTGTGGACCATAGTAAAAAAAAAAAAAAAAAACTTTTCCGCAAGCAATAAAGAATGTTGTTTCCAACTTAATGTCAGCATTGTTGATTACCACAGATTCATAGGTGTGTAAACGAGTGGGAAATGTGTTTACAGATGCTAACATAATGGAAGCAAAACATAAAAAATATGCATCCATCGCGCCGTTTCGAAAGTATTAGTATCCACATTTTTTAATGTAGTTTATGAAGATAGCTTGCTAAAAAAGTGAACCTTCTTTTACATGATCCATAAAACACAGTTTATATGGAGTTTTACAGACTCAGATTACATTGCTTATACATAACCAGAAGTTATTGAAAAGAAGTTCCTCTTGAAAATTAAGATTTATTTAGACAACTTTACAGCTCAGGTAGCATTATTTCTCCGGAAGATTTTTATCTAAGCTTAACATTTCTGCTTTTAAACCCTTCCCCGCTGCTAGGTTCTTGTTGAAGTTGTAAACACATTACCGGCTCATTTTTGAGCTCATTATTGTCTGTGGTAATCGACAGCACACCACAGATGCTCCCCGTAGACGCAAAGTTGCAAATAACCCGGAATATTCCTTAAATGTCAGCTGTAGTCTGAAATCATGATTTAAACCGCAATATAAAGTGTTTTCGAAATAATTATATCATGCAGCACAATGAAAAGGCAAGCGTTTGGCACTGCATTAAAGAACTGTAGCCTCTTAACATCAGGCTATTCACTGTGGCCTTGAACGTGTTTGGATCTGATGTCGAAGCAGAAGCAGTGAATGGATAAGCAAACAGCCCTTGTAAATAATACTCAGTTTATTGGCCTTGAATTCATTGAGCACTGATGATTTAGCCCACTGCCTATTTAATGACCACCATGTTTAAAAGCCCCTGATACTGTAAATCTTCAGCTTAAATTCGCCTGCAGTATGCAGAAGTCTGGCAATGTGTGAGTGTGAGGAACAGAGAGAGACACAGTCCACACTTGCTGTCACCTCGTTCCCCACCTTGTCATTCCCGCCAAGGCCTGAGTAACTCAGAAGATGAAACACCTGTGGGAAGCTTTGTCCTCATATTAAAGCACAGCGTCAAATTGAAAGACTGTTCTTTAGCACACACTCTGCTGACTTGGGCAAAACGGACCACTCGGAGCGGGAATGGAAAAGGGGTTTCTGGAAGGCAGGCTGTGAGCCTCTTTAATACATTATACAACATTAATGAGAAATAGATGGAAAACAGGAAAAAGGATTACGCCAGGAAAGACTTACGGTTTTACTTAATACCTAAACAAAACAAAAAAATCGGATATATATTCCCCAAGGATTTTCAATGAATGAGCTAGAATCATCAAATTGCCTCTCCACATTCCTGCATTTTGAATAGCGGCAGTGATGGAATGGCGTGGGGGGTGAATATGAATCTCTTTGATTATTGTGTAAAGAATTTCATTTTTAATTAAGCTAAGTATAATCACTGAATACAAGCTCATTCACATCGAACGGTTAATTATTGATTTCTGGTGAGAAGTGACAATGTAATTATTGCGGGCTGGGAAAACTGATCTAAGATGTCCGTCAGGCATGTTTAATCAAGAAGGTTAGTCTTCTCTGCAACCTCTCATGTTTAATTAGGTCTATTTTCACTATTCTGTTTATGAGTTAATGAAAGAATTTCATTCAGATTTTGCTGGACAAAAGGTTTGATTCCTATTCTAGCATCTTTAAATACACATTCAGATCTGTGGGGCAGTTCACTCATAATGCAAATGTTCTCATTTATTCACCCTCAAATCAGTTTGCTGCTTGATAGAGAGAACCAAAACTTCCTATGTTCCATTTAACACAGTGCATATATAGTATAAAGCCAGTCAAGATCCAAAAAGGTAAAAAAATAGCAACTTCCTTCGATCTGTAACAATGTCCACTGAAGGCAAGTACCAAGTGCAGGATTTATTAGACAAGACAAGATCAAACATAAAACAAAGGTATGGCGTGGCATGAAGACATGAAAAAAAAAAAAAAAAAAAAAACTCTTACAACTTTATAAAAGGGCAAAGCTTGCAAAAAATATCTAGGTCACATTCACCCTAAAATCAAAACAACAACATAAAATATTATTACTTATTAAAATTATTGTTATACAACTGTATGTATAACTGTAATATAATATAATACATCAATGAAGCCTAATTAGTACGTATGTATAAGTATAATATAATAATACATCAATGAAGCCTAATAAAGGCCATTCATATGTTTTGTATTATGGCATTATTTTGATAATTTTTGGACACGGACACGGACACGGACACGGACACGGACACGGGACACGGGACACGGACACGGACACGGACACGGACACGGGACACGGGACACGGGACACGGGACACGGGACACGGGACACGGGACACGGGACACGGGACACGGGACACGGGACACGGACACGGACACGGACACGGCACTTACCAAAGAGATCACAGTGAACCAATACTTTACAAAGAAACATGGCAAACATGAGGGTTTAAATACACAAGACTAATGACTAGACTAGGGACAGCTGTGAACAATGAACCAATGACAACATGACAACACAGAACACATGGCAGGATCACATGACTAGAACAGGGGATCACATGACAGACATGAAACAAAACCAAAACGTGAGAGAGCAATGTGGTTTTGTCACATACTAGAAGTAGAACCAATTATGTTTGATGTTACTATCATCTATATTGCGTCATATTTATTATGAGAATAAAACTGCTTTGGAACTATAACAATATTTGTTATTTAAATTTTTTTTATTTTATGCATCTAACATTACCCGTATTCTGAAAATATCAGGGATTTACTTTTCATGATCTTGCTCTCAGTGACTGCATCCATCCAGGTGAGACACGTGTGCTCATAAAGATGTCACTGCAGTTTTTCTTTTTAAATTGGCACTCTGCTGACTGCATCCCTCAGTGCACGAGAGAAATTGAATATGGATATTCGGCTCTCAGTCTCATTTATCCCTCTGGCTTATAGATGGATGTGTATTCAGTGGAAATGAACTTTTGGTGAGTAAATGGAATGGAAAGTGCATGAAGAGGATCCACAGGAAGAGAGGGTGCCTGCAGTTGGAGGTATGAGAATTGACTGGGCTTTGGTCTCTGGATGTATTATAGACATTAGGATTATTTGACTCGAATAAATGCAGCAGGAATTCCAAAATGATTCCAGGAGTGACGAACTGTTTATCCCATGTGAAAGTGCCAGTGAGTGTTTACTTTATCGCACTCTCTTATTACAATTTGAACATGATTGCTCCCACCAGACTCGAGTTAAACTGAATATCAGAGCCATAGAAATCTGTCTGTATTCATTGTGTTCATGTAAAGGTTTCTGTATCACAAATCAGACGCTAAAATACCAGGGAAAATTTTACAGCACGGCCCATTTCCAAAAGGACACGCTCTGCCCGGCTGTCTGTTCTCTTTCTGTTTGGCTCATCAGTGACCAGGCTGTGAGGTCAGATGGCCGTTGGACACTGGACAGCCTTGTCCCTCAGGGTTCGTAGCTCTGTGGACCAAAGATGATTAAATGTCTAATGAGTCCAGTGTGAAAATCCAACACCATCTGGAGGGTACGATCATCCTCTGTTCATCCAACAGTTCTGGAGGATCACCATGAAAAACAGGCCTGTGAACTTTGCGCGCATGTCCATGTGCGATAATGGGTTATGTATTAAAAAAGAAACTATATTTTTTCCTGTTAGGCAAAAATACATCTTGGACCAAAAAAAATCCCAAGGAGAAAATAATGAAGAGAGTATTGAGGGCACACAAGTTTAGCTGTGTAGTTTTAATCCATTTCTCTGATTGTTTTGGACAGTTGTAAAACGAGCATAGGAGCTGTTTTCCGGGCGTTTTACGAAATTCAGGATCCACTTACTTTCTTAGGAATAGTAATCAGGACCTATGAGATTCATTCCGACTCTGTATAGGTCAAATGCTGAACTGAACAACAAAGAAATCATAAAACTGTGGAGAAGAGAAAAAGGAATTGAGTTCTTGTTGAGAACATTTGATAGCGGTAATGAAAGGCTTGGGGGGAAAACGGTGAGAAAAATGGGACGCTGTATAGCCAACATGGAGAAATTAATGGATGATAAAACATGATTAATGAATTGGGTAGAAATGAAAGACTTCTCTAAAATGAACATTTACAGGTTTTCAAGAGTATCTAATATTGCGGAACTACAAATTGTGGGTCAAATACATAACAACTGAGTTGTAAATTAAATATTGATCCTTAATTCTGTTAAAAAAGCTGTGCTTTATGCACATTTATCGTTCATGTTTTTGTTTTTTTGTCAGTGAATTTTTATATTTGTTGCAAAATAGATAATTTGGCACACATTTTATTAGTGGTAAACACTGCATTCGTTATATTGCATTCAAACTAAATAATTTATGAAACAGCAACAATGTAAATATGTCCAACCATTGTTTTGGCCAAAAGTATTGTAATTAATAAACTGTACTATTTACAAAACATTGTGACACCTTTTAGTTTGATTTTACTATAATTTAAAGGGATAGTTCACCCAAAAAAGAAAATTCTATTATCATTTACTCACCCTGATGTCATTCCAAACCTGTCACTTCCTTTCTTCCGTGGAACATAAAAGAAGATATTTTGAAGAATGTTGGTAACCAAACATTTGGTTTTGGTTGTTCACTGTATGGAGAAAAAAAATAAATAAAAAAAAACGAGACATTTTTTAAAACATCTTTTTAGAATTGCCATTGTTTGGGGGGAAACGTAAGAGGGTTTTGGACTATGTTTGAAACTAACAAACAGTATAAATTCACTGCTAGGGAAAACATATATTTTTCAATCAAAACCGTAGTTACTGAACAATGAACAAACTCTTTGTCACACATTTCAACCTTAAAGCTACAATGTGTAATTTTTTAAGTTGATTTATAGCAAAAAACACTTTGTATATGTAGATGTGACCAGTCACTAGAAAATTTTAAGTTGGGGAGGTTAGAATTTTTTACAGTGAAGAGGGACATACCTGGAATTGCAAGCTTTGCCTTTCACATTTTTACACTCAGTGGCACCGTGACGAATGCGAGGGGGAGATTCCTCGCGACTGCCGGCAGATTTGAAATAATACCGTAGGAGTTAAAACGCCCTCGGAATGGGAGGGGCTAGAATGTAATATTCAGTTGGTAGTCATATACAATTTCACCGCTAGATGGGAGTAATTCCTACACAGTGTAGCTTTAACATTTAGCTATAGACTGAGCTTATTTTCAGCACATTCAAGTTTAGATTTTAGAGTACAAGTGTGTGTGTTGTGTACTCGGTTTTGTAACGTCTTTAATACAGGTGGCTGTTTGCTCGCTCTATGTCTTATTCAGACAAGCCTTTTAAGTTATGAAGACACAGCAGCTAAAAGCTCACTGTACTCATCACATTTTAGACCAGAGTGTCAGCAGACAAACCCATTTTGTCACCCACAGCGATGATTACTCCCTCAACTGCTGATGTCATTCTGTTGCATCCTTACCTCATGTTTTCTTCCTCTCATTTATTCTCTCGCTCTCTTTGTCTCTGGGAGATAGTCTTCTTTGCCAATTGTTCTCTTCTATCTGCAGGCTGTCAGCCGTTGGTGCCCTTGACTCGCGACCTTGATGGAAATGATGGACCTTAATACAGGAATGTATTTTTTTGTTTAATCAGCAGGCATGTGCACTAGTGAAGGGTCTTGCTGGAGCAAAGGCCGCCCCCCCCCCCCCCCCCCCCAGTTGAACAGAACTGTATTATTGCCCTGTGGGCAGCCGCATGCTTCTCCAGTTTTCTGTTTATTTCATCTCAGCTGGTTCGCACATTAAAGCAGTAACGTCCTTTCAGACCACTTGCATGAAAAAATGTCATATTTAATAGATTTCACAGGTTGAATTAAATAAACAATTGCAAATTCACAATGATTCGTCAAACAATGAAAATAACAAACAGCCATTAATCCTGTCTGGGCATGACTCTTTCCACGCCAAAAAAGTCTCTCAACTCCATAGTCTTGGGAAAGGGGTGCAGAGCTGCTGAACATGTGGTGGTGTCTAATCACGCAGCGCTGTTATCCCATTAAAAACCGATGCTGTAATTTCATTTATGAGACAGAACAGCAGTTGTCCTCCTTAGCAGGAAACAAATGAGATAAATATCTATTTATCGCTACACTCTGACATGAAGTATATTAACCAATGAATTAAATCCATTTAATCTGTTAATATGAGCTTGTGCATGGGTGTGAATGTCACTTTGACATCTCTTCAATCAGATACGAAAAGATGAGTGTAGATGCCACAGCAACAATAAACTAAATAAGGCTATTTATTTAAAATATTATCATATGCCATGTGTCAGAGCGGGTATTTTTTCATCATAAATTATATAGAAATTCAGTTTTCGCTTGCACATAAAAATAAAAAAAGACAGTATTTACAGTAAAATTATTTTTTACCGTTTTAGGTTTTAACTGTAGCATTTTTTTTTTACAGTGCATGTGGTGAAGAGAAAAATTGGGGTGTGGCGGAAATCTTACCTCGGGGGGCATTTCATCCCATCTTACCCTATTTGTGTGAAAAAGAGAGAATTATGAGCCATATCTTGGGAGGTAGCCGTCAGCAGTCTACCACAGACAGGTGATCCTTTTGTTTTATCTCATGGAGAATGAGGGGTGAACGCTTGCTTTAAACTGACAAAACACTGCAGTCAAATATCACATCATACACACACACTCCATTTCTCTCTATCGCTACTGTCAGAGCTGAATGTCTCTTCCTATTTCATCAATCCTTCATTTCTCTCCTCTCCAGTTCCATCCCTCCCGCCTCTCCTCCTTCGTTTGTCCTCACGTCAGTCTATACAGAGCAAACAGACATATTGCTGTTACATACGCTGCATTCGAAAAAGCCTCTTCTCGCTCCCACAACACTATCTTTTAATTAGCACCCACTTCTTTACAATTCATTTCTCTCAATTTGCCCTATTAGCGTAAGCATATAACTAGCAAATCTTTGCTAGTGCTAATTTTATATTCACTTATTAAGGGGCTTATTAGAGCTCATATTAAATTATGGATTGAAAAGCTACTTGAGAAAGGAAAAGAGGAGGGTGAGAGAGCAATTTTGTGTATCAAGTGCATCATTTTCGATGTTTTAGTCCGTTTTAACCAATAGGGACTGAGGGTATCTATACAGTATGTTAAAAATAACGTGTTAAACTCAAATTTATTTTTAGACATTTAGCGTCTTTGTGCTGTTTAGCAAGGTATGTTTTGATGTATGGGAGTATTAAAGGCGCACTCTGCAACTTTTTGCTAATTAAAAAATTGTAGGCTAGGCCTACACATAAAAATAAATAAATAAATAGCACTTTGAGAATATCATTCAAATGATGTACACTTGTGTAACAACCCTAGATGTAGGCTATCAGTCTAATAGAAAAGGCTAAATCCAAGAATCTCCATTTCATAATTTGGTGTATGAAGATGGAGATGGAGATTTAACAGACATAAAGGCACAAAACGAAAGCTGTTTAATTTCATGCATCCAGGCCACTAGGTGTCAGTCCAAAACCATTCATACCACTGGGATGAATAAGATCCAGCGAAACTTATATAGTAGGAATGGCCATTTGTACTGGTGTTCAAAACGAGGCTGCATTTTAGACATACATTCGTGAACTTCCCTTAGCACTTCCCCTCAGGAGAATCCCCAACACCATTTTGAAGTGCGTTCAATTTCGTCAAGTGGACGAGGGAAGTTTATTGGGACAGACCCTTGATTTTGACAGAGGAAACGCCTATTCAAAATGTTTACTTGACCACAATGATTGTGACGTCACAGCAGGTCTCGCTTAATTTATCCCCACACCACACAACTCTGTATGATATTGGAGTTATTTGGACATTTAACCGCATGTAATACTTTTTGTAGCTACTTTAAGCTGACTGACGGTGGGGGGCGGTGATATATTTAAATCTGCATATTATCTGCACCTTTAAAGGGCACCCCCAGTCTCATTAAATGTATGCGTCATATTTCATTTTTTATTACTAAATTCTATCAATAAATTCAATTATTTAGAATAATAAGACATCTGTTACCCTATAGGGCTGATCAAATTAGATCTTTTACACTGAAAAATAACAATTGCATTAAATAATGTTATGAGATTGTTTTAAATATAAGTTAATTAATAATCATTGAAAAACATAACACTAAACTGCCAGTAGGTGGCGGGATGCGACTGTCTTAATGAGTGAGCCATTGATTGATTCGTTCAAACGACAGATTAATTAATGAATAAGACAGATGTTTATGAATTGATCATTGAATCTTTGACTTAACCGATTCGTTCAAAATGCCGAATCATTCAGTAATGAGAAAACACAAGTTGTTGTGAGATGCCCAATAGTGAATATTATCGAGAGCACTCAATCACATAATGTACTGTTGCTGGTGGACTGCATGTCCAAATTCGCTTACTCGTTTTTGTTCATTTATTTTGTGGACATTTTATTAGTCAAGTAATGTCATATGAGGGTATGGGGGGGCGACCTTTCTGAGTTAATTTTTAATGTTTCAACAATCTCCTCCATCAAAACCCAAAGCTTTATGCTTTGTTTTTATTCACTGATTGCATAAAAAACAGTTGTGGGTATTCATATTTGTGTTTAACAAAACACTATAATGAAAACAAATCTTTATATGTTGTGTATAAAATGTGTCCATCTTGAATGTTGTTTCCTATTTGAATTATATCTATTGCTTGGACTTGGAAATCTTTTCTGATCCTTGCAGAAAAACAATATCATGTGACCAATCATTGCATGCAGACCCATGACCCAACCAATAATTTCAGAGATAGTGAAAGGGATTAGTTCAGGCTATATATACCAACAGTGGGATTTGACTTGAGCCACAATTTTCAATCTTTTCTGTCTCAGTGTCTAATAACCAATGTATATTCACAGTCATGGGCAGCAATCTTGTTATTTTAGTCAGTGAGTTTGTATAGTGTTGAACATTTTTGTTCCATTGCTCAGAGTTTGTAGACAGTGATGCCTGTTTGTGAAGCTTAGTGAAGTGGTGTTAATTATTATTTAATTTTTTTTTTTTTTTTTTTTACACCTATAAGGTTTGACCTCTATGTAAAAAGGACATAAAGTACATAGTGAAAAAGCTAGTTGGTTAATAGTAAGCCTGACAACACACATTTTTGAGTGCCCCCCCCCAAACACGTTATGATACAGAATAAAAATAATGTTCGCAAGTGATATTTACAGAATTATATTATCTCAATCTCTTCAATGACACTTTGGTTTCCTTTTGTTGCCTTGACTTAGTTAGTAAAGTTCACTAACTTTGGATAACTTTATAAGTAGCAAAACTCCTGTTTGTAGTTTAAATGACACATAATTTAAAGGTGTAATTAATGTAAATATTAAGATGAATATTTTTTACTTTTTTACAGTAAACATTACAATGGTTTTGACTCTTTCACTGTTTGAGATTATAAATTATTATATCATTAAATGATCATTAATTGATGAGAGCAGCAAATGCATATTTTCCTATAGATGTGAAATACGCATATGCTGCTCTCATGCTCTCATACTCTCAATAATAATTTTTATATTAATATACTAATATTTTAATTAATAATTTTCATATTTTAAAACTGAAATGTAAAAAAAATCTATTCATAAAAGGCATTGAGGTGCTGAGAGAGAAATATATATATGTATATGCCTGAAAAGTGTATATATGCTCCGGAAAGTTTTGAATGTAAAAATGTTGTGGTGTGTTGTAAAATAAACAATGATATTATAAAATGACACAGCCATCAGTAAACTCACCATGTCCATTGTTTGCTAAAAGCACTAAGAACTTGCGTGGGACTCTCTTGAAACGCTATAATATTCTGCTGTCAGTGACACAATGAAACCGCCTGTATGAGTAATCTAGCCCAAAGCTGCTCTCATCTCGGGACAAGCGCCTCTGCTGCTGAGGGCACAATTTATGAAATGTGCTGAACACAGCTTTCGGTCTCTCATTTGCATGAGTTGTTATTGTTTGAAATGATAAATAAATTGAAAGCACAGATGAAAAATGGCCAGTCCTCAATAAGACAGAGTATGTTTCTAGTGGAGCATGAAGCTAATCTGAAGCTTTTCTCCTTTCACCATTACCCATAATGCAGAGGAGACAGAACGCACTCGCATAAAAACATGCACTGATGGCTTTCTGACGCCTTCTCCTCATTTTCTTCCTTCGCAGAGATGTGAGGAGACTGCATAAACTTCTGTGTGGTAATTCACTCACTTCAAAAAGTCTGTGGTATTAAACCGGTCATCCGATTCTGAAGCGATCCGCAAATAAACAGATTGGTTTATTGAATTAGTGGAAGTTTGCTTTTCTGACTGACATTTTATGCTCTTTATGTCATGCAGCTCTTTGGCCAGATGCACATATTGATGCAAATGAGAATGTCAAGTGGCGAAGAATCTTTTCACATTACTGAAAGCAAAAAGAGTAATGGTGACAGAAGTGATCATTATAATCGCCCTGTGTTGACCCGAAGAACTATGAACAGGTTATCAGCGCCAAAGTGCTTTATTTTATTTCTTATTTTTTACTTTGCAATTTGACTGAAACCTGTTAGTAGACGGAGAGGAATGAGAGAGTTAATCAAATCCCTCCATAATTTCAAGAGCGTCCAATCAGTCCAGACCAACCACCTCTGATTTCACCAACAGGTCTTGATTAACGTTAATCTGAATCCCAAACGAAATCACAAGCCTAATCAAATTCAACATTCACCAAGAGCCATTGTACAGATCATTAGCAAATCCTCTTGACTTTGTCTCAGGTCATTTGAGCCTCAAATTAGACTTCTTAGATTCCTGCGAATTAAGAAGCAGCCATGAGATCAGTGCATTCGGCTAATGACATTAGTCAATCTAAAAAAGTTGCCAGATCATTGGACCTGTATTAATTTTTTTAATGGATACTTGAGTAAAGTCTGCCATGTATAACAGGAGTTTTCCACCCCTCCCTGCGGGCTCTCGCCAGCTGCGGCGGGAGAGGAAACATTGGCAGAAAGTCTTCGCCTAAAGAAGCGACATCCATCACACTTGTTTGTCTTTCAACTCGGCCATCTTGGCAGACATAAAGAAAACCCTTCACCAATTGTGAAACAACAGCAGCACTTCTTGAGTTCCTCTCCACCGCGTCATTGACAAATCACTGGCTCACAAAAACTGCCACCCCACTTGTACCGAAAAACACATTTCTCGCTCTCTCCCACCCTCCCCGGGGGTCATGAGGTTGTCTGGTTGACAAAGATGGCTGGGATGAGATTTCTCTCAATGGGACCGGGACACATGATAGACAGCACATGACTAAAGACTTCACTGATTGACGGAATGAGCGAGAGAGAGGAAGATAGCGAAAGGAGAGGGACTCACGCACACCCACGCAGATAGACAAAGGAAATAGATGAGTATGGAAAGAGACAGGCCGAGGGAAACGGAGAGAACAGGGACGGCTGTGTGTGTTGCGGTGAGAAGGACGTGTCATCAGCAGACATGTGTCTGCAGCACACAATGGCTGTCTGCAGCTGGAGCCTGATGTTGCTATCAGAGCGATTGTGTTGCTCCAGGGGGAGCCTGTGAGCTCTGGGACGCAGGGAATCACGGAGAGGGAGAATGAGCCTTTAGAGATGGGTTCTGTGGAAATGCACAGGAGACATGTGTCAAACGTTCCGAGCAGAAATTCTTCTGAAAGGCTTGCAGCAAATACACACGATTTGGTTGGATTTGACTTGTGTGTGTGTTGTTCGTGCATGAGATTCTGTAATGCTTTGCATTTTATTAATTAAATATTAGATATATGATAATGTTATTTATACACTACGTTCAAAAGTTTGGGTCGGTAAATTTATTTAATGTTTTTGAATGAAATCTTACCAAGGGTGCATTTATTTGATGAATAATACAGCAAAACAGTAATATTATGAAACATTGTTGCAATTTTAAAGAACACTTTTCTAATTGTAATGTATTCCTGTGATGGCAAAGTTGAATTTTCAGCATCATTACTCCAGTCTTCGGTGTCACATGATCCTTCAGAAATCATTCTAATATGCTGATTTTTGCTCAAGAAATATTTCGTACTATTATTAATGTTTAACAGTTGTACTGCTTGATATTTTTGTGGAAACTGAGCTTACTTTGATTGATACGTTCAAAAGAACAGAATTTATATGAATCAGGATGTTTTGGAACATTACAAATGTGTTTAATGTCATTGGTAATCAATTTATTACCGTACATCATGGCAGAATATAAGTTCATTTTAAACATTTTTGTACATGCATAAACATCAGTAGAAATGTGATCTACTGTCCATCTTGGCATCTGGCTAAGCGACAGTTGGGTTTGTGCCAAAATACTCTAGAGTTTACTGGTAATTAGACAAAGCCTTTTTTTATTCTCCATTTATTTTACGATCCATACAATTATGCCTAATTTTATGGCTAGTTGCATTGCTCAGTTTGGACTTATCATGGTTTCCCTTCAGAACAGCCTTGCGATACATTTTTAAGGTCGTGACCCACCAGTTGAGAACCCCTGCTTGAGGAAGAACCATTGCACTTGAGACTTGTGGACTCTGTAAGAAGCTTTAATGGAAAGTAGTGTTTTAAGATATTTAGCCATGCGGACCGATTAGCGGGAGTTGAAGGATTATCTAAAAACGCTCCGAACGAACTTTCATTTTAAACTCCACTTAATATGTCCCCACCCGCCTCTGTTCCTCCCTCCATCTCTTTCTGCCCCCCTACGCTTCTCATTTTCACTCGCTTAATGACATGTAATAGGGATTTGTTTCAGGCTTTCACACTTCATTCACAAAAGCTGAAATCCTCCGGGTTCAAGGCACTGTGACAACCAATGCGGCGTAATTTTCCTCCCTGTCATTATTAGATTAGCACTTGTAACATCGGAAGAATAAATTGGAGCATCTCCCAACGAACGCTAGCTGTAGGGGTCTAATGTGCATCTCTGCTGTTTGTTTTCTGGTGCAGCAGATGGAAAAGCCAGAAAAGCCAGAGGTGCTACATACTCTGCAGAAAAGTGATCATCATTAGCAACTCCATGAGTGAGTTTCGCCTTCAGCAAAGCATTTGAGAATTCAGTGTGACCTCAAGTTAGAATCTGAAAGGTTATTTTTTTTAATTTTTAATTTGGACACAAAAATGATGAGTAAACATGTTAATCAATAATATTCCTATCCCATTTGCAGATTGTTTGTCCTTGTCTTAAACGTAAACCTCATTAAATGTTGTTAGATTTATGCTTAATTAGAGAATAATGCAAAAGAAAAAAACCTTTAAAAGATCAAGATGCGTTATTAAATATGATCAATATCATATCTGAATGTATTAATATATCAAATGTTATGATTGCACAGTTTTTGGACCACAGTTTGGACCTCCATGCAGTCACACATGGCATTGATCTTAAATGCAACTGCTTTCACCTTCAGCACAGGTCTGGCCAAGAATAGCCGACAGGGTTGGTTGATTGACTTTCTCTGTGAAGGGTAATTGATTGGCGGGGGATTACGTGGAAAGCTTGGCCCTTGATAAAGCGGGAGGGGAACCGTGGATGAGCAGCCAAGTGATTTGTCCTGTCCATACATGTCCCTGTCTCACTTCATTACCGTACGGCTCTTACCTCCTCCTCTATCCAGCACAGCACGGGGGTATTTGTTACATCCTGCTGCACTCATTGCTTTCTCTCTTGATTAAAAAGTACCTACTTCACTTTTCTCATTCCTTTTCCAACCCAGACTGAGATGTACGGCCGGAGGGGGAAAAGCCGCAGAGGAGCCTGTGGATAAATATTTATTTAATAGCTGCCAAACGCTCTCCTTTATTGTTGGTCACTGCTGAGATGGGCAGAGGGAAAAAGACTATGAGGCGATCAGACAAAACGGGCTCATAAATCACATGCCGACCAGCAAGCTGCCGTGTATCAATGAGGGGGTCATTGAGGTAATGACATAGACTGAGAAAATGTTCCCAGCATGGGAAAAATCACATACAATTGCAGTTAATACTACACTTTGTTATTTTACGAAAATTACAAGAGCTCTTAAATGTGATACAGAGAAGGCGATTATTTATATTAAAGTGGTCCTTTTTTTAACATACTTTGAAATGAATTCATTTCTTTTTCTTTAGGCACTTTATTTGATGGAAGGAGGCATTAACTTGTTGCTTCCAAGTTCTCCATCTTGATGGAGAGTATTTGAAGGACATCAGCACCTTTTTTGTTTCGTTATTGTTAAAATTTTTATTATTGACACATGTAGGCTACAATATAGACGCATGCCCATTTTTCAACAAAATGGGGTTTGGGGTCTGTCAATTGTTTCTCTTTAACTTTTTTCTCAAGTTTCTTATTTGATCAAAAAATACAGTAAAAATAGTAATATTGTAAAATATTATTACAATTTAAAATAAAGGCATTCCAGTGTCACATGATCTTTCAGAAATAATTCAAATATGATTTGATGATCAATAAACATTTCTTATTATTACCAATGTTGAAAACAGTTTTCATTTTCATAACAATACATTTATATCAGGATTCTTTGCTGAATTGAAAGTAAAAAAAAAAAAAAAAAAAACATTTATTTGAAATAGAAATCTTTTGTAACTTTATCTTTACTGTCACTTCTGATCAATTTGAAGCATTCTCGCTGAATAAAAGGATTAATTTCTTTAGTACTCACTGTGCAGCTCTACACCTCAGTGTTTGCCATGAGAACAATCTGTAGATGACAATAACTCGAAGCTTTTTACTGGGAGAAAGCAGAAACATCCTCGAAACATGGCCCAGATTTGTGCTATATTTACTCAAGCGAGATGGAATTCCGCATTTACTGAAAATCTCACAACCTGTTTTTCACTCTCTTGAGACACCAGAACTTTTGCCGGTAGATTTGCAGTAGGTTTGTCCTTTTGTGTGCGAGTGTGTGTTCATGTACGTGTGAAGTTTGTTGTTGGGGTTTGCGGTGATGGCTGGGATTTAAGTATCTTGAGAGAATACATCTGCAATTACAGCTTTCCCCAAAACCTGTTGGAAAAGAAAAATCTGTGTGCTGAAAACAGAACATTATAAGATTTCCCCAGGTGACGTCGGAAACATCTGATTCATCTGCATATTAGTGTTAAAGAAATACGGCACTGTTCAGATTAAAGCTATTCCATTTGGAGAGAAATCTGTTGGTAGAAAATGCTGAAAAACATGGTCAGTATTCCAGTTGTATCTGTGAGTGAAATATTGCTTTCTGTTTGTGCGCATGTAGCATTAAATATGTTTATTCTTAGCTTCTAATGGCCCAGTCGCTGCTTTAACTTTAGCTTGACATGGAAAAATATAGGCCTATTTTTCACAATAATTGCTAAAGCTTTTAAAATAAAGAAAATGGATGGATGTCAGATCACTGAATTGCAGCTAGCACAAATGCTACGCAAAAGAATCTAGTGATATATCAAAAGTTGATTGAAGACCAAGAGTAGACACTTTTTAATAAATTATAAAGGGCAGAAGCAATTCCCTAAGGGTCCATAATAACCCATATTTAAAATTCCGTTTGCTCGAATGGGTTATTTTTGCGAGGGTCAAAGGTCATTTAAATGAACTATGCATGAATGTGAATGACTGTGTGTACTGGCTGTCTTAATCTTTCAAACAAACAATAATTCTTGCCTTGTAAATTTCTTGTCATCCTTAGTGTCTCTGCCTTGCGACTCACAGCCATTGCTGATTATATCAGTTAGCTTGTAAAAAAAAATTATTGATTGGCTTTACACCATATTAAAAATCCTGTAACACATTGATTTCATGCTGTCTGTGCTACCATTGCACTCCACTGCAGGCTAGCCATAATGCTAACAGTACAGACCATACAGTTAATGGCAACCCATTAGTGATTATTTTACTGCTTTGGTTGAAGTTATATAAAGGTCGTTGGCCTCATGTACTGTATGCACAAAATGAGCATCGCAAAAGACCCCTGACCTTTAGATAGCTTTAACCAAACCAGTCAAAATATGAATCACTAATGTGCTGCCATTAACTGTGTGGTCTGTAATGTTAGCATTACAGGTTGTATTCAATGGGTTAGAGGATTTTTCCCTTTCATTTAATTCACCACATTTAATAAAAGTTAAGAGTTAAGCATGAAATCAGAAGTAATCATCCAGGTGATGTAAATTTATATTCATTTGATGTAACTAATTGAAAAGGTAATAAAATATATTGTATATCTAACTATAAAAAATATGACTGTAAAGATTTTGATGTCTGAAGTGCTTCGAATTGTGCTTTAAATTGCAGAAACCACTTTCTCAGTTAACCCTTAAATGCATAAACGTTTCACCAATCATTATTGCATATTCAGGTCTGTAGCGACCCTAATCTATCTAACATGGATGGTTATCTACCTGTCGCAATATTATAAAACTCTTCTGATATTAGAGTTACAAACACAGAAGAATAAACTAAAGCATATTTTGTTACCTTTTGGAGCTTGGAGGGTTCAGTTTGAACAGATGTTTTATACCATCATCCCTGTCCTCGTCAGAGCCCATTTCCCAGTACATGTAGCATCTGGCTCATATACGTGATCTCAAACATATTCTCGGAACGGCGTGAGGCCAGTGGAGGGATTGATGATGAGCGACACCTGTGCGCTGCACTGGTCTCGAATCTCTGATGGAGGAGCGGAAACATAAAAGGAGGAGCGACGACAGTGAAGGACGAGAGAGGACCAGGCCTGGACATATGTCATGTCATGTCATGTCATGCTATGCTATGCTATGTTATTATTTTATAACATAACATAACATAGGTGGTGTTATGTTATGTTATGTTATGTTATGTTATGTTATGTTATGTTATGTTATGTTATGTTATGTTATGCTATGCTATGTTGTGCTATCTTATGTTATATGCTATGCTATGCTATGCTATGCTATGTTATGTTCAACCTGATCTCAGGCCACAAATTTTACAAGGTGGCTAATTCGTAGCAATTCATACAACCTCACTCATGCGAATTTGTAAGATTTGTGCTAAATCGTACATATTTTACGAGTTGCCCAATTCGTATGAATTCATACGAATGACCTACCCCTGACCCCGCCCCTAAACCTAACCGTAACTGGGGTTTAGACAAATCGTACGATTTTGTACAAGTGAGGTCGTACGAATTCATACGAATCAGCCACATTTTACTCACTCGTACGAATTTGTCGTGAGCTAGCGTTGGTTATGTCATGTCATGTCATGTCATGTCATGTCATGTCATGTCTTGCTTTGTTTTGTTAATGTGTGTGTGTGGCAGTTGTCCATGAGGGGCTGCCGCTTTTACCTTTGTTTTGTATTTATTTTTTAAATAAAATAAAAAAGTTTTTAAATAAAAAAATAATAGTTACATTTATATAGTGGTTATAGTCACCACCAATGTGCAGCATCCACCTGGATGATGCGACAGCAGCCATATTGCGCCAGAACGCACACCAATGTTTGTAAATGTAAATGTTTGCCAGTTCTCACCTCCTTCTTCCCACAACAACTTTTGTAATGGTATTTTTTTTTTCTTGTTATGGGCTATTGTTTATAATTAATTGATTGAGGACTGCTAAGAAGATTGATGTCTAACTTCAATGACGCCCCTGTTCACTAAAGACCCATAGTTTGTTTTTAAGGGTTAAAAAAGCTTTCAAATATAGACACAATCTGTGTTTTGACTCTGGCTAATAGTAGACAGTAACGTGAAATCTTGCAAAGTTTTATACATGGCATCCCTGCAGTAAACAGGTAAAATATTAGAGATGCTAATAACCATCAATGTCATCAGGAGCCCAAACTAAACTTTTTGAATGTACAGTACACATTAGTGGTACTAAACTAAATTTATCCTACTGGTGGTAATGTATCTACTAGTTTGGAAGGCTCAAATACTTTTCACCTAGGTATAAATAAATAAATAAATAAAATCTGTATAAAAAATCTTTATAATATTTTGCTGGAAGCAATGTCTGAACTATTATGAACTGCCTTTATGAACTATTTAGACTTAGCAGGAAAAGTTTGGTAAAATTAATTTGCAGTAACATTACCAAGTCAGGTGATGACAATAGAAGGGAATCAATCATTGACCAGCTTTGTTCTCATTGTCTGCAGCCATTGACTGCATGTTAATCGAGATTCATCTCATGACTAAATCACACAAAGAATCCGAAACACCTGTCAAGTGAAAAATGAAAACTCTTCAGGTAGGAGTTGCACAAGTGTCAGGTTATTATTATTTTCCTCATTTTTAGCATTTTTAGAAGGAAAGATTACAGCTTTAAACCCACATTGGTGCCGATTTAGACTCGATTTTCATGGAAGTTTGATGTCATTCAGACCCGCAGCGTGTGTGATGTCAGACGGCTTCAGACAGGCTTTAAAACTCCTGCTCCTGAATCATTCTCTCCTGGGAGCTGGAGGCGGCCTATCGAAGGTATAACAGATGTATGCTGTTACACACACACACACACACACACACACACACACACACACACACACACACGCACACACACGCACACACACACACACACACACACACGAGAGAGAATCAGAGTGAGTGATAGCACAGCATTAGGCAGAGTAAAGAGACATAACACAAACTGGATTTGCATACTGAGATGTTTGTGAAGGCCTTTGGGATCTCTTCTCCATCTAAAGTTGGCTGTTGCCAGGCAGCTGCTATATGGCGGACTAATGGAGAGTGTTGACTGGGGGATGAAGAACCACTCTGTGTGCTCTAAAAAGTCATCAGATCATTCCTGGATCATTTGTGTTCAATTCATTATCTGCTATGATCAGCTCTTCTTTCTTTTTTTTCTATTTCAGGGTCTTTGCTTTAATCATCACATTCTTTTTGGGCTCTCTAAATTCTAGCTAGACTTAAATTACTTTTTCATAATCTTATTAGAAATTATTATAAACTTGAAATTTTGACTTGATAACAGGCTTAAACTGTCCTTTATGAATAATAACTTACGTTTTGGGCTTTAGAGAGCCTAGATATGAAATATGAATAAATGCAATGAATTTTCACATGATAAGAATGTCTTACTGGTATTTGTGTTGAGATTTTTTTTTTGATTGTATTTCTTTGCTGATGGGGTCAAGCTGACCTCAGACAGACACAACAGTACTTATACAGATATAAAACAGAGAGATAAAGCTTCAGTAATTACTGTCTGCTTTGATTAGGTCATAGGAACATATTCTGAAGTGGAAAATAAAATGTTTAAAGGATAGTTCCCTCAAGAATTACTCTTCTTCTGCAGAACCAAACGGTGACCGCTGACTTCCATTGGGGACTAAAACACATTAATACATTTCTCAAAATATCTTCTTTTGTGTTAACACAGAGGATAGAAACTCATACAGGTTTGGGACAACATGACGGTGAGTGAAGAATTACAGAATTTTCATTTTTGGCAAAACTATCCCTTTAAATCTTTAATCAAATTACTATTATTTTCTTTTTCACGTGTACAAACACAAAAATTGTAAGTCAGTCTCAACAGAGCATGAGGGTTAAAACTTGAATGACACCTTTATAGCTCATATCGCATCACAATATGTGAAGCCACAGATCACAGGATATTCACTGCATTTATCAGATCAATGTTTATTTTCAGCCGGAGAAAATTCTCAACCAGATTTGCTATTATATACACCGTGAGACTGAGTTGGATGTCTTTTAATCTTTAGAACTTTGATGATAATTCTTTTGAATGTTGAAAGACCATACCAGAAGACAGGATGCGTTTAAAAATAACGCAGTCGTGAATCATACAGACTAGTGGGTAAACATCATACAAACAATATCAAATGATTCAGGCTGGGTACCAGGCAAAGATTTTAGTTTTTCCTTTTTTAATATATTGGGGAAAGCACAGAAATAAGGTAGTATTTTATTTAGTGTCTTGATGATAATCAAACTTATCATTGTACAGTAACATCATAAAACATATATAAATATAGGAATTGTGTACATTTATAATATAAAATTAACCCACCTATATTATGAAATATTAACATTTTCAAATTCTTTCTTTGTCCTAATCAAAACAGATATTATTGAAGCGTTATCCATCTATTTTACCACGAATTAAACATGCCATAGATTACCATTCTAGATTACATTATTTATGTTTGAGGTCAATCTGACTCCAGGAAAACACATTGTTAAAAGATACAATGAAAGAAATCATACAAACAACTGGCGGGAATGTACAGTATGTCTATCCAGTCAGAGAATCCCTGTGAAAATTCGATGTAACACTTAGTTGATTGGTTAGTTGATACACTAAAAAATGCTGGGTTGTTTCAACCGATGTTTGGGTCAAAAATGGACAAACCCAACCATTGGTTTAAATATATTGTGTGTGTGCGTGTGTGTGTGTGCGTGCGTGCGTGTGTGTGTGTGTGTGTGTGTGTTTGTGTGTGTGTGTGAAGGTCATGTTATAGTCCTGTTGTATCTGGTCTAGATAAAGTAGACTCTTTTTGTAATCAAATGATAAATGTTAAATCTTTCTTTATATGTGAGGATTTTAATCTCAGCAGATGCTTCATCCGGTATTATGCCATTTCTGTTCACTTTGTCAGTGCTGCCAATACTTTCTTATGTTCATTATGTATATTTTGTGTGAAATCTGGTTAAAAAATCATTTTATTACATTTCTATCCAGACCCAAAGGAGGCCTGCAAAGCTGCTTATGGTTAATTTTTTTTGTTGTTGCAATTTTACCCAGATAACCCGGCAAACAGCCAGTGAGCCATCAAAGATTATTCCCAAAGCAATAAGCTTTATCTGTTCAGTGAAAAACAGATTACAAAAGCCTGTAAATGCTTCATCACAGCTTATCACACAAACATTGTACAGATCACAGCCATCGATTCTAATGGAAAGACACTTGGAGAGGCTGAACCGGAGAGCAGAAGACGTCAATACGAGCAGGAGGAAGTAATTAAAACAGGTAATCCCTGATGGCACGAGGTGTTGATTCTTGCTTGTGCATGAATCTGCGGTTTTCACTTGGCTATATTTAGCATCGTCTGATTGTTTTTGAGGCTCTGGGACACTGCTGGCATCCGTTGTTTTGTCTCTGCCCGGACATTACATTTCTAATTTATGTTTTGCCCTCTAGAGACAGACTGAAGGTTTTTATTAATTTGTGAGCTTTGCAAATGAAATTTACCATAACACTGTTTCTAAATCATCTGTGACCTTTTGGCATGTACGAAAACTCACTTTAGCATCTGTCACGTTTTATGCTTATCTTGTGACTGTGTACCTTATAGTGATAATTCACCCAAAAATGAAAATTCTGTCATTATTTACTCACCTTTATGTATGTTCCGAATCTGTATGACTGTATTTCTTCTGTGGAACACGAAAGAAGATACTTTGTTTTTGTCCATATAATGAAAGTCAGTGGTGTCCAAAACAAAATGGTACCCATTGACTTTACAGTTTTTTACAGTCGCTAGGACACATTTCTCAATAATTAGGTCACTTTTTCAAAACTCTTCACACAGTGAGCACAACAGAAGTATATGTGAGCTAAACTGTGGATAATTTATCATTGCTTTGGCTCAAAATGTATTCAATGACTACATCTTTCAAATTACATTAATTCTTTTCTCACTTCAACACAACAACCGCCACAACTCTGTGTGCCTACAGGCCAATTTGCACATGCTTACATACTGATTTCAAAACTGTTAAACTTAAGTTCAAAACAATAACATAATACAAAACTGTATACGACAGCATTTTGCCACATTTCTACAGTAATATTGTAATGAAATATATTTTGAATCTAAAAATTAAATGGTATAAAAACAATTGGACCGACCACAGCTGATTCCTATTGTATCTGTATCGGTGGATGGTGTGTAGTAGACAAATGTTCGTACTTTGGAATTACTCAGTGCAAAAAAAAAGACATATAATAAAATCATATTGGAGCATACTGCATCATGTCTGATTCCTTCCAGTAACATATATTGCAGTGAATTCTAAACAGTAGAAAGGTATAAGAAAGAAAGCATTTACAGAGGAAAACATTGTATAGAGTTACCTGTTGTTAGTGTTTTTTACAGTAGGTCATTGTTTTGTGGGTGATAAAGTGTGTTTGTTGGCTGTCAACCTTTGCTAGTGTTATGGAAGAATGTGTTGATTTGAGACATGTATGAAGCGATTTGGTAGTTTTAGTGCATTTTGAATGTGAAATGAACTGCTGTGCCAAGCTGAAAGTTGGTTAGAACTGTGTGAAGAGTTTTGAAAAAGTAACCTAAGTATTGAGAAATGTGTCCTAGCAACTGTAAAAAAAAAAACTGTAAAAAAAAAAACTGTAATTGTATGGACAAAAAAAGCTATTATCATATTTTAAGCCATTTATTTTTAGTTTGGCTGCTTTTCAGAATGTAGTGTAGGCTATGACCTTGCTGTATTTTAGACTATTGAAGACTGCTTCATTTTCATCTGAGCATATCCTTTTATTATTACAAGCTATACGTGCTTGTTGGATGTCTTAGCAGTTTCTTTAGTATTGAGAATGTGTTTGTTTGAGTAATTAATGAACGCAGACGTGATGGCTGCCTCTTTTCTCTGTTTTATTCACATTTTAAGATGGCATCAAAAGACTCAGGATTCTCCATTTCACTGTATCATCCTCCAGTCATTGACCTCCTCAAAATGGCAATTTGCTTTGACATTTGCACACTCACAGATTATGTTTTGTATCAATAGACCACTTCTGTAAGAAAAGAAAAATCAAGCCAGTAGATCATCATGCCCAAGGTTATAGCACCACAAACAAAATGTCCTGTGCAAGGTTGCATATGCTCTATAGAAGCTCAGTTTTAATATAAACCATGATGGCATTGGGCCATTTACCCATTTTTGTTGAGATGGAAAAGCTCTACTGCTATGTTCATAGCTGCATTTGAGATATAAGTTCAGTGTTAATTCCAAATGAGAAATGATAAGTAAAAGAGAGAGGGAAGAAAAGGTTGGGTGTCTGGAACTGAAAGAGCTCATTATAACTTCAGTTATTGCTCCTCAGCCCTCCGCTTGAGCTTTAAAACCCTCAGACTTTCCTTTTGTGCTCCGTCAGCGACTTCTTTATATGAGAGCTGTGTGTGTTGGCTTCACGGAAGACTTATCGTGAAGAAATTTGTGAACAGACAGTAAAATATCTTTGATGTTGGATATGCACGCTTCCCTAAAACCATAAAAGTGTGTTAAGATGAGAGAGTAGAGTCCCGAGAGATAGAGACAGAGAGAAATTAGAGCACGGAGAGATAGGCCTTGGGTAAGAGCTGGACTTTAATGGTGAGAAAATCGCTGTACTAACAGCAGCCGAAGAGCGGGAGAAGGTCGCCCCTCGGATCCTCCACTCCTTACGGTTAATCCGCATGGACTCATACCGATGTTCAAAACATGCTGCATCCAAGGTCATTTCTGACAGAATTAGCATTTAATATTGCATCTCCTCCTGTTCTCGGAACTCATACATATGAAGTAATACTGTTGGATGAAGTAAAAATCTTCAGGTGTCAAAAGAAATGAAAATAAAGTAAAGTGGGAATGGAAAAAAGGGAAAGGAAACAGGAAAAGAAATGGGATAAGGACATGAAGGGGGAAAGGGGAATAGAAGAGGTAAAATAAAATGAAAGATTAAATGAAAATGCATTGAGGACAATTGAATTGGGAGAAATAAAGAACAAAAAAGAAGGAAAGGGAAAAGGAAGAGGAAATTGAAATGAAAAGAGATGAAGAAATGAAACTTAGCAGTAAGTTCATGGATCTGGTGCTTGGGCTGATGATGTGCGTTTAAATCTCGCTTTAGCCGATTCCCTTCCCATTCTTCTCCTCACAATTTCCTGTTCTCTATCTGTTATCACTTCCATAAAAGTTGCAAACCAATAAACATCAGCCGTGATATACTCTGGAGCAGTCAGGGCTCACAGTATTATTTAAGAGAAAATGATTGATGAGATTTTAATTGTGTGTGCACACATGCATGAGAGCAAATGAGCATGCTTGTATCTCATTATTAAAGACATCATTTTTCAAAGTTCTCATATTGATTACTGTCGTGCGATTTAATTGTGGCTGTAAAATATGATGCATAATGTTGGAAAACCGAAGGCTGAAATCACCAGACTCTCATAATTCATCCGTATGTGTCATTTTAATGAAGCAGTAATTCTTCACCAGCTTGGCATTGTTAAAGAGACTTATTTGTACCTATAATTTGGTGTGGTAAGATGACTCTTTCCAGAGGAGAACGGGCCCTGCTACCTGCTGCACAGATGGCTGATCACTTCTCTTTCATTATCTCTCCTGCCTTTAAAAAAGCCATAACACAATTACAGAGAGAGCAATTAGAGCCACGCTGTCAACATTAAGAAGCTGAAGGTCGTAATTACTGCCGTGTAATTTGTGACGGCTTGGATGGCACCAGCCTCACCCACTTCTGTATTTTCTGTTCTTTAACATCGAAATGTGTGAGTTTGATAAGCTGTCGAACCACATGAATGGATGCTTTCTGCCATAGCATTTTAGACAGACAGTGTTACTATACACCTTAAAAAGTGTTTAACATTTTTTATCTGGTTAAATAAAAATGTTAAATCACTGAATTTACTAAATAAATAAGAGTTGACTAAATCAACCTGACAAATTACATTATGTCAACAAAAGTAATTTGTATTGGATAGATTAAGTAGCAATAGATTGTTAAGGGTAGCTTCTCTAGGTTACTCATATACAGTATTATATCACATGATATATGTCACGAGTGATAGGAAGCCAACACGAAGAATACCAGAATACATTCTTAGTCGTCTTTTAATCCAACAACAGGAATACGTAGGAGGATCTCAGGAGAAACATAAACACTTTCCATCCACAATGTTAATTAAACTGACCAAGAACAGAGCAAAACAGGAGGTACTTTTACACAGAGAAAACAAGGGAACTTAGACAACAGGTGAATGTAATGAAAAAAACTAATAAGGATAATGAGAACGCTGCACTGAAAGGATGCGGGAAGCCAAAACATATGAACAAAAAGCACAATGAAACTAAACATAACTCTGACAATATTGTTTATCTTTTTTTAAATGTGCATTCAAATTAAAATGGCAGTTCTATTTCTCCCTATATGTAAAAGAGAAATACAATTGTGGATTTTTTCCACTGCGTTGTGTGTTCCTGCATTAGTTTATTATGATGGTGTTTTTTTTATGATCTTTCATGAATATATGTGTATGTGACAAAACAAGCGAGTGTGTTAACCAGAACACTGAAGGGTCCTAAATCTCTAAAATCAGTGGTGCGTGTTTGAAATGGCCCAAGGTGCCCCTATCACCTCATTAGAGTAGTATGTTTATCAAAACGGCAGTCTTTCTCCTTCTATTCAGCGAGGCGGAGGGGCCTCATGTTAAATTTATGGTGCCATTGCTCTCAGTTATAGACCTAAATGTCTTCTCTGAATGAGAGGGAAGTCACTCCATCAGTATAGGCCATCAGCGCTAACGTTGATTGATTCAAGGAAATTTGCTTTGCCTGCTCAGTCACCCACAACCAGAGCGCAAAATGGCACCATGTGTTTCCGCAGCCCTCTGCAGGTTCTGTCTCGCCGGACTGGGTCTCTGAACGCCACAATAACGTGCATTTAAACTGACTTCTGATGGGTTCATGATTATTTATTTTTCTTTGATAGTGACAATGTGTATCACAGACTGAGCTAATTGAAGTGTAAGGCAGTCATCTGTGCCCACATCTCCCTCTGACTGAATGCTTAAGTGCGTTTGGCAGGGCGATCCGTCCTCTGCGTTACTGTGAGAGCCACCAGCTGAAGCTCCCGCAGATGGTACGGAGTCGGACTCTCCCTGTTTTTTCAGCCGCACCATTCATGGACAATTGCAGCCGCTATTTTCTTCCCTCGCTATTGACACGCTCAATTACTGGCCAATTAGTTGGTTTCTGGGAGTCGACTCCAAAACTTACTATTTACCAGAAACTGCTATTTACGGCTCTGCACACTAGCGTCTTCAGTGTCAGAGCTTCAGTCTCTGACAAATACTGGTGTCAAAGTATATTGGAGTGTCTGAAATAGATGCTAGTTAGATGAACACAGAGCTTTTTGAAGAGACCTGGATCAATACAGACATGATGATATAAAACATCCCAACTTTGTTCAAGTTTTTGTTTGTCTTTGCCCAGATCTGTTTTGACAAGCAGAACAGTATAGTTTGCGATGCACAGAATATTGTTTCCTGAATACAACAGCTGCATGAACAGTCTTATGGCTCAAACAGACTTAGAGAGCGTCATAAATAAGGAAGGATATCTTTAATCTCCACCATAATCTCCTTAGAGCAAAGATGATTACTACACATGAGATTGAGGTCTCTGATTTTTGCTCTTTTTTCCCCCTCTTTCTGTGGCATCTGTTAAACATGTAAAAATCGATTATTGTCTCTATGCTTTAAATCCCCTGGTTAGTATTCAGGAAGGCGGCTTTAGCTCAGTGTGAAATATTGAATTTCTGTGCCCCGGCAGTTCTGCATGTGATAAAAGTGCTGCTAAACTCTGAGGTAATGCCTCCCTCCTCTCAAAATACCCACAATGCACCCTCAAAGCCTATTGTAGAGAAACTCTGCTGTGGCGACAGGGGGCGAGCCTGAGAAACAATCGAATGCATTACACACCACACAAGACAAGGATGTTTTTACTGTGCAGTGGGGAAATGAAATTAGGTAAGGCTCAAGCGAATACACACCTCCACAGATTTACAGGCGGAGAGCTCAGTAATCAATTTACACAACGCCTTTGCTTTATAAGCTCCCCACCTCAGCCAGATGGTCAGTTCTAATTAGGGATGCCAATTTACATAAATACCCATAATCGATGGTTGTTTTTAATTAACGTTCAATTAATCGATTAATAGTTCATTTTAACCTCTGAAATCTGAAGCGGGGGGGCGCTACCAAAGGTACTTAAAGTCACCATGAAATCAAAACTGAAGTTTATGGCTTTTAGTATGAATGCTAGCTTTAAGGTTATCTATAAGCTATGCTCCAAAACAATATAATTCGCATCAGCTTCAGCACTTCAGCTTCTCATCCGATTTTCTCTCCAATCAAATGCTAGACACCAGACATTAAAGCTGCGGCTGAAAATCGGTCACTTGTTCACACAATTACTATTTTCTTTGGTAAATGGCACTTAATTCTCTATATTGGGGGTAGGAAACAATTCAGACAGTGTAGATATGCTTTCCATCAAGTGAATGAAGTCCGGTTTCACGTTAGTGCTACGCGCACTACACACACACAGCATGTGCACAGTCTTCTCCGGTCCAGAGACAAGATAGCACAGAGCGGATCATTGAGTTGGCACATATTGGACCCATTTTAAATCTACACAGAATGCTATATTTTAAGGTGATATGGATGAGATTAGTATGAGAAACAGTTAGACAGACTAGTAGGCATTAGAAACAAAACTAACGTGTAGAAGTGATAACACCTGTGCCATGCACCAACATAAATTACACTCTTTTCAAACTACACAGCCTCACAATGACTATCACTGTTTTGCTTTAGTAACAGTTTCATATTAAATCTAAAGGGGAATCTATTAGACTGTTGCTGTCATATGCTGTCAAATGCAGCTTTACCCAAGCTCAACGGCTATGGCTAAGTTGGGATATAAACAAAACGGGTAACGCTTTAGATTACAGCCCGGAAAGTACTGCGTAATTACAATGAAATTACAGTGTAATTTTCGGTAATTACAGTGTACCTATAAAGTACTTATGTGTAAGTATAGGGGAACAATATGTAAAGTCTTGGGAATAAAGGGGTAACAACCAGGAAAATACTGCGTAATTAAAACTAAATTACAGTGTAACTTTCGGTAATTACAGTGTACCTATAAAGTATGTACGTGTAAGTATAGGGGGACATAATGTAAAGTTTTGGAATAAAGGGGTAACAACCAGGAAAAAAAAAAATTTTATTTAGGCAAATTATTAAGTATTTTAGAACTACGGGGTACTTTTGGGAGCAATTTAGCGAGTAGGCTACATACACTGCACCTTTTTGTAATAATAGTGTATACAAATACATAAAGGCTTTTTTCAAATTACGGGGTAGCCTATATATCAGTGCATTTACAAAGTAGGCTAATTTGTTATTATTGCAAAGGTACACTGATTAAGTTGTTTCAAGGCAAGTAAAACTATTGCAACTTTTTTTTTTTTTTAAATGCTGGGGAAATATACTCTTGTTTCATGTAGTTACAGGGTAAGTATGACATTGCGGGCCGTAAATTAAAGTGGTGCTTCTTACCCTCTTGTTTCTTGTAGTTACAGGGTAAGTATGACATTGCGGGCCGTAAATTAAAGTGGTGCTTCTTACCCTCTTGTTTCTTGTAGTTACAGGGTAAGTATGACATTGCGGGCCGTAAATTAAAGTGGTGCTTCTTACCCTCTTGTTTCTTGTAGTTACAGGGTAAGTATGACATTGCGGGCCGTAAATTAAAGTGGTGCTTCTTACCCTCTTGTTTCATGTAGTTACAGGGTAAGTATGACATTGCGGGCCGTAAATTAAAGTGGTGCTTCTTACCCTCTTGTTTCATGTAGTTACAGGGTAAGTACAATAAAAACACATGTAAACACACAATCTGATATCACTTGGAAAACTTTATTTGAAAAACAACTTATTTTAAAACGGATTTACAACACTTTCTCTTGCTTGGTTTCCTAGCTTGTTCCTCTTCTTCTTTCTTTCCACTGATAAATCTTAAGAAGGAATCCCATGTCTCTTGCTATTCTGTATTATGTGTTAAAAGAAAATACAGTACAGAAATGTCCTCACCATTTACTCATCTTTTACCCTCATGTCATCCGAGATGTATATGAATTTCCTTCTTCAGATTAACACAAAATGTTTTTTTAGAAAAATATATAATCTCTGTGAATGCATAATGCAAGCCCATGTGTTCCTAAAAGTTGACATCAAACAGCACATACAGCAATAACTAAAGTAATCCATACGACCCCAATGGATGAATCAATGTCTTCTGAAGTGAGACGATAAGTGTTTGTAAGAAAAATACCAAATATTTAAACATTTTAAAGACTATCGCTTCCGTTCCGACCAACTGTCACTTGCGCGTGCATGAGAGGGTTGAGTTCAGGCTTGACACGCGTGACGTAAGCGCGCCGAGAAACCGAATGTCAATTTTTTTTTTATTTTTTTTTATTTATTAATGCTCACAACAAAATACAAACAATAACACATAATAATAATGAAAAAACAAACAATACAGAAGAACAGAGATGGCAGTTCTCGCGCGAGTTTCACATCTAACTCCCGCGAGAACGTAATGAACGCGTGAAGCTTCACCAAACACGAAGCCAAGCCGACTCTCATGCACTCGCTGGACGCTGGTGACAGTTGGTCGGTAGCGAAAAGATGAGTAAATTACGAGAACATTTCTGGGTGTACTGTATTTTCTTTTAATACATAATACAGAATAGCAAAAGACTCCTTCTTAAGATTAGGCTAATCAGTGGAATGATAGAAAAAGAAGAAGAGGAACAAGAGGAGGAGGAGGAAGTAGGAAGCCATGCAAAAATGTATACTTTCTGTCAGGACTTTAGTATTTGAAATGAAAAGTTGATTTTAAAAAAGGAATAAAGAATAATAAGTGTAATATGTTGTAAATCTTTTTTGAAATAAGTTGTTTTTCAAATAAAGTTGTCCAAGTGATATCAGATTGTGTGTTTACATGTGTTTTTATTGTACTTACCCTGTAACTACATGAAACAAGAGGGTAAGAAGCACCACTTTAATTTACGGCCCGCAATGTCATACTTACCCTGTAACTACAAGAAACAAGAGGGTAAGAAGCACCACTTTAATTTACGGCCCGCAATGTCATACTTACCCTGTAACTACATGAAACAAGAGGGTAAGAAGCACCACTTTAATTTACGGCCCGCAATGTCATACTTACCCTGTAACTACAAGAAACAAGAGTATATTTCCCCAGCATTTTAAAAAAAAAAAGTTGTAGTTTTACTTGCCTTGAAACAACTTAATCAGTGCACCTTTGCAATAACAACAAATTAGCCTACTTTGTAAATGCACTGATATATAGGCTACCCCGTAATTTGAAAAAAGCCTTTATGTATTTGTATACACTATTATTACAAAAAGGTGTATGTAGCCTACTCGCTAAATTGCTCCCAAAAGTAAGATTGTATTATAGTATAAGTACCCCGTAGTTCTAAAATACTTACAGTATAAATAATTTGCCTAAATAACATTTTTTTTTTCCTGGTTGTTACCCCTTTATTCCAAAACTTTACATTGTTCCCCTATACTTACACGTACGTACTTTATAGGTACACTGTAATTACCGAAAGTTACACTGTAATTTAGTTTTAATTACGCAGTATTTTCCTGGTTGTTACCCCTTTATTCCCAAGACTTTACATATTGTTCCCCTATACTTACACATAAGTACTTTATAGGTACACTGTAATTACCGAAAGTTACACTGTAATTTCATTGTAATTACGCAGTACTTTCCGGGCTGTAATCTAAAGCGTTACCACAAAACGCTATTGGCTTTCGCATGTTCGTTTAAAATATTCTAGCTGAGCCCCCAGCGTGAGTTTTTTAAGATGATTTATTTTAGAATGTATCACCTTATTATTTCCATTGCAACGCATCATCCTTGTCATGTGACACACAGCAGTCACAATAGTGCAGACATATTGGAAATGCTCTATTTTTATAGCGTGAAAAACAACAACTTCTTTACATGAAAATGTGATCTGTAAAATCATAGTACAGAACAGATAGACTTGTGTCATTTATTATTACAAAGTTTTCAACTAGCAGAATACAACAAGCATATTTGTATATCAGAGACCAAACTATACTAAGGCCCTGTCCCAAATGGCACCCTAAACGCTCAGTCTTTCTACGAGTCCGCACTTTCATGACGTAACGTAATATATCAAAACACATAATTTGCTCCAAATATCATGCATTTTATCATGTTACAATACATCATGCCCTTTAAATGTGTAACTATAAATAGACGCAATACTATGTGTTTAGACTACAGACTTCATAAAGATTGCTGCCTAAAAGAATTGTAAAATGTTCCACAGGAGTTGACCTGTAATGCCTTATCTAATCAAATGTAATCATTTGCTAATGAGCATTTCTGTCTGGTATAAAAATGGCCATATTCTGCTGCAGATATCAAAATATGTTATATTTATGAAGCTTTTGAGTGAATGATATGTTCCTGGTGCCTGGGTGTCTGATGTTAAATGCATCAGGCTAATTACATATTTTATAATGAGGCAATCAGGCAAAATTTGCAGTTCAGTTAATGATGTGTATAGCTCTGCCAAGCCTCAAAATTGCAGGACTGACAGAGTTTTAAGGATAAAAAGTTCAAAGCTCAGACCAGTCAATCTTTTTTCCCCTTTTTTTTTGCAGATGGAGAGAGTGTAAGAGATGAGCATGGAGATTTTACCCCTCCTCCATCCCTCATTTTCACATATTCTTCCATCATTTTCCCCCAGTCAAAATCCAAATCAGTCTGTATTGTCCTTCTGCTGAGTGGAGACTTCTAACGTATGTTTATTCCAGTCGTTCTATTCAGCGCTCTCCATCTCTCTTGTGTCTTCACAGTTCAACAGATTTCTTTTGATAAATCCCAGGCAGTGAATGAATGTTCAGTTAAAGTCATTCAGTCGCCACTGGAGTGATCACGTCCTAAATGCTATTTGCCCGGCTAGGTAAAAATAGAAGAACGATGCACCTTAGAAAGAGTTTTCTTTTTCATTTCTGCTAGTTCAGGGATCAGTGCACCTGCAGCTTCATCATGACCTCTTGTTTACCTCCCAACCCAGCAGGAATGTTTCTTTTGGAGTGTACAGGGTTGTTTTATTATGAGAATGAAGAGTGAAAATGAAGAGCACAAAGTCAAAGTCAAATGATCTGATATCTTATTTTAAAGGGGTCCTAATATACCCTTTTACAAAGGCTTGATTTAGTTTTTGGGGTGTACTAGAATATGTTTTAATACTTGATTGTTCAAAAAACGCATTATTTCTAAAATATTTTACATTATTACAGCTCCTCTCTCTCTAGTCTTAGTCTTCATCGTTTTCGATGAAGCCCCTCCTTACGAAATACGAAATGTGCTGTGATTGGTTAGCTGGTCCAGTGTGTTGTGATTGACACCATAGAGCATCACAGTCCCGCCCACAGCCCGAGAGAGCTCTGGTGCCGGAAGTAAATTTCCCATTCATTTCTCCCATTGACTTTTGGAAAAATCTGTATCTAAAGAGTTTTAGAGCATGTCTGAGGATATCCAGCTACGGCTGAACTCATAAGCATACAACATATCATTTCGAGTGAAAAAACGAAGAGAAAATCCAAAAAAAGGCAAAGGTACAAGACTGTGTACATATTTTCATTTCCGAGCGAAGGAACTACTCATCCCATAAACCACCGCGCCTCACTGAAGTCGACTGAAGCAAACCGCGAAAGAGCCTTTTGAGTGAATTTTATATAGTGAATGTGTAATTAATAGCAGTTATTTCAATAGTAATCGTGTAAATAAAAATAATAGTGTTTTATATAGGTATTGTGTATTGAATTTTATATTTATCATCGTGTGCGTGTGTGAAAGCGGTTAACGATAACGTTAGCAACATGGTGCAGTGCTTTGTACCTGACTGCAAATCACCGCTCAGTCTCAGTCGTCAACACATGGGTGTTCAGTCAGTGTGTAGTTTGTGTGTTTATTTCAAAGCCCTTTATGACACAGGACACTCTGCTGACAGGACAGGTTGAGGTCCATGCTCATTTTCATGAAGTTATAACGTTAGTTCATTCTTAATTGTAATAACATTTAATGTATTTTCTTAATATCCACAACGAGTGTAAATTAAAAAGTGATGGTCAGCAAACCAGAAAGTGCACAACGCCACCGGTCTGATGCATGGTCTGCTCTTGGACCATCATATTCAGTTTATTAACTTGCCATGAATTATTATACAAATGTTCAGTAAATGCATGAAGAGGTAACGTTAACGTTATGCCTAGGTTAAATATTGTTTTGACAGCGGCATCATAAAATGCTTGATATGACTCATACCATATGAAGGCTACAGTAGCCTATCTAAAGTGAACGATAAGTAAGGGATAATGTAAAGCGAGGCGGTTGTTATAGCGAATACAACTCCCGAAAGGCTAACGTTAATTAACGTTAACGTTATGAGCCCGACGCAAAGCGGAGGGGTCTTGAATCAGCCTGTATTCGCTATAACAACCAACTCGCTATACATTATCCCGCTTATTACATGGCTACCTACCAAATAAATCTATAATTTGACACAAAATATTAATTAAAAAAGGAATGTATTGATTTAAAAACTATTTATATGGCTTCCGCTAAAGAAAACAGTCCGTTCCGTCTCTTCTGTTAGAATCCTGCTTCCATGGCAACGCTCTGTTTTTTCCACGGACCTTCGCGGGGTTTACACGATTTCCACCAATCAGATGCATCACTGTGGGATTGTGGGATTGTTTAGGATTGTGGGTAATGAAGTACTTATCCAAGACATCGCGAATAAAAGGCATTTATCTCAAAATAAGGTTAGTGCCCCATGAACTTTTGGCGTTTATATGAGCATATACAATCGCTTAGTACAGCCGTTGCTGGTTTTAAGTCTACCATGTATGGTTACGTTTTTATGGCTTATACCCCAAATGTCTATGGAGAAATTGTATTGAATTTTTACTTCCGGCACCGGCTGTGGGCGGGACTGTGATGCTCTATAGCGAATACAACTCGCGAAAGGCTGATTATGAGCCCGAAGCGGAGCCTGAAGGGAGTTGTATTCGCTATAACAACCAACTCGCTATACATTATCACGCTTATTACATGGCTACCTACCAAATAAATAAATAATTTGACACAAAATATTAATTTAAAAAGGAATGTATTGATTTAAAAACTATTTATATGGCTTCCGCTAAAGAAAACTGTTCGCTCAGTCTCTACTGTTAGAATCCTGCTTCCATGGCAACGCTCTGTTTTTTCACGGACTTTCGCGGGGTTTACACGACATCCACCAATCAGATGCATCACTGTGGGATTGTGGGATTGTTTAGGATTGTGGGTAATGAAGTACTTATCCAAGACATCGCGAATAAAAGGCATTTATCTCAAATCAAGGTTAGTGCCCCATGAACTTTTGGCGTTTATATGAGCATATACAATCGCTTAGTACAGCCGTTGCTGGTTTTAAGTCTACCATGTATGGTTACGTTTTTATGGCTTATACCCCAAATGTCTATGGAGAAATTGTATTGAATTTTTACTTCCGGCACCGGCTGTGGGCGGGACTGTGATGCTCTATAGAGCTGGTAAGTCCCGCCCCTCCGTAAAACCCCGCTGGACCTCAAAGTTGAAAAAGCGTCAATGCAAATGAATGGGAGAAAATAATTATTTTCTGGTCCCGTTTGAATTGTGCCATGAATTTGAACATATGTTGTCTGTGAATTTTTTATATAATCTTTCGTGTGAAGAATGCTACAATTTAGCGGGTAGAAGTTTGATACGGGTAGACTTTGTGTGAGAGCACTTTGTGGACTACAACTCTTCGCTGCTTTCGACGCGTTTGAAACGTCAACACCACTACCTCACGGCTCTAGCTCACGGATCCCGCTAGACATGGCTGTCTTTGGTGCACTTCACCGCCTTCTTTCAGGGAGAGGACAAAATCGTTGAGGTTGGCGAAAATCACGGGTAAGTCAACTTTATGGGGTGACGTCACATAGGCGACATGTAGTCTTTCTCGTTATGTCTTTTCCACAACTGCTAGCCGACGAATCATACCATATACTGTCAAACTTGTAACATGAAAGATTATATAAAAAATTCACAGACAACATATGTTCACATTCATGGCACAATTCAAACGGGACCAGAAAATAATTATTTTCTCCCATTCACTTGCATTGACGCTTTTTCAACTTTGAGGTCCAGCGGGGTTTTACGGAGGGGGCGGGACTTACCAGCTCTATAGATATTATATAGAGACTAGATGCCCTATTGGCCGCTGGGCACCGAGAAATACGGCCGCCATCTTAAACCGGTCGCACTCCTAGTTTCGTTGCTTAGCAGCAGTCAGATTCCAGAGCACTGTGGAGCATTTTCCTGTTCTAATCGGCGGACCAGTGCAAACAGGGCCCGGGATTACTTTTAACAAGTAAATTTTAACATTACCGTACGTTTGGTTGTATTTTGTGAATAGAATATTACCAGATAATTGAGGAGGAGCAAGGATCTTTGATATTACTGTACTGAAATCGTAGCCAGCTAACGTTAGCTAGGCTGTGTTTACTGCACCAGCTGTGTTCACCCGGCATGGAGAGGTGGGGTAAAGTAATAATTACAAGAGCTTCTCGGTTATCAGATACAAGCATTCAATTTGTGTTTGCGCATGTGATATCAGGAAGCAATGTAACGTTAATAACGTTAAGTTACCTGTGTAATACACACATGACGGCGTCGGCGATGCGCAAATCGAGTGTGTGTGTGTGTGTGTGAGAGAGAGAGAGAGAGAGAGAGAGAGAGAGTGTGTGTGTGTGTGTGTGTGTGTGTGTGTGTGTGTGTGTCACAAATTATTATTGTTTCTTCAACTTATTAAAATATCTTACTTTACTGCAACTCTGTTTCTGCTTCTTTATCATATTTATAGTGTGTGATTCATAAAATACCGGTACCTTATATCCTACATCACATATTATGATTTTGGACGTCTGGTCACTTTATATCTTATATCAGAATATTATATTACTGTTAAGCCTACTATGAATATTAAAATATGCCGAACCATGTGTCCTGTATCATAGCTACATGAATGACATTTGCAGAAAAAAACCCGCATGAAAATCAGTTAGGTATTCAGTGAGTTATGATTAATTAAATGCGCTGACAGCTCATTGCACCGGCCATACAGAATACACTGAGTGGAGCGGGTGACCGGTTTAAGATGGCGGCCCCACGGCTCGACCGCGCTAATAGGCAGTAGCGGTCGATAGGGCGTCTATCTATATGATGTCTATGATTGACACTGCTTTGCGCGTGTTTGGGAAATGTCCCGCCCCGTCATAACCGCAAGCTCTACTCAGATGTAAATATTAATTATGGTGTCAATTTCAAATTCGAGCCCAAATCAGACCCTGACAATAATGAAGATCATTGTGCAGAATGGATTTTGACTTTGCAAGCACGGATTTCACAAGACGTTTCAGAGTGGTATCTTTTTTCTTTTTCTTTTTCTTTCTTATAGATATGATGTTATCCGCCATTTAATAATATTTGTCGGAAAATATAACTATGGTAATACAAGTAATTGATCACAAAATTATGAATAATTTTCCTAAGAGGCGGTGCAGTCTTACAAAAGCATACAAAAGCTACAGTAAACACTACATCAATACTGTAATGTTACTTAGCAGGCTATTGTGTAGCTGTTATATGATACACAATAAGAAATAATAATAAAAGAAGTCAAAGTTTTTCTTTTTTAAGAATTTCAGTCTTTCAGTGAGGCTTTTCTCTTAATTATGATATCAAGACATCTGCATGCAATGAATTAATAGAAGGAAAAACTAGTCAAAATATTCATGACCCATTTTAGCATTTCTACCATTAACTAGCGTAAATCATTTTAATTTAAATCAACCCACCTTCCGTAATGTAGTTTAACAGTCACTCTGCTCCTGAGCTCTCTATTTGACTTCATCAAGAACACTTGGCCTCCCTTGTCTTCTATGAATTGAGAAATAATGACATAATGTACCATAATAACGGAATAATCTGAAGCATATTGTCATGATGTTGGATGGGGGCCTCTTTAGAGCAAACATTTGCGTGGAGACAATGTGAGTGTTTTTGCTGTAATTAGCCATAATCAATTTCGTGTTGTTGTTTCCTTTCTCTTCTTCGGTTCCCCCTGTGGGCTGTGGTAGAGGCTCGCTCATGGGACCCATGTTGTGAAATTAGTTTTTTAACACTTTATTGTATCAGATGAAACATAAATGATTGAATGGTAATGAGTGCCTGCTATAGGTGAACATACGGAATCCATTTAGCTTTATTGTGACTCGAATTGTCTGTAGAGGGTTGATTGCATGTGCTCAGTGGAGTTCTGCATTAACCTCTTCTATAAAGGGCCTATTAAATCTCTTTATTTCCAAACAAACTGCTGTAAATCAATAATAGTATTCAGCACAGTTAGCACAGAACAGACTTTTATAATCACCACTGCAGGACTGAACTCGGGTGAACTTGATTTATGAAAATGAGAGGCAATTAGTCAAGCTTATCAGCATGGTCAAATCAATGAGAACCAGGAGCAATACACCCCCCAAGACCAACTCATCATTTTGAAGTCTTCCAAGTTATCCAACAGTATTTTGCACAGACACCTGAGGTTTTCCAGAAACTGAAATGTACTGAAAAGCACATTTATATTGTAATGGCAGCATCAAACAAAAGCTTTTTACATATAAACAACTACACGTGACAGTCAAATGTTTCTGAATCCTTTTTGGTTCATAGAATATTGAATTCATGGAGTTAGTTTGATTTTATTGTATTTAATCCAAGAGGTATTATTCAGTGACATTGTGTTTATTTAACCCATTTAACCAGTTTGGCATTATAATGGTTTCATTCTGTTCAGTGTGATTTCCGGTGCTGCATTCAACTCATTAAGAAGTTTTCCATCACATTACCCAAGCCTTTTTAACTTTAAAATGTTAAAACGAATGAAAATTTTGTCATTATTTTATCATTACTTAATCATTTAAGTTGTATTTTGTTTGCTGTGGGACAGCTACGGGTAAAATGCACCATTAAACATTCATAAACATCATATTTCAAGTCTTCAGAAGCCATTTAATAACTCAGTTTGAAGAAAAGCTGAAGTTGGGGACCCAAAAATGTCAATTTAATTGTAAAATGAACTATAAATATATTTAGAATATACATTTTAGTCATTTGGCAGAATGCTATTCTGATTTTATCTGTTAATGCATTCCCTGGTAATCAAACCCATGAACTTGGCATTGGCTGTAAACATAAGCAGATACTTTGTATTTTAGGTGCTGTCAATATGACTGTATTATACGTTTCACCATATAAATGTATGAATACCTGTTTTAAAATAAAGGTTACAAAAAAGGGTATTTAAAGCAATGCGATAGAAGAACCATTTAGGGTTCCATAAAGAACCTTGCAGTGAACAGTTCTTAAAATAACCATTTTATTAAAGGGGCTATATGTAAGATTTTCATTATTAATCGCTTTTTTATTGCCTGTGTGAACAGCTTATAATAATAATAAAAAAATAGCTAAACCTTCCTCGACTTCATAGGTTGTCTATGAAAGTCTATAGACTGATTTTTATGTGAAGGACTCATTTTTGCTAAAATCAAAAGGATATGATGTTTACACTCCCGAAAACCTTGTCTGTTATGAATTAAACGAATGCTTAAACAAAGTTAAGGATAATGGCAAAAGAGCCATTCTGTACTTTAATGTCAATGTGTCATGCAAAGGAAAGGGATTAATTTAATCTCACAGCTATGTATATTTTATAGTCTCAAATATACTTAATCAAACTATCTTAACAGTTTAAATAGCCTTGTCTGTGGACATGATGGCAGTGAATCGCAGAGCTGGTGCAATCACACATCGCATATCTCACCACTGTCATTTTTATTGAGTGTTTATTTTGTTATTAAGAGGAAAGAGCACAGCACATGTTTACGTTCATCTAAATATCTCTCTTATCAGCGTGGATGATGTTGGGATGTTCGCTAAAAGTATGTTGCTGCAAAGGTATTTCCTTCTTTTTACTTCTAAACAAATAATTAAAGAGAAATTTGCTGTGAGTTATCGGGGCCTTGTTGAATTACTATCAGTTTCTTGTACATCATATGCACAAGTGTGAGCAGTGTCGCTAATAAGGGTTTCTGAATTCTACATATAGATATAGCACATTTAATGTGAGGAATATTTTAATAATCTTAAAGAACCTTTTTGTGCAATGAAAAGGTTCAATGAATGTAAAGGTTCTTCATGGAAGCATAGATGCCAATAAAGAACCTTTCTTTTTTTAAGAGTTCTAATAAGCTCAGTCAGGGGTAGATATTTTTTGCATCTTGTAAAGCCATTAAATGTCTCACATTTATAAATATGTGATCATTTAATTTTTAAATGAAAGCTGTCAATCTAATCACATCATTTGAGATTGAAGATAATGTCATCCCAGCAGGATGGATAATGACATTATTATCCCAAAAAAATGTCTAACACTTCTTGCATTCAGTCTTTGCAAAGGGAGATGGTTACCAATCACACTGCCCCCATAATCCCACTGTGATTACAATAAGTAATACAAAATGCACAAACATAAACCATTTAACCTGGACGTTTTATCTGTCATAAAGTCAATATGCCTGTCCCCCGTACTGTACAAATAAATGGAAGAGACAAATGATGAAACATACTGGTCGAGGATGAGCGAGGGATTTTAAATCTGTTGCAGCTGATCAAATGAAACGGCAGAACAATCGCATTACCAGGACAAACAATTGGATTAGAGATGCTGAATGACATTTCCTCCTAAACTGATTTATGTTGGTGTCTGCGAGGCCTGTACACACACACACACACACACACACACACACACACACACACACACACACACACACACACACACACACACACACACACACACACACACACGCACAGCTGTGAGAACAGGCCTGAATGTAACATGACACTGACGCTACAGTGTGTCTCTCAGAAACTTGCAGTCATGTTCTGTAGCACAGTCAATTTGTTTAGTGATATATCGCCCATTGAGGCTAGTCATTTTTACTGTCCTGTCTGATTACAGTAAATATAGAATAAGTGATTAAAGCTACTGTAGGTTCATTCAAATAGGTCTAATACATCACTGTATACTACTGTCTGTTTAATATTTCACTATTCGTTTACATCCACTGTAACTCACCTAAGAGAAAATATTACTGTTTTTAGGCAGTCCAGCTCCATATTTCACACTTACACCTCATCTGTGTGCTGCCATCTATATGTATCAGACAGCCAGTGACTTCACTGACCATGACCTGCATCCCTTTAAAGACTCCAGAATACAATTGAATCTTAAAGCAGTGGTTCTCAAACCTTTCAGCCCATGTACCACCTTTAATCAAATCAGAACATCCAAGTACTATCATATTGTTCTTAAAAATAAAATAAAATAAAAAATTAGAACGGAGAAAATGAATTTCTCTTTCACTTTTTTTTTTACTTTTCTTTTCTTTTCTTTTTTTTTGGTCTAGAAGTGCTTGGAACTTCTCAGACTGGTTTAAATATTAATACCGTGCTCAAAGCTGAGTGTGGTGATGCCAGTCAAAAGAAAGCCTTCATGGTGTCAAGCATCTTGTTACTTTCAGGGCAAACAGAATAATATCTCGCCTGCTCTGTTGATCACAAACTCTTCTTAGCACCACATAAAACAAAATTGTGGTGAGTGAACTCTATCAGGAATTAGAAGTGAGTATTAGACATATTATATGTGTCAAAAGTTTGGGGTAGGTAAGATTCTTTAATGTTTTCGAAAGAAGCCTCATATGCTCACAAAGTTTGCATTTATTTTATTTATTTAATCAAAAATACAGTAAAAACAGTAATATTATATACAATGCTGGGGAAAGTTACTTTTAAAAGCAATGCATTACAATATTGTGTTACTCCCTAAAAAAGTAACTAATTGCATTACTACGTTTTATGGTGATGCAGTTACTAAGTTACTTTCACGTTACTTTTCCACATTTATGCTGGGCTTGCTTGTTTTGTTTTTTAACAAAAAAAGTTATATTTTTGCCAAATGTAAAGGCCCTTTCCCACCAAAAGTGGAATGAATAAGCCTCCGCCTGAAGTAAATGCAAATTCCCACCTGTACAGTAGAGGGTGAACCTCTCAAACAAACCTTTCAGTTTTGCTGCTGAAGAAAGTTCAACACTCTTACATCATCAATGTAAATGTGATGTTTATTTAAAGTCATTTTTGTATATTAGTATAGTATAGTATATAGCCATTACTCCAGTCTTCAGTGTCACGTGATCCTTTGGAAATTCATTCATTCATATGCTTATTTATTAAAATTTATTGTTGAAAATGGTTGTGCTTCTTAATATTTTTGTGGAAAATGATAATTTTTTTTCTGAATTCTTTGATGAATAACAACGTTAAAGTCTTTAATGTCACTTTTGATTATGGTCATTTGTTCATTTATAAAAGTATATTTTCCACAAAGAAAAAATAAATTGAACGGTTTCATTCCCATATTTTTGTCAAATATATATTTTAGTCCTGTAATTGAATCAACATGAGCAGTGAAGTTAATGTTCGGAAAATTTCTTTGAATTGCTCTCTTAGTGTGCTATAAGGCACCATTTTCTGTTTCCATAACAATATGTTGGGAAAAGCAAGTAGGCTACAAGACAGCAGACTAGACGCATCCTCATTAAACAGCCTCTCTTCAGCGAGGTGACTGCTTTTGACTCCGCATTCATCCTCTAAGGTCTGATTTATTCTGTCTCTACCTCATCACAGCCCTCTAACAATCCCTCACTGGTTGTGGGCACCGTAACCTGTCTGTCCTCTGCTCTGCTCATGCATAGCTAACTGATCGTAGGCAACCACACATTTGAAAAATAAGTTTGACCAGCAGGGGAACAGGCAAAGATAAAGCCTTTGCTCAGACTGCAGGCTGAGCGTAGCCATCACTCTCCTCTCCTCCCTCCTCTTCCTCTCTCCGTGTGGCTCTGATTGGGCGGGCGCTTTGCCGCGCACGTGTTGTGATGGCTTTTGTCTCCAGAGGTAACAGAATAAAGGCAGACAGCTGGATGCTCAGCCCAATATTCACCTGTCACACCGGGCTGCCTGTGACAGGCTCCCCTGCTGCCGCAAAGCCACCGCAGAGAAATGATGCTAAATTAGGATGCTGCTTCGCTCTGTTGTCTCTGTCAGAGATCTCTCAGAAAGCTCAGATATTCTCAGCTAGCTCGGCTCGGATAACAACTTACTGTATCACAGCTCTTAATATTGTGGTAGTATGGCCTCCGCAGGTCCTCGCTCGCGCTGTTAGCGCTTGGCCCGGTAATAATAGGGATTCCGCCTGAATGACAGTATCTGTAATTGTATTTGTGGGACAGGCGTAATTGGCCCAGGGTCACGTTTAACTTGGCACTGTTAGTGCCCGTGGCGTTTTCATAATGAATATGCAGAATCACTTGAAAGGACAAGAGAGATAGCATTCTCTCTTAATGGATCCATTTTTAAAGCAAAGATCAGGCCATCAGTGAAGAATACAGAGGCATTATGTCTTATTGACGGTGGCGGGCGTGTTTAGAAAACCGAGAGCGAGCAAGTGAAGGTGAGGGAGAAAGGAAATGAGAAAAAGAGAGTGAGAGAAAGGAGCAGAGAGGGTTGCGGGATGTTTGTAAGAGAATTGATTTTGTATACATTTTCGCCGATAACAAGGAAACAGACCAGGAACCCAACTAATAAGCTATTAGAGTGGATGCTCCTCCAAGGGCAGTGCTCGGGTTTGAGGGGTTTTTAAAACAAGGATGTGTTAATTAGAGGGTTACACAGAGGGGAAAAAACAGAAGCTTCCATCCTTCATTTACGCATGGTGAATAATTCCTTTTTCCTTTAATTTGACTTCCTAATAGAACAAGGTTTAAGTGGTTGAAGATTTATCATGCAGGTTTTATAATTTTGCACTCCACAATTAAATATGCAGTGTAGTTAAAAAGGGATTTTGACCAATAGCACAGTTGCAAATGTAATATTGCTCTTATTTGCAACTGTTAAATAAACACAAAGAGTGCTGCAGGGATGACGTCAAAACTCGGAAGACTAATTCGCCACTGGTTCCCTGTGGATTTCCTATGGGGTTTTATAATGGGCTTTTTCAATTTATTAGTAAAATAAGGTCTGTGGTAAACAACTCAGCAGGCACAGGATATAGACTCCAACGTCGGTCAGATGTTGGATTTTGGTTGAAAATGAAAGTTGGGTTGACGTCTAAATCCAATGTTTGTTTGACGTCAAGCTCCAACGTTGGACAGTTGTTGAATTTTGGTTGGAATAAACCAAACCAAAAGGTGAAATGCATGGCCGTACACTTATTACCAGCTTTACTTAAGGTTTCTCGAGTCCCTAGTATAGTTGCTATATAGGAAGAAACTGTGAAAACAATGGCAGCATCCTACTATCGTTTCTAATAATATAGTATGAATGCTATAGGATGCATCCATTGATTTTAAATGAAATGGTTGACTGAATAAAGAATAAAGGCTTGTTTCGTTCCCGAATCAATCATTATTGAAGAAACCCATTAAGTGAATGATTCACAAATCAGATATGTAGACAGTCACTTGTTTTGTTCTTGAATGAATTATTGTTTTGAACGAATCAGTTGAGTGAATGAATCAATGACCCGCTCAAGACTCATAAGGTCACACAAGGGCACCTACTGGAGTAATAGTGCAACCAAAGAATCAATGAAATATAGATTATATAGAATATAGTTATTATATGGAATATATTGGAATGTAGTTCATAAGTATGGGTACTTTTATGGTATTTTTGGAGCTTGCCAGCCTGTGGTCATTATGGACTGTCATTTTTTTTTTTTTTTGCTATTCTGGGGTGCGTTTCCCGAAAGCATCGTTAGCCAACTATGGTCGCAAGTTCCGTCGTTATCAGCATAGTTCAACGATTTGGTGTTTCCCGAAACCATCTTTCCAACGAACGTTCGCAAACAGCATCGCAAACTTGTGTGGTTGGAACGACTGCTCTCGAGCTGTGGTTAGAAGCATAGTTTCTAGTTTACATGAGATGTAGACTGAATAAATCCTTATCTTTAGCAAAATAAGCAAGCTGACATTCAGTACAACCCGTGTTATTTATTTAGAATACATACAAATGTAATTTACTTCTTTTAGTTTGTCAAGAGATTTAAAACACCGTTTTTGAAGACTGCGCATGTGCGAACGCGCTCTACTATGTAAGAACGAGCCAAATATTGAGTCTGGTAATAAAGCAAAATAACTGAAGAAATGGTCTTCAGATGCCATGTCTGTAACTTATATGACAAAATCTAGCGTTAATTCGATCTCAAACAGATTAATTAAAATAATTTATTAGTCCACCACGTGCGAGACGTCATAAACCAGCGTGGTTGAACGATACTTTGCGACATATGGTTTCGGGAAACAGTCGTGACGAGCTAGTTGATTTCTCCAACGATGCATCATACTATGGTAGTTAAGCAGTGAGCTATATAGTTGTACGGGAAACGCACCCCAGGTCTGCGATTCCCAAAAGTTTATAGTTTATATAGGCAAGTTATAGCAAAACATCTAGCATTAATTCGATCTCAAACAGTTTCATTAAAAGAAGTTATTACTCCACCACCTGCGTGACGTCATAAACCAACGTGGTTGAACGACCAATTTGCAACAATATGGTTTCGGGAAACAGTCGTGATAGCTAGTAGATTTCTTCAACGATGCTTCGTACTATGGTAGTTAAGCAGCGAGTTATGTCGTTTTTTGGGAAACGCACCCCAGCATAGGTTCGGCAGGTTTGGAATGACATGAGTAAATATTATCAGAATTTAAAATTTTGGTTGAACTTTCCATTTAATCTGTCACAGTTCTGTCTTCTCTCAGTCCTTTTTTCTCTCCTCACTCAATCTTCATCTCTCTACAGGCCTGCTTCAATTTCACCTCGTTTTCGGTTGCTCCATCACTCTCTTTGCCACTCTTCCCTTCCTCATCCTGTCACATTTGTTCCATTCTCAGGTTCCCTCTTTATTTTCTCGTCTCCATGGCACACGCACGCATCCTCTCCATCTCTGTCTCTCTTTTGTCCTCCTTTTTTCACCTCTGTCACCTTCACTGCTCCCTTTAACAATCTTTTTGTGATTCACTGATGTATTTTTCCTGCTTATTCAGATTTAACATTCCACTCTTCCCTCACCCCGTCATTTTTTTTTTTTTTTTTTACTCCTGGCAATGTTCTGTTGCAGAGGCAGTGTGTGCTGCGTTTAAAGACGAAGACACACGGCACATTCACTCTCACCCTGAAGCAGTTCTGAACATCAACTTGTACCTCACAGCTCACCCTGTTCCCAGATGAGAAGCAACGAATCAATAGGAAAACCAATCAGCTGCTTGCTTAGAGACAGGGCTGGACATTTTTCATTAATGAATATAATGCATGGCCAATAGAGAGAGTAATCAAAAGAGATGTTTTTGTGAGTATCATCCTTTCTGAATCAGTGAAACCCATTCAGTTTTTAATAAAATAACTGCTTCTAATTTTACTTGTCACTGATCTAAAAAAGCTGGCTCATTACTGTTCTGCTAAACTAGGTTTGCAATTATATTTGTTAAGCTTGCTATTTGAGCCAAGTTATTTCTATAAATCCTCTTGACTTTCCCCTGATTTCTCTGAGACTTTAAGTCAAACCTCTTTGCATGACACTCAATTGACACTCAATTGATTTCCCTGCTGAAAAAAAAGAAGTGGTTTAAACCAGCATATCAGGGTCAGATGGTTTTCCAAGCTGGCTCTCTAGTCCTTTTATGTATACCATGATGTTGTCGAGTTTATGTGTACCAGTCCATTACAAAATGAAATGTTCTCAAAAAGCTTTCCAGCTCACATTGTTATTGCAATGATTTAACGCATTAGCTGATAAATAAATAAATAAAAGAGTAGGCCTGACTATTTTTACACTGAGATGAATCCAGCCCTTTTAAGGCCAATATTTGTACAGAGAAAGTACAGGACATAATGATCCAACACGAGGTGTTGCAGTAAAAAAAGAAGAAGAAAAAAAAACCATCAGTCTGGTTGTAATCAGAAACCCAATTTGGAGATGATTAAATAAGAAACGTTCACAGAGTCAGGGATGTTCTCAACTCAGAATTGAACTGAGGATTGATGCTTTTTAAATTCAAGTTCAGTTTTTAAATTGCACAAAATTGATATACAATAGAATTGGAATTGGAATTTAAGGAAGTACATTAAAATGGTTTATAAAAAAGTCCTAATTTATGATTTGGGATGTCGTTGTTGCGACGTCAGGTAGCAAGATGGCAATGTACCTTTTCTTTTTACTTCTATAACTTCTATAAAAATGAATAAACAGATTAGGTGTAGTTTTGCTTTTTATGTTTTTATTCAATTTATGAAGATTGTAATTGTACAGTATTTTCATATTTTGTGCATGCTAGTTAGCTAGTTTCACACACATTACACACATTCATACTGAATGTAATGACTTATTCAAAATAATTACCAACTCGAGTTTATGTGATTTCAGACAAAGAAGGCATCCATTGTGTCCGCCATGTTTTCTCACTGACACAACCCCAATTTGGAAAGTAACCCAGGGGTCAACTAGTAACTATGACTTTGGTGCCGTTCATGTGCGTTCAACTCATGAATACGATCTTTCTGACATGACTTGAACGCACAATTGATCTGATGTTTGAAGGTTTTATAGTCACTTTAGACATGGATGGATGGATGGATGGATGGATGGATGGATGGATGGATGGAAATTCTAATAAAATTGATAAAACTATCAGATCTATATTTATACTAGACAGCAGCTGAAAGAAAAAAAAACTGTTAACTTTATATTAAATGTATACTCAATTAGCAGTTTTGTCACAAACTGCTAATGATTTAGCGGAACTGATGTTCAGCTTGCAAACAGTCGATCTGTCGTAATTTGAATGCTCATAATAACAATATAAACACGTAAATTCCTCTGGGCTCAATAATCAAACTTAATTATCCTATTCCACCATTGTGCAAGAAAGCCGACACCTCCCACCCAGCACACGTTTCTTGAGGAACGCTCTTTCCGTCAGCTGTCAGGTGTGAGAAAAGAAATGTATCAAACCCAAACAGTGTTTGAAAGAACATAAATCAAACAGGCTGTGCAATAAGGTGGAACCGTCTCGGCTCAGGAGCTGTTGCTGGGTGTCAGTTTATGTCCAATAGAAGCCAGGCCGCCTGGTGACATGTCGGTTTTATGCGGAGGTGGCTGAGGTGAGTTTTCTCTGAAAGGTTTTGGCTGTTTCAGTCGTGATTGACCAGGATTCATTGTTCTGTCAGCGTTCACGCACTTCTGCTGGAAGTACCTGTGGATGCTCTGTTGCGTTGCTTTTACCGGCTGTCTCTCGTTCGACGTGGTCACAGCCTCAAATGACTTAGTATCCAAAAGACTCACACTGGAGTGTCTGATTATGTATGCATTAAAACAGCTTGCGGACAGCTGAAAGATACTGGACAGCCAGCATGGGAAATCCAGACAGGAGAGTCTGATTAAGTTGTCTGGGCATCTGGAGATACCACACACGCACCTCTTCACAAACATTTGCATGCCTTTGCTGACCGCTAAATGACCTGTATTCATGCGAATGTCAAGATTTTACTTGAAAGTCTGTCCTGGATATTTTCATATGTTTTCTGCTTATACACTGGAAACCAAAGCAGAGAGACAGAATTCAAGGTCACAGTGAAATCCAAACTGACAATTCTTGTTCCTGTCCAAAGCTATCGCACGACCAATTCGTACGAATTCGTACGAGTGATTAAAAGGTGGCTAATTTAGACAAATCGTACGAATTCGTACGAGTGAGGTTGTCTAATTAGTCTAAACCCACGTGATGGGTAGGTTTAGGGGCGGGGTCAGGGGTAGGTCATTCTAACAAATTCGTACGAAATTGGCTACTCGTTAAATATATACGATTTAGCAAAAAAAGTAAAAGCCACCTTGGGTTGGTCGGGTTGGTCCAACGCTATCTTACGACCAATTCGTAAGAGTGAGTCAAAGGTGGCTAATTCACTCACTCGTACGAATTCGTACGATTTGTCTAAACCCCATGTAATTATGGGCGGTGTCAGGATTAGGTCATTCATTCGAATTCATACGAATTGGGCAACTTGTAAAATATTTACGATTGAACAAAATCGTATGATTTCATACGAGTGAGGTCGACTGAATTCGTATGAATTAGCCACCTCATAAAATTCGGACGAATTGCCGTATCGGGTTGTCCTGTCTGATGTATCAAGTCTTCATTTTTCGAATAAGTTTGGTTTTAGTTTGTTATTTGATGCTATAAAAAGGGATAACGTCATGATTGACAGAGTGCTTGCGATTGAGTCTGTGAGATTATGAGCGGGACCTTGATACCAGGGCTCTACCGCACAATCACTATTGCGCAGACCCGGGCTCGCAAGATGTCACTGGCCCGCAAGATGTCAGACCCACAAGATGTCAATGGCCATTTCTGGGACATTTTAGCTTGATTGTTCTACAGTGAAAGGAAACAGAGACACGTTGTTTATCTTTTTCTACAGCCTATAGTTTCTTGACAACTTTAAGCTGGTTCAATATTGTTGCATAATATGTCATTTAAAATGGGGAGACCACTGTAAAAAAAGGGGAGAGGGGTTGGAAGTGGGGTGCGTTGTGGTGCGACCCTACAATTTCTCGTTGAGTATGAGTTTAGTGGTTGAGTGTTAAAGTCTAGTACCCTGGACACGTGCCCGGTAGGCCTATGCGTTAATCCGTCCCTGTATCAGCATTATTCTGCTATATTTCTTGATCAGGATATCCTAGGCAACATTCAGGATCAGTACAGAAATCTCTTAAAACTGTCAGTTAAATATTCATTCATTACTGAACAGTATGAAATAGTCCATAAATACAAGCATCAAAAGATGGAGGGCTGTGGATGCAAAACAACAACAACAACAAAATCCCACGGTCTGCCACTGACAACCTCTTTCTCGCATTTCCCTGTTCAAAGCTTTAAAAAGTTGAAAACAGGCTGTGTTAGTGGAAGATGGCTGGGTTGTTCATTCACATGGATCTCCTGGGCCGTTTATGACAGTTCTTTGTTGGGCCCAGATGGCGGTTCTCTGGCGTCTTCTGTTGCTCTTTCTTGTGTTAGCATGCTGCATGACATGAGTACATCAGTACAACTCAACTTCATTTATTTTTTTGCAGCTGTGATACAAACTGCTTTGCTTGCCCTGAATCAAACTAATAAATGTGTGTTTTCATTATGCAGCGATGGGATTTGCTGAATGAGAAAATATGAGATGAACTCAACTGAGCATGTAGCATTCATGCTGACTACACACTACTGCTAAAATGATTTCAGATCTTGCTGATGAGTTTCACACGTCCTATTTTTTTCTTATTAGATTTTATGTTTATTTATTTTTATGAGGGTTTCAAGTAATAAACAGAACAGCAGATAGAGATACAGATAAGGTGAGGTGAAGTGGAGAATTTGCTACACATGATTGGTGCTCCTACAAAATAAATAATAACTAAAATAACTAATAAATAAGCAGAATAAGCAGGGGTAAGAACGTGGGGGTGAAAAGCAAGACAAATGTAATGTTTAAGTGTAATATTTATACATACAAATGTCCAAAAGTAATTTTGCAACAAATGAAAAAAAGAAAATGAAAAAAACTTACAAGTATCTTTTATCCATAACAATTTCTTACCTGACAAGAATATGATTGTTTTTTGTTTTATGAATAAATATATGTTAGTTTTTGTGGTTTAACGTTAAGAACGTGACGCCACAGGAGTTATGAAAATAAATGGGAAAAAAATTGTTTAGGGCAATGACCAAAGAACTTTTCAGCTTGCCATTTTATTAATTGATAAGGTCAATTTTTTCCTCACATCTGAAACTTGATGAATGTTAATTTTGGACTTGTGAATGTAAGATTAGAAATTTATGAAGCACCATGTTAATTAATTTTATTTAAGTTAATAGAGAGCAAAAGTGAGTTACAGTATGTTAAAATAGAGTCATTTTTTTAATATTTGAGAAAAATAGTGATCTGTGTTGATATGGTTCAAGAATGAATGTGTTGTATTGAGCACAATACTGATAAAACCAATAACTAATAATGATTTTTTGTAACCACATAGGAATATGTGAAGATGGGGAACTATGAGGAACCGAAGGATGAACTAGAAAGAGACTATGAGGATAGATGAGTGGTTATTTTCACTTGTCCGCCATTAGCATTCCACCGCTAGCTGGTATAGCATGCCGTTTAGTTCTACATGATCCTACTTATGAAATGACCAACTTGTAACAATCCTTTCCCATGACTTTCCTCAAGCCAAACAAGTCAGATCCTGTTCAGCACACTAGGGACCAGCTTTCACCTGCATAACTTTGTGATAAATGACTACTCAATTTTCGTATTTTACTGAATTCTGACTGCAGGCTATTTTAAGTTTTCATCATTGCAATACCTCTCCAATGCCTTGCATAAGAAATCTTTACTCTTGAATATGAATGTGAAGAAACATTTCTATCATTCTGACAGACATTAGGTACACAAGTGCTATGCTGGAAATTCATGTTTTGGTTGTAAAAACAAATGTGGGAAGATTTGGACGTGCATCAACACAGCGGCCTGACAGCAGCTGGCTTTGTTGACAGATTCTGGTTAGCACATATTCTCTGCTTTACATGAGGGGGGGAAAATATTTTATAACTAAGCATATTTATATAAATCTTTTGTGCGCTTTTAATTATTGCATAAGACAACTGTGCATAGTCAGGGACTTTGTGTCTGCACCTTTACCTCTTCCTCAAGCCATCTAACACAGCCTTGGCTCAAGAACATTTGTTCCTTATTATTTTAAGTCATTTATTGGCTGGCCTGAGGCTATGCCAATACACGAACAGCTCTCTAATGGGACCCAACTGTGACAAAAACAGAGAGACTGAGAAAGAGAGGGCAAGACAGACACAGAGAGAGACCAAAAAAGAGGAGCGGACGAATGGGCTATATAAATCTGAGGCCAACTCTAGAAGAGAGTTCTGTTTTTTTACTATTATTATTAACATCGATTGCTCCAGGCTTAGCAAGTTTGTGTTTATGTGCTTCCACATTTACAGCTCTATATAAAGTGTAGACTTCTTTCCAAACAGAGCTGAGAAATTCACATTCATTCTGTTTGTCATGTGTGTTTTATTGCGGGGAGAGATGTGACCACTGCAGGCACAGCTTGAAAGATCCTAAAAATGTTAATTATTGCCTCATCATCATGTTGTGAGGCAAACAGTGACTCATATTTGTTTAGATAAGTTTACATTCATATTTTTTTACTCTTACAGCTTGCATAATATTCAAGATGTTTAGCATTTAAAAAAAAAAATTATATTAAATATGATTCATATTTAGTTCTGCCCTAAAAAAGAGTTGCATATTTTATTAGCATATAGAGCAGACATAAATATAAGCCAAAATTATTTCTTAATTTACACACACACACACACACACAAAAACTTTCTTTATATATAGATTGCATATCTATTGTTCTTAACATCCGCTTCCTTGAAATTTTAACAGGACAATTTGTATATATATTAATATACAAATGATATAAAATTTTGTGAACTTATGCGAGGGCTTAGCTAAATGTTCTTTATAAAATAACTAATTCACAGAACTACAGGACATCATGAACACAGAGCTTGAAATGAAAACCCAATTATCAGCAAGAGCACCGAAGGAATGGTTTCTAGTCATATAGTAATTCTATCCTTATTCTAAATGACACAGTCAGCCTATAATTTGCACTGAGGATCCTTTTAGTCCAGAAATAGGCCTAATCTGCATCTAAGCCACTTTCTTAACACACAGAGAAAGTGTATGCTGTTTTTTCAGCCTGTCTTCCTCTCAACTGAGCTCCTTAATCTTGGACTCCCTCTTTCCCTTCTCTAGCAAAGTCTTCGTCCGATATCTATAGTGAGTAATGAAGTAATTTGAGCCCTAAAGCACTGCCAACTTCCTTTAATTCAGGCTGTTTCAAGAGACGCAATTTACCACATCTCAGCCGATTGTCCTTAGCGAGGCAGCAAGGGCCTTTTACAGAGCTCCTGCTGAATGTTGCTGTCACCCTGATTTGTGGTTCTGCTTTCCGCTCCGAATTACACTGGTAGAATTAGTGCAGGTTTGGCAGTTCCCCATCTGCAGTGTGACTATAAACAGAAGCTAACAATGAACAACAAGAGCTTGGCTACAGAATTTTTATATATTTCTTTGTGCATAAAGACTATGCAGTCAGGATAGGAGCTCTGCTCTCATAAATACAACTGATTTCTCAGGAGGCAGATGGAGTCTGGTATTGATTGATTGATTATTCTTTATTTGATAGGGACAAAGCATGTTGATGTACATTTGTACAAAATACAAAATGTAAACAAGCCGGATTATAGCAGTATTGCTAATTTACGTCCGTAGTCCCTAGGCAGGTATACACAATAACAAATACTACTCAATATACACAAAACTCTACTAAAACACAATACCTAAAATACATCACAAAAAAAAAAAATTACTATGAAAAATGTTTACACACTTGATTTTTCAAAAGCCACTTCTTAAGATGTTCTTTAAAAGTGTGATAAGTAGAACATTGTCTTATGGACTGTGGCAAACTATTTAAATATTTACTTCCTATCACCGATAAAACTTTCTGGCCAAAAGATGTTCGCCTATTTGGTACTTCCCAATCCCCTCTACTGACAGATCTGGTTCCAATACCACAATCTGCCCTCTGTTTAATGAACTCCTTCAACGGAGGTGGAGCAAGCCCATGCCAGACCTTATAAACAAAGCACGCGTAATTAAAATTTTTAAAATTTTCAAAACTCAATAGATTATGTTTTTTTAGGATTTTACAGTGGTGGAATGAAAGTTTTTTTTTATCAAACACTTTTATCGCCTTATTATACAGTGTTTCTACTGACTTAAGAATTGAGTCACTCGTGAATGACCAACTACTGAAACAGTACTGCATATGTGAAAGAATCATTGAATATAAATACAACCTCGCAGCACCAACTGTCAAGAACGACCTAATGTACCTAAAATTTTTTAAATTAAATTTCACAATATTAGACAACTTTTTTACATGGCTTTTAAAAGTAAGGGTAGCATCTAAAGTAACTCCAAGGTACGTAAACTCTTTCACAACTTCTAATTCCTCTCCTCCTAAAAAAACATTTGAACGCGTCATCTCTACTAACCGTTTTGAGAACATCATACACACAGATTTTTTTGTGTTCAATATTAAGCCAGTCCTGTTAAGCCAATCCTGTACATTAGTCATAGCAGAGGTCAAAGTACTCGAAGCTTTTTCAAAGTTCTTTGCATGGGTATAAATAACTACATCATCTGCATATAACTGAATATTTACATCTTTACATACTTCAGGTAAGTCATTAATGTAAAGAGAGAATAAAATTGGTCCTAAAACAGAACCTTGTGGAACCCCCTTTGGGCAAGCAATATAAGAAGATTTCACACCATCAATACATACACATTGTTTCCTATTTGAAAGATAAGATTTTACCCAAAGTATTGCTTCCTCTGAGAAATTAAAATTTGTTAGTTTGGATAAAAGCACCTGATGGTCAACAGTGTCGAATGCATTCTTTAAATCTAAAAAGACAGCACCAACACACGCATTTTTATCTAATAGGCATTTCACTCTCTCAACAAACAAACAGTTTGCTGAATCTGTTGAGTAATTTCTACGGAAACCAAATTGCATTGGATGTAAAGAATTAAAACCCTTGTTTAGATGATTAGACAAAAGTTTTGATACCCATTTTTCTGCTACCTTAGATATAATAGGAAGAATACTAATTGGTCTATAATTTTTAAAATTTAGTTTGTCTCCAGATTTATAAATTGGGACAACTGTAGCCATCTTCCAAGCAGATGGAACAACAGCTTGTTTGAATGATAGGTTTACCATGTGTGTTATCGGACATACTAAAGAATCTTTATTTGTTTTTAAAAATGTTGTGTCAAGCCCATACGCATCCTTTGCTTTGGAGCTTTTTAATGCATCAATAATATTTACTACGTCTAACTCAGTTATTTCATCTATTTGAAAAATCGGTTGATCAATTTGTATAGGTCTATATGTAGTATTTTTTACAGTAAAACACTGGGTTAATTCATCAACTGAATTTCTAAAATGTGAATTAAAATTAGTGGCTATAGATAGAGAGTCTTGTACTAAAATATTATTAATTTTAAGTTCAAATTTTTTTACATTGTTCTTTTGTTTACCAACTAATTTATTAATGGTTTGCCAAATTTTTTTCCCATCCCCTTTTGACCCCTCAATAATGTTCATAAAAAAACTTGCTTTAGCCTTTCGTAAAGTCTGTATTACTTTATTCCTCATAGAGGTGTATTTGTAACGATCAGTTAAAAGACCAGAATTCAGCGATTTTTTAAGGAGCTGATCTCTCTCCTTCATCAATTTCCTGCAGTCATTGTTAACCCAGGGTAATGTATTCTCTTTTGTTTTTGTTGACCGTCCCCTTCTAATAAACAATTCAATCACCTCTTTAACCTTTCCCAAAAAATAATCAGAGCCTCTCTCCAAATTTTCACTTTGCAGGACTTCATCCCAATCAATCTCTTTTAACGCTATTTCAAGATTGTGTTGCTGATTTTTAGGGACTATATCACGATGTGCAGTGGTTTTAAATAAATTTAAAAAACGTTGCTTTGTTAGTTTTCTTGAAAAAAAAATTACATTATGGTCAGACAGCCCTGTTAACAAGTTGTAATGCTTTATAATTCTTTCGGGTTTATTTGTAAACAGTAGATCTATTCTAGTTTTTGAATGCGAGGTTATTCTAGTAGGCTGTTCTATCAGTTGTGTAAAGTTAAAGTAGTCAAAAATCTGTTTTAAATTTTTTCTGTCCTTCCTTTCATTCCAATTAATATTAAAATCTCCCATTATAATTATTTCTTTTTTCAAATCACAGTGATTAAGAAGTTGTTTCAATTGATCATAAAAATCCAACTTTGCAGAAGGTTTACGATACATACATATTAAAATAAAAGACATTTCTGCAGAAAGTGAGATATCCACACCAACACACTCAAGACTAACTTCACTTGGCCATTCAATTTGAGTACATTTTAAAGTGCTTTTTATATAAAGTAAGACCCCTCCACCCCTCCCCTGCTCCCGATCTTTTCTAAAGACATTATATCCAGACATATTTACTACTGAATCTGCAGATGAACAATTTAACCAAGTTTCTGATAATCCTAAAAAGTCAATATTTGAATCACAGAGTAAATGCTCAAGTTGTTCGCGTTTGGGAGTCATACTACGGATGTTTAAATGTCCGCCAAACAATCCTTTCTTTTTGCATCGTGTATCCCAGACGATTTTAGCCTGATTCAGGGTTTGGAAAGAACGTGTTAATCGATGCCTTTTCATTACCGGATTCCTCGGTTTTGAATGTAGACCTACGTTCAAACAGCTAGATGTTGTAGGTAACCGAGTCAAGCACTCACCACCAACAGGTTCGGCACTTTGCAAACTAGCGTGCACATCAGACAAATGCGCTGGATCCAGTCCACTACGCAGATTCCGCGCATGAACGCCTCCACGGTTAGACACACCAGCAGCAGAAATGTTCGGGAACCCCATGAGAGCCGGCACCGACAGTCCAGCAGAATCAGGCCGCAACGCCGCCCGCGCCTGCACCCCCGGCAAGGAATCCACACTCAAGCCAACGGCACCAAAGAGATTACACCACGACACGGGAGGTTGAAGCCCATGGGAAACCAGGAGTGGAACAGACGCAGCCGGACCAACGAAACAGCTGTCCTCATGATTTGCACAGCCGAGGACCATTTCTCCAAAGGGTTGTGGACCAGGATTGAGTTCTACATCTCCAGCCAGAAGTAATATTGATGCTAATTGAAGACATCCCAGTCGCGAGTCTTTGTTGGATGACAAAACCTTCTCGCGAGGCACTGAGGTACAGACTGACTTTACATTCCCATTTTTTAGAATCTTAGAGTACAATACATGTTGACTCCTCAGAACCAGAGGGAAAACGCCGTCGTTTCTTTCTTCAACATATCGATGTCGCAATGATAGTACCAATATTGTTAGGATATACAATATTATAATCCAATTAAAAAGAAAGGGTTTTACTGATAACTTAAAATTTGTTGACGATTCTGATAAGAAAATTTGTGGCTTGTTTAAACCACACGCAGCACCTGCCAGACGCGTGTGATCTTTAGCCGCCATAGTGAAAAAAAAAAAAAAAAAAAAAAAAAAAAAAAAAAAAAAAAATGGTATATTCTTGTTATTTGTATAGAGTGTTCTCATTAGTATGGAGCTTTACAGATCACCACAACTAAAGACAGAGAGCAGGTAGGATTCTAAGAGTCTGCTTGAAAAATGAGTGACAAACATCAACACAACTAGCTTAAAACGGTATTGTAATTTTGTTAAACTCAGAATACACAGATATTATAAATAATCTTAGAAATAAAGATTATTTTGATTGAATGATTTGTCCCATGCATGACCCCTTCAGAAATGATTCTAATCTGCTGATTTGGTGCTTTAGAAACATTTCTTATTATTATCATATATTTGTGCTGCTTAATATTTTTGTAGAAACTGTCATTTTTTTTCAGGATTCTTTGATGATTTGAAAATTGAAAAGCATTTATTTGAAATTTTTATCTTTATTTATAAAAATAAAAAATAGAAAAAATCTTGACTGTCACTTTTGATCAATTTAATACGTCCCTGGTACCCACACTGTCTGCCTGCCAAATGAAGAACGAATAAATGACGAGGAGAATGAGTTCATTAGCATCATGGTGAGAAACAGGCTGGGGCATCATGGGTTTCAGTTTAAAACAGTGGTATCTAATCAGCGTAAAGTGCAACTCTTATTACCACCAACATTAAGTGTCCTGGCTGTTTAGTATCACGCTACACTGCCTCAGTACTCCTCCTTTTTGTCTAATAAAATGGCAAAAGTCTCTCAAAAGGTCCTGGTAGCATAATGTTTTTGTTAGCTTCCGCTTGAATAAATAGGCTATCTCTTCTTCTGCATGCTTCTAGTCATTCACAATCAACCACCGTCAGTCTCCACGGATTACAGACCTCCTGCTTGTAGAACCATATTGGACCACCAGCCCACCTGGCATCTGCTGCAGAGGCAGACAGAGAAGGTGAACCTGGTACCCTGGCTCTCTCCAACCTCAGCGCACCTCAAACAAACTCCATCTAAAGCTTGAGGTTTATAGAGTCCAGCTCACCAGCATTTCATCCTAGGGTTGCAGAGTCCATTTGTCAAGTTGCAGTTTTGATCAAATCTGTAGGCGAGAAAAATCACAAATGAGGTCTGTTTAATACCTCAATTGTGGTAAGAGAGCAAATTGAACTCCAGTAATCTCATATGAATTCCAGATGAGATCTCTGCAGTGTCTTAAACTTTGCCCTGATATCAAAAGTTTGAGATTTCTTTGTGAACATTTTTCAAAACATTCTTTCAAAAACCGAAGTACTTTTATAGTAAAACTGCATGATAAATCGATTAAAGGTTGCAATCTTGATTCAAACACCCATGCGATCTGATTCCTAAATGACAACGATTCAGCTATGCCTATTAAACCTTTAACAAGTAAGATCACAGCAGAACATTCAAATCGGTGTTTGCTAGCAATCAAAATAGAGTAAAGCACCTTTTGAAAGTAACTTGATACTTTAAATAAATATTGTATCAATTACATCGTTACACCAGTAGTTGGCGACAAGTGACTATTAAAATTTGTATTTGTCATTGAATCTTTCATTCAAGAGATTTGCTAAAAAAAAATGCTGATTCATGCAGTAATGAAACGAGTAGAGTCCTTATGATTGAGTAATTGAATCATTCATTCAAACCTCTTTTTCCCCCAAAAAATAATTAATTCAAAATGAATAATTTTTTTATATAGACTGCAGAAAGTAACATTTTGTCAGAACCTCTAAATTACATATTTTGTTTAGTTGTTGTTCAGAATCGTGTTAGACTCGTGATCACTGATCTCTCTTTTTTTTTTTAAATTGTGAATCTCAAATTTATCCAGAAATGTGCAGCTATATTTATTATATGGAAACAACTGTAGCTAATCTTTTTTTTTTTTTTTTTTTTTTTCTCCAAAGGAGATTTAGGAGAAACATCTGAAAAGGAGTTTTAGGAGAAACAATCAAAGTTAACAAATTGATTAAAAGAGCCCTAAATTATAAAAATAATCTGAGCAAGAAATTATCATTAAACATGCTCTCATCTTTGATAAGGAAAAGAGAAGTTGCCATTGTTTGCCATATATTAACTTTTTACCGGTTAGGCAGTAGTTGACGAGTTTGCATTTTGACTCTGAAACAAGTGCATTAACGTGTATGAGTTTTGTTATAGGTTTATACTTGATTATTCAGTCTGATTTATAAAAAAAGGGGGTGATGATACATTAATCTTTCGCCCACCATGGTGCTGATATAAAGAGATGCGCTTAGTTGTGAAAATGAGTGCAGTATAGTGTTTGTGCTCGGATAGCGGGGTTGGATGGGTCACAGTCTGCTGAAAGCATTAGCAAAATGAGAACAACTAAAGAGAGGGATGGACAAGTTAATGACAGAACAACAGCACAAATTTCATCGGGCAACACTGAGGATTCCTTAAATGGATCCAGCAGAGGCCATTGTATGTACTATGCATTTCTCCGCCTCCAAAATGCATTAGCTCTCTGCTTTGTAAACCAGAGATCGTGGTGAAGGCCCATTAAAAGTTCAATGCTTTTATTAGGTTAAAATATTAACATTGAAATGTTCAAATTGTCTTGCATGTAGGCTATTAATAGATCCACAGCTAGCAGCTTTAATGGGTATAATATGAAAATGTTTCTGTCACGTGTGCATTTGATGTATATGGTGGTCACACTTGACTTTTATTTTAATTTTTATTTATTTTTATTATATTTGACTTTTTTTCTGATATGTGATTAATGTAAAAATGTTGTTTGTTATGTGCAAGAAAAAAGTCCACTCTACAAGTGTGTTTCCATCATATTCACATTTTTATGCTATATTTTCATGCACTTTAAGACACTTCTGTTATATTGTGCAGAAATGCTATTTGTGCTTTGTAGTTGCCTTGCAGTGATGGAGGAGTGTGACGGAGGAGTGTTTTATGTAGCCCCAGAGATGTCTCTGTAATGCAAGTTCAATGGCATCGACAATGATATAGAGCGGTGAAGTCAAAGGCCTTATTACCGCACCCCTAAAGTCTAATCACCTAATTGGTAATTAACCACACACCAAGCTTTAAAAGATTTTGAGAGAAGTGAGATTGATCGTGGCTATCACTAGTGTTTTGACACATAAACTAATGGAGGACTCAGAACACCAACAGAGAGCAAAGAGAATTGAGGACGCTGACATTTTGCTTTTGAAGATTCGGGTTCATCCAGGGACTTGCCATACTGAGCAGATGTGCTGTTTTATTGAAACACTACACTTTAATGGCAAAATGAGATGAAAAGATGGTACAATGCCATTTATACGGCAAAAATAGTTTTTGCGTGCATATGATAGGCCCTACGCAGTTTTCGCGTGCATTTGATACGCAGTTTTCGCGTGCATATGATTCGCACTTTATGGCGTGTAATACGCACGCACTCCTCACCCCTAATCCAAGGGTTTTCAACTTTTCAGAGCGTAGCATATGCACGCAAACATTTTTGCCGTATAAATGGTACGAGAAATAACATTCGTGGTATAGATACGTATTTTCATGAGATCGTGTTGTCAAACCTTGTAGGCTACTAATAAATGTAGGCTACTAAGTTAATTTATTAAGACAAAGTAATCAGAAATATATAATTTGGCTCATTAAATTAATAATTTAGCTCAATAATCTGATCAGATTAGTTTCATTTGAAGTTGTGGTAAAAAACTTGATATGCACTGACTGTACATCAAATCAATTAATCTGAAAATGTATTACATTTGCTTTATTACATTGGCAACCACAAATATCCTATAGGTTATTTTTGATGTGTAATTATTATATATACAATCTGTGAAATTAATAATTAAATATTAAATATACATTCACAATTTTAGGGTCGGTACGATGTTTTAAAAGGAATTTTGTATTATTACCGAGGCTGTATTTATTTGAATAAAAATACAGTGAAATTGTAATAATCAAATAAAAAGTTGTTTTTTATTTGAATATACAGTATTTAGTAAATTAAAATATATTATTTTTTAGAATTTTCAGAAGATATTACTGTCTTCATTGTCTCATGATCCTTTAGAAATCATTTTAATATGCTGATTTTTCAGTTGTGCTGCTTACTTTTGTGGAAAACGTGATAATTTTATCAGAAATCTCTGCAAAAAGAATAGTGTTTATTTGAAAATAGATTTTTTTTTATCATTGTAAAGGTCTTTACTGTCACGTTTGATCAATTTGATGCATAATTGCTGAATTATTGATTTCTTTTATAAAAAAAAAATTATACTTACCCCATGATCCGTATAGTGTTTATATATAATAATTATGGAATATTTGTAAATGTTACGTGTATTTATTTTCTATTTTCTATATGTATTTATCAAACTATTGAACACTATCACATTACATCATATTGCCAGTTTATAAAAATAATAAGCTACAAGAGGCCAAGCATTCATGCCTAACAACAACCATTTACCAGAGTAAAATCCCCACAGTGTCTCATGGCTTATTGCTTTAATAACTTTATGCCAATGAATATGCCCACTTCAACATGATCTTTGGGGACCACCATTATTAGCTTTGTCCCATGCAGTTATAACTTTGAAGTCTGCACATGTTATTGAAGTCTGCTGATTACAGTTATTACTCACCCACATATAAACGGACCAATATTTTCTTCTGATCTTGGTTGTTATTGGCACAAAGACCCGTGGTCTGGAACATTCTGAACCTTTCCAGTGCATTTCCTGAGGCCCAAAAGCTTCATCCATCTTCATATCTTTAAAATTCCTGCAAACATAAAAACATATTAATAAACTACTAATGGCAGATGAATAAACCAAATCATTTGATTGTGAAATGTGCAATGCATTCAGTTTGTTTATGTTGTGAAGATGATTGCCCACTGTTACAGTGTCTTTTAATCATTTATTTTAATCCTGATCAATGCAAACTGTAAAGGTCAACCAAGCCTGTAATCCTCTAGCAGGAAACACTTTCCCACCAGTTACAGCCTCACCATTGTGGATATACAGGGGGACATTTATGCAGTTGTTGTTTTGGTTTATGATGCAGGTGAACCATAATTGAGGTCAGAAAGTGAGGTCGTCACAAACATTTTCTTCTCTATCCACTAACAGGAATCATTCAAAATGAATCATATGTTCCTTCACACACACACACACACACACACACACACACACACACACACACACACACACACACACACACACACACACACACACACACGTTATTGCTTGCTCTGTGTATAAGAGACACGTGTGTGTGTGTGTGTGTGTGTGTGTGTGTGTGTGTGTGTGTGTGTGTGTGTGTGTGTGTGTGTGTGTGTGTGTGTGTGTGTGTGTGTGTGTGTGTGTGTGTGTGTGTGTGTGTGTGTGATTCTTTCTCAAGAATCTTGAAAGAGATTCTTTCTCTTCAGTTTTATTTTTAAAGTACTTTACTGGCATGATCATTCTGCATACAATAGCAATAAAACACATACAAAAAAAAATAATAAATTAAATTATAGATACAAATACCGATACATTAAAAAATAATAATAATTTTAAAAAAAATTACAACTTTACTGTAATGTAATATAATATAAAATAAATGTCAACTAGTTAATTCATTGTTTAAACAAAGCATTTGAATACTTAAGTCACTGTTAAAGATATTATTTTCATATCTTCATTTTGCATTTCATTTTATTCATTGTTTTATTTGACATTTATTTTATATTATATTACAGTAAAGTTGTAAAAAAAAATACAATTTTTTTTATTTTTTTTATGTATTGGTATTTGTATCTATAATTTAATTAATTAATGAATTTATTTTTGTATGTGTTTTATTGCTATTGTATGCAGAATGATCATGCCAGTAAAGTACTTTAAAAATAAAACTGAGCTGAAGAGAAAGAGGAAAAGGGAGAGTGGGAGTTAGCGAATAGATGCCATTACTTATTTCTTCACAGGTAGTATAGATCAGTTTTTTTAGCACAGTTTGAGGTTCTCTGCGGGTCCATTCTTTCCCACACCCTCTCTGGGCTATTAAATGACCTGCCTCTTGCTGCCCACAGCGGGACGTGGGATGGCAGCGCCGGTATGGAGACATTAAAGCCAGCATGGGTTCTCATAAAATATATAGATTTTTGTGATACCCACATCGACAGCATTACGCTGTTGGCTCTGCATTTTATTCAGAAAAGTGTTTTCTGTGCAGCCATTTCATTTTGAACACTGCAAAGTGGACAATGATAGAGAAGAACAAAGAAACCGCAGGTCGTCATAGCTCTTATCGGTGGAAGCCGTGTAAATAGCAAAGGGTGTGTGGTAGGATTGCTTTGTCACAGGGAATGAATATGCAGGGTTGAAGGGAGCATGTCTACTTCAAGATCCCGCATGCATTCTCAAATGTTCTCTCCTCCTCTTCCCAGCATTTTACCAAGGACGAAGGGGAATATGTACACACACGCCGCTTCAGGTCAGGGATCCCATGTAAATTGCATCAATCAGACAGCGCCCTATTGTCATGCAGATGTACCTTGTGCGGAATAAAGGCTCTGGTGAAGTATCGCTACAAGATAAGTATAGTTAGATAGAAGCGTACATGAAGTGCCTGCCAACCGAGAGCATTGACAACAAGCCGGGAATGTTTGGCACATCGGAATGTGATTAGGTTGAGCAGTTCGGGCAGATTGAAAGAGATTGTCCAGATTGTCTCATCAGATTGCACCTCTGTTTTCCCGCACCCGCGCTTGCGTGGGGTTGAGCGTCTCAGTTATTACTGGGAGCTGGGAGCCATATTGCGAGGCTGTTTCTACAAATAGCCGCCTCTACAAAAAGCCTAACAGATGTCACTCTGCGTTTGCACCCTTCCGTCCTGCTGTGTCTGGTTTATCTGTCAGTGGAAGAACGCACCTGAGGAACAGTGAGGTGTCATCGTAGCTGTCACCTGTGGGAGCAGGGAAGCTTCCCCCGCCGTCCTGTTCTGCCTTTAATTGCTGTCACAAGAGTGAAGAAGGGAGGGCTGGCGTCCCCTGACAGCCTAATTAGTCTTCTGTAGTGCGGCTCTGGGCAGTAAACAGAGACAGACTCTGATGCGCAGGTCCATAGGCACACCGGTTCGGCGGTAGTGGAGGAGTGGGAGAGGCTCCTGGTGTGTTACGGATCATCAGACCTCTAACACTCTTATTAATAGCTCTATCCATCCTACTGCTTTGATTTCATTAACACCATGTCACCTCAAGGCCCCAGCCAGGCCCACAGGCACTGTCCTCACACACACACACATCCTTCCTCACACACGCTGTCTCCATCCGCTGACCTCCCCCTGCTGTACAAATGCTCATTATGCAAGGGACTCATTACGCCATTATTAAATACATGGCCTCACATATGAGAATGCCGCTGAATATTGATTAGATTCAAGTACGATTTGTGTATAATTTGTAGGTAAACCGTGTGATAGGATTTCAATTTGCAAGGAAGACAGAAGGCTGCTGTTTTTTATAGGCACGCGCTGAGCGCAGGAGGTAGCATATGGAAGATTGTTTGATTAATCACTGAAATAACTTCAGACATCCTCTTGAACTGCATTGCTTGACTTGGCAGCATGTCCAGAAGGCATTTATGAGAATTCAGTTAAATCCGCAGATTTATGTTGTGTGTATAATTAAAGGTAAAGCAACAAATTATTTTGATGTTAAAATACTTTCTGTTCTAGTTTAATGGGTAGAGACAATGAAGTAAGCCATTCCCTGACAAGTGAAAACACTGTCACGAAAGGTAGTTGATCATACACGACAAAGATGAGGAAAGTCAAAAGTCTTTAATGAATAATCCACACAGAGTAACACAGGAGATAGCAGGCACTGCAAAAACTATCACACATAGACGAGACCGGACAAGTGGGAACAGAAACAATAGAACGTATATAGAGCGGATAAACAAAGGTAATCAAACATGCACAGCTCAACAGAATGGCTAGTCAAATGAGAAACCATGGTAACTAATAACGAAACTGACAGGCAGGAAGAAAACAAAGACAGAAAACAAACTCAAACTAAACATAACTGTAACAGTACGCCCCCTCCCAGAAAGGAGGGACCTCGCACCGACAGTTCCAAAGAGGGAGAAGGCTGAGGTGGAGGACGTGAAGTAGTTGGACAGGAACCCAGGAGAGGTGATGACAGGGTAAACCAGGGTGTTACAAATGGTGGGAACTCCACCATTAAACAGGGTGTTACTCCAGGGAGAAGCCTGGAGCAGGAGGAGTCCAGCCAGGATGGAAACCCATGGCAGGGATCTCCTTGACGCAGCCATGGCGATGACCGAGGGTAACAGAGCCGATTATGGTGGAGCCCTAGGTGCAGATGGAGAGCAGGTGGACCCAAGCAACCCCGAAGGCTTCGGTGGCTGCGACGGAGCTGCAGCGACGACTCCCTGACGTGGAACCGGGGGGCTGAGGCAAAATTGGAGCGACTGAGAGCCAAGACATAGTCGGAGGGAGGGCGGAGCCAGACAGAGCTGTAGGGGTGGAGAGCAGGAGCGCAGCAGATGGCTTGTAGGTCCATGGCGCAGGATGGGTGACATCTGACTGAGGTGGAGCCGGTGGTCCGAGGGAGCCAGGTGGAGCCTTAAGCTTGATGGTCCCTTTTGGAGCCGAGGGATGGAGAAGCGAAGGTGAGCAAAGTCAGGGCAGCGAGTTGAGGCGGAGCGACGGGATCAGCAGCTGGAGGCGGAGCCCGGGGATCCACTTTCCCTGTCTCAGGCAAGGCCCAAGGTGGATCCATGTCACCAAGGGGAGGCAGAGGAGGAGCACAGGGGGTGACAGGAGGATGCGAAGTAAATTCAAATTCAAATGTAGCTCCTACTCAGACAGTATATGCTAGTGTCGGACGCAACGCAATTCTCGAATGAATGAGTCTGATGAGATGATTCTATTTTATTAATCTAAAGCTGCGTGTCATTTCAAAGGCTGTGTCCTCCGGAGGTTGTACTTGTCGGCTGCATAAATCATTTACGGTATCTCATTTCAGAAAAGTAGCTATTATAAAATGGTGTGTTATTGCTTGTGAAGCGTAAATTGTTGTAATTTCTTTATAACTTTGAATCTAATGGTTACTTTACTCAAACGAGGCAGCCTCGATTACGTATGTGGTCGACAAATGTGACCTCCAGAGGATGCAGCCTCCGAAATCAGACACAGCATAAAGCATACAGTGTGACAAGTAAAGTTTGAGTCTCAAGCAAATGATTCTTATTAGCCGGTTCTTTTTTGTGAATCGAAAGCATTCGGCACAAATATTAAAGTCAGGTTCTTGAGCCAATGACTCTTATGAGCTGGGGTTTTTTTTGTGAAGTAGCGCAATCAGTGAAGTCTGATTCTCGAGTGAATGACTTTGAGCTTGTTCTTTTTCGTGAATCGAAAGGATATAACGCGACTAGTGAAGTTATATTCCTGAGTGAAAGACTCAAATGAGCCATTTTTTGTAACTATTTACAAACATGAATATGAATCGGTTGGAGCCATTTCTCAATTAATCTAACTCACTTACTGAACCGCAAGTCATTCATTTAATGAAACAAGAACTTAAGTCAGGGTAATTAAACAACTGGTTGTTCATATCACTAAAGATGCATATTAGGAGTTTTGACAGTGATGTTTTATAAAAAATAATAAATAAAGGAATTTATGAAATATGAATGAAAAATATTTATTGAAATTAGTATTTGGCAAAGGAAATTTATTTTTTCAGTATATTTATTAATGGATGCGTTAAGGAACAGGAAGCGTTAAATTCTTTATTGGGACATGAAAATCTGTGACTATATGGTCTGAAAACATCACTACTTCTTTGTTTTTTCAATTCTTTTGGAGAAATGAGAGCATCATTTTGCCGTCCTTATGGCCTGGAAAGACAGCTCAGCCCATAGCAGCTCAGGAATAGGGCAGCTGATGTCAGCGGGAACCAGACCGCAAAAAAAAAAAAAACCCAGACGGCTCAGAGAACCAGAGACAGAGTAGCACTGACCCCTTCTGCCCTCATGCCTTCCAAAAATGCTTCTTTATTACCATTCATGTGCCCCTGGGTTCCCCAGCCCTGTCAGACCGAGAGTGGGAGCTGGAGACACAGATTCAAAATACCATAATTGTTTTTAACGCACTTAAACAATAATGTGTAGTTCTTCCTAGAAACAAACAATGTCCATGTTACCGAAAACTCCATTTGGATGACAAATGATTGTAGATGCAGGAAAAATGCCAATGCTGTTTAGTCAAATGAAGAAGATCAGCTTTGAGGAGCTCATAGAGGCTGAAATTTAATTTTGACATTGAGAGATGAGGGGAATTTAGATTTGGTCCACCAAACTGCTCTTCAGGGTCAACTAATTTTCTTCAGCTATAGGCCTAGCAGGATGTGAACACAATACATGTGCAGAGCACGTAATTTAATTCCATACATCTTAACAGAGAGCTGAAGGTGACAAAACACACACTTGTTGATAAGTTACGTTGTTTAGAAACAGTTTTAACTTAGGACAATAACACACACATCTAACACATGTTTCTCTGTGCTCTGACATCATGAACAAAAAGGTAACAGAGACGTGATTTGTATTAAGATAATTGTTTATGATCGCCAAAATAGTTTATAGCATACTAGCTATTTGCCATACTTGACAGAATCATTGGTTCAGCAAAGTCAAAAAGGCACATCTTTTCAAGTTTTAGATCCTGCTAGGAGAGTGATTTTCCATGTGGAGCTGGCTGCAGAATTGATGTTTTATGAATTGTGGAGGGGTTGGAAGTAACAGTTCGGGAGCAGATTTGACTTGCAGATGGCACTGAGACTGTTGCACCCCATTGGATGATTGACAACTTCATACAAGGCCGTTTCTCTTCAGTGATGCTCTGCAGAGCTTTTGGAACCAATCAAGGAGATAGGCTACTGTATACAATTGTCAACCTAAAAAACACATTAAAAAGTAAACAGTTTTTTTTCTTTCATTTCTTTATTTTGTAAAGTAATGTTGTTAAAAAGCTAACATTTTAAAGGAGCTCTATGTAATAATATTCATATATGAGTTGCTTTTTATATTGCCAATGTCTGAACAGCTTGTAATGAAACTTTAAAAAACGAGACCTTCCTTAGATTATGAATTTTTATGTGATGGGCTTCATCCGCCGTGAAATCCAAAGGATGTGACAGTTACACGCATCATGTTACATGCAAATAAAAGGGATTAATTCTCTATATAGTCTCACATAGCCATATATCTAGAGTAGTCTCAAATTTAATTTTAATTACCTTATCTGTCGACATGCTGCCAGTGTATCGCAGAGCGGATGTAAACATCCACATCGCTATGATCAGATGTTTTCTCACCACTGTCATTTTTGTTGTGTGCTTATTTTGTTATTGAGAGGAAAGTACGCAGCACATTTTTAAAATTGAATTATTCATCTAAACATCACTCTCAGCAGCATGGATGGCGTCTGGATTTTTGCTGAAAAGCTATTTTCAACTTTTTACTTCCAAGCGAAGAACAAAAAAAGAACTTAGCCATGAGTATATCAAGGCCTTGAATCATGTTCAGGGTGCGTCTCAATCAGGACATTTGAAGGGCTGTGTCAATCGTAAAATCCTTCCAGTGCACTGAAATATTCACTCCCTAAAAAGTCCCACAATGCACCGTGAAATCCAGGGATCATATATGTTACCTTAACGGAAGTATGAATCACGCAAGCCAACTCGCACACACACTCAATAGATTTTTTAAAAACTATTATTTAATATTATTTCAGCATAAACATACATTGCAAGACAGGTACTAAACATAATGGCAAACATTTATAATTAATTTACGGCTGAAATGTTGCAGGAGGCTGTGTGCAACAATCAACATATTTATCATAAAAAAATGTATAACAAAAAAGTTCTGCTGTTGTTTATAAATAACAGTAGTGACCTTGTACAACGGGACGTTGTCATCATCAGTGTACTAGTGAGCCAGGGTCCGTACTGTCCTGCCAGAATTTATGTACACGATATACTGATTCAAGACCATAGGGAGCTGATTTAGACGCACCCTCAGTCTCTTGTACGTTATGTGTGCACGAGTGTAAGCACGAGCAATAATTTGCTGGCTGCAGATCACTTAATGGCCGCTAAGAACAAGGGTTTCTGAATTCTATATAAAGCCCCTTTAATTGCACGATTGAATGAGTTTTACTTGGACACATTTGATATAAGAATTCAAGTACTAATCAAGGACACTTGTCTAAAATTCTAAAATAACTATTCCTGCAGGGTTTAGATGCTGTATGAACCCTCATGTCAGCTCTTTTTAATTTAATTTGAGCTGAACTGCACCACAGGTAATGTCTCATTTTATACCTTATAGAAGTTAGTGTCAATGTCAGACCAACTGCCTCACACACTGCACTTTCACTGTGCTCACATTTGTAATAGGCTCAAATAAAAAAAGAACCATAATTATTGAGACACAGCAAAACTGAGCTACTGTACTGATGAACCATCTGCCAGCTCAATCTGAATGACACTGAAATAACAAGATGCAAAATAGAAAAACCTAGGTCCTACAGCACTAAAAAGTTTCCTAAAAGAAAAGTGAGGATGCTAACATTTTCAACTCATTGTTTGGAATTGTCTTGTCTCAGTTGCCCTTGTATGTCTTTGCTCCCCTGAGGCCACAATAAATGCACTAGAGATCACCAACTCATTGCACACGTTTTTAGAATTTTAGACTGCTCCTTGTGTGGTTTTATGTGACTATTAGTATAAGTTGGTCTGACTACAGCTTAATCGTGGATCTGGTAAGGAATTAACTTTATTTCTTCCTAGCAGTTGCTTTCTTGGTAAAGCATGCTCATTTAATTCCAATTTTAAAGTAAAATCTAAAGTCTAAAGTGCTGACAGCAATAAAGCACCACCTAAGAATAGAATGTTGTAGCCTTCTGCATTAACTGATTCTGACCAAATGTATTTCTGTAAAGTCGTTTTTAATGTTCTCGCCTGCTAAATAGAACAAGGAATTAAGGGGGATTGAAGAGGGATTAGAATTTAGAGAGTAAGTTGCACTGCATTGAGATGAATGTGTTGAAGTTGACATGATAACGTAGTTAGTAAGATGTCTAGTCTAGTTGGTGGAGATTAAGGTGTGATGTGTGCTAATGTCATTTGTGGATTCCTTCGGCACACTCCTTGCTGTCGGGATGTACTTCAGGTGTCTTGTTATTTAAAATGCTCCAATCATGAGGAATCCTATTCGTCTTGATCTTTTGAGATGAAAGAGTTCACTATGAAAACACACTGTAACTTTCAGAACACATGAAGACTTCCTTGCCAGTGGAAAAAAAGGCATTTATTGAAAAGGGGAAAAATGGCTCATTCTGTATTTTTACAACTATTTGATGTAAGACAGATACATTTGAACACATGGCCACCCACCTCCACACGCCAGCATTACCTCAGTATTCACAAATGCTGCCTGCCCATTGAGGGTTAAAGTAGCAGGAGGTAGTAGGATATAAACTATTATTCCAAACATCAGACAATCTGATAAGAGTTTAATGTGGGGAAGTCTGTCAAACCTTGTGTGCCAAAGACTCTGGCACCTGCCACTCCGCATTCCCTTCTGAATAACCCCAATTCTGAATTTTAGGAAAGAGTGAGTGGTTTAATTTTAATGCTTTTCCACCATTGGGCCGAACGGTTCGAAGAACGTTAAAGAATCCAGTTATATTTACACTTGAGCTTAGTTCCGCACGGCATGATTACAAACCAATCTTATCCTGTAGCCTAATTCTGTACCATGCTGGTAGTGGCGTCGCCACTCAGGATTGGTCACTTGTCTGTTGCCTGGCTGACAGTTTCTCTGTAGCTGACATATTTGAGCGAAGTAAACACAAGTTAATAATAATAATGCAATCTCTTGTATTACCAAGGCAATGACTAATGCATTGTATTACATTCCAAAGAGCTCTGTTATCAGCCCCACAGTGGAAAATTAAACCATATCCGTAATGACACGGAATGGAACAGTTAAGCAATGAGAACAGTTCGGCTAATGTTTCTGGGTGCATCTCAATCAGCTCCTAGTTTAGTAGTCAGGGCAGTAATCAGGGAGTCGGCCATTTTACAACAACAACAACAACAACAACTACTACATTTATTTCTAAAGCACATTTAAACACAATATAGATTGATCCAAAGTGCAGTACAAAGTACAAGCCAGTCACAACAATTACAAGTTTCCAAAAGCTAAAAAATAAAAAGACGATTTAAGAGTAGATTTAAAAATGTTCAATGAAGGAGCAGACCTCACATACGGGAGACCATTCCAAAACTTGGGCCCAAAAGGCCAGATCACCCTTTGATTTAGCGACATCGTGTCACCGTTGATTGGAAGATCGAAGTGCCCTAGCAGGACAGTATGGCACAAGAAGATCACTTATGTACCTTGGTGCACGGCCATATACAAACATAAGGATTTTAAAATCAACTCTGGATGCTAAAATAGGGGAGATATGGTCTCTCTTTTTAGACCCATGCAGACAAAAGTCTTGCGGCCACGTTTTCAACAACTTGCAATCGTGATAATGAAGATTGAGGGAGACCAGAATAAAGAGAGTTGCAATAATCCAATCGTGATGTTAAAAGTGCAAGAATTACAACTTCTAAATCTTTACTTGAAAGACGATTCTTCAACTTTGCAATAGATCTTAAATTGAAAAAGGTAGCCTACCTCTAACTAGGGATGACTCACGCGAAACTGACGTTCCGAAGCTTTTCGAGATCCTGAAGCGCCGATGTTTCGAAACACTGATCCAACGCGTGATTCAAAACACCCATGTCATGTGACAACGGCTAAATGAAGCTTCGGAGTGTTTCAGAAGTGTTTCGACAGCGTTTGATTGACAGGGTCGGGAACAGACCACACAATCGCACATCTGTAAAGTGAAGTCAATGCATCTTGACCTCGTGGGTTTTTGTGAGAGGATTTTTTCAAAGGCTGGAGAAATTCTCTGTAAAAAAAGAAGTAGGCTAAGTCCTTCCACAGCAGAGTTTACAGAAAATTTATATTTTTTTTATAAAAAATCTATAAAAAAAAAGGTGAGACATTGTGGCTTGATTTCTTTTATTAATATTCATTTTTCATGACCAAAATAACATTATGCACAGTGAGGAGCCTACAGGTTACAAGCTTCACATATTAGAAAAATACAATAATAAAAAAAATAATAAAATTAATGGCTCGTTGTCAAGGTTGTTTAAGATCAGATGAGACGGGTGTCGGATTGTTTCGAAGCCTCGACACAATATGGCACATTTGCTTCAACTGTTTCATTGTTTCACGAAGCCTCGATCTGCCCACCACTACCTCTAAAATAGTTGAGTCAAATTACTCCAAGGTTTGTAGGAATTGAAGGGCTGTCTCAATCACATTATCCTTCCAGTGCATTGGAACATTCGCTCCCTAAACAAAACAGGGAGCATTTTTTCCCCCCGCGCGACACGAGGCGACAACTACAGTCGGCTTTCATCAGCGCTAGTTCATCGGAGTCGGCTTGGTGTGTTCCAGGCTTTACAGGAAATTACATCACATTAGTGAAGCACGAAACTAAAACCGCATGAACCTACTGATACGCAACAGATTATTTAAAAAGACAGTTTTTATCTGAATAAACACACTTCGCTAGTTGGGTAGTGAAAATATCTATAGTTAACATTTAGCTTAAATGTTCAGCTTAAATGTATTAAAAATAGAGTGGTGCCGGCATGACGTAACTTTTTGAGGCCAAGTTTGGACAAAACAGCAAAACCCAATAGAATTTTTCCAAATTTATCGCAAAAATAAAATAAAAAAATCAACAAAAGTTTATGATACTTACAAGTTTTGTCCACCAAGATCATTTTTACAGATGAACACAACTTTAATGAATTTTGAAGCCTGCAGTTGCCAGCAGTAGTGGTAGTCAGATCGAGGCTTCAAGCAGTTGAAGCAAATGTGCCATATTGTGTCGAGGCTTCGAAACAAATCGACACCCGTCTCAAGGGTGACACCAGGTGGTCACTTGCAGGTGTTGATCTGAAAACAACCTTGACAACGAGCCACATTACTTTCTTTTTTTTACTGTATTTTTCTAATATGTGAAGCTTGTAACCTGTAGGGTCCTCACTGTGCATAATGTTATTTTGGTCATGAAAAAATAATATTAAAAAAATAAATCAAGCCACAATGTCTCACTTTTTTATAGATTTTTATTTAAAAATATGAATTTCTCTGCTGTAGAAGGACTTTGCTTACTTCATTTTTTACAGATAATTTCTCCAGCCTTTGAAAAAATCCTCTCACAAAAACCCACGAGGTCAAAATGCGTTGACTTCACTTTACAGATGTGCGATTGTGTGGTCTGTTCCCGACCCTGTCAATCAAACTTACATTCAAACAAAATTCGGCGGACCATGCCACCTGTCGAACCCATAGACGATATAGGTCGAAACACTCCGGAGCTTCATTTAGCCGTAGTCACGCTTCGGATCAGTGTTTCGAAACATCTGCGCCTCGGGATCTCGACGAACGTCAGCCATCCCTAGCCTGCAGTAGCTATAAAGCTAAAGGTAGGCCCTAGACTTTAAACCGTTTATATACTGTCTATGCTTTAAACGAACTACACCACGGCCTAGACTTATTCGTCACGGCCTAGACTTATTCGTCACCACCTATACTTCCAACAACTCTTTCAGTTTTTATCTAAAAACTTTTTCCCAGAAAGTTGAGTTTAGTTTTTAAGAGCACGACTTTATAAACATGATAAGGCTGTAACGTTAAAAGTGGACTAAGCTTAGGCTAAGTTACATGTTCATCCCCCGACACCCTCTATAGCTACTCCCATTTAGCGACTCGTTAGCAACTGCCTTTTTCACATAACGTTAACCTAATCATACATTATCACGAGGGAGATAATACTGATGTATTTTATGTCTTTGAATAAAACGTGAAAGTGTCTTGAGCTTGTGTGACTTTGTTTCAGACATTTAACGTTACCAAAACCATTCAACTAATTTCGGCCTAAAAAGTGACATCATGCTTACAGTAGAACAGAACAATGTGTTTACAAAGCATAACAAATACTTCCAGAAAGATATAAGTCCTGCCTGTTGTTGATAATACCTGCGGTGACATTCAATGTTGCACGTTTTGTCATGTTGCAGTAAATCGAGTAGGCTATTCACTGTCCCAATGTGTAGAGAGCCAGGGTCCTTAGTGCCCTGATTCATGTACAAGATATACCGATTCACAAGCTTGAGAGCTAGGGAGCTGATTGAGACACACCCTCTAATCATTTCAGTCTGAAACTAACTGTTTGACCTACGCTTTTGAGAAAAACACTGTATTTTACACAGAAGGTGTCTACAGAGTCTTAAAGGCATTATTTACCCCCAAAAAATTAATTCTGTCTCCGTTTATTCACCCTCATGTTATTCCAAACCTGAATGTCTTTCTTTCTTGTGCTGAACATAAAAGAAGATATTTTGAACCATTTAATGAAAGTCTGTTGTTATGGACCACATTTAAGGCACAATATTCATATTCTCAGTTGTTTTGTGTTTCCAGGAACAGAGTCTTCTGCAAACCACATGATTTGCTACAGAGATGATGACAGCAACAGGATGTGTAGCCAGCTTGTCTGTGTATGTTTGTGTGCTGGAGTATAAACACAGTGTGGGTAGGTCATATGATAGACCACATTGCACTTTGAGGTTTGTGTCCATGTTGTTAATGATAGTGAAGAGTGAATGTTAGAAGGAATGTTAACATGTTAAAGGTTCAGTGACATTTAATGCCTCAGATGCTATAGCTTATTTTCACTGAGAGAAGGAAATCTGGTTGATATTCATATATATAAATTCAATTTGTTTGTATGGAAATTAGAGGATCTATTTTATATATGTTCATGGCATTTTCAATATTTTGAATAAATGTTTAAGCATACAATATTACAGTATGAAAAATCTCTTTGAGCCAGACAGTACAAATCTAAATTCAAATCAGATTCTATCACACATTGGTATTCAAGAGCTTTTGTTTTGATGATCCAAGACACCCCCTCAATCAGATAAAGTCGAGACGTAAGGATCAAAAGAAACAAAAGCAATTAAAAGGGAATCTTTGTAAAAAAAAAGCCCTGCATTGACAGCTCCCTGACCACTATAGCTGGTTGAGAGGAAGAGAAATGGAAAATACGTTAAAGATTTTGTCAACATCCATTTCAGAAGAGTGAGCAGTCAAAGGATATAGTAGAGCTTTATCCGGACTGAATGAATTTGGATCGCTTTCTTTTCCAGAGAGCTCACCACAGTTACTGGGCTTTTAGCAAACATCCAACTGCCAAAGGAAATTACAGATAAATCTGTCTGTAAATATGCCAAACCAACCAAAAACCCACAGAGTCCGTGAAAAGCATGACAAAGCACAACACAACGATAATTTCACAGTTTGCACTTTAACATTTTAAACTCTTTGCCATGTTGGGAATTATTAATGTTCATGGTTCAACTCTTCTCATATATAATTGTATATATATTGTTGATTTTCTGTTGGGCGGCGGGGCGGGGAAGATGTAGTAGACCATATAAGAACAACAGAGTGTAGAAGGCAAAATAAATGTTATATAATAGTGCTAATTTCTTTTAAGTAAAGTAAAGTACTGTAACCGTAACTTGTGCTATTACTTGGAATTTGTTTATTTGTTATTATTTTAGTATTGTCTTTAATATTTGAACTTTATATTAGTTAGGCTAGTATTAGTTTTTGCTGTGATCCGACCAGGCCAGAAGAAAAAATCCTTAGTGTTTTTTTACCTATTGTTAACAGTGATACTTATTAATGATAATAATATGATGGCAATTGTATGTTTGTCAAACAGTAGTCTAAACTTGTACTGATTTGAACTGTACAGCAGAAAAACTGGTATATAATTTATAAAGTTTTTGTATTGACTTGGAACCAATTTATGTACTGGTAGGGTACTTTTGACTTAGTAATATAGTGGTGCCTATTTACAAAGAGGCACCACTTAGGCAATGGTCTCTTGCCACACATTCTCTCTCACTGAGGGCTAAGCCCCCCTGAAGACCAAATCCTAGAACCGCCCCTGATGTGGACTTTAGTGCCTGACCACTGCAGAACACCCAGGTTTTATGGTCCATGGCTAAGCTCTGTTGGAAATCTCCTGTCAAGAGAGAACTGAGCTCTTCAAAAGTGCCCACTGAACCAGGATGATCTCCTCTCAGCTTTAGTCCAGAGAACCTCTGTGACCAAAACCACACTGTTGAATGTTTGTTATTCAAAGTATATGATTGTGAGGGTCAGAAAGTAACCAGGGCACAGGTCAAAATTTCCCCAAATATTTAACATGTGTCGGGTTACCAACATTCTTTAAAATATTGTATTTTCTGTTCAACAGGAGAAAGAAACTCATACAGGTTTGAAACAACATGAGGGTGAGTAAATGATGAATTTTAATTTTTGGGTGAACTATCCCTTTAAAAAAAAAAAAGTGTTTCACGGTGACTTTAAATATTTGACTTACTCAGTGGTCTACACCATGTTTTTGAGGTTAGAAAAAATCCACCATATAGATAAAAAATGGCTCTAAAATCAACGAACAGGCTACATTATCTTAATATTTTTATTTTATTTTTGTGAATGCTAAATGTGCTACACATCCGCATATTGGAACAAACGGCTTCACTTTTAAGAGGTAACTCAAAATGCTATTACCTACTGGCCATTAGACTCTTTCTGGCCAGCTGTTTTGGACATGTTATGGACTATTAGTCATGTACAAGGAAGGATACAGTTCAAACAGTTCACGTTTTGGGCGGGCTTATGAGAAACTTTTAAAGAGAACCATCAAAACATTTCGGCGGATACTGATTGGACAAGCGACCTGTCACTCGAACACCAGGGGTGTGGCCTGCGAGCGATCGTTCACAATGTAATAGAGTTTTAGCGCAGTCTTGCTTTTTCATAGGCGTGTGTCAACTGTGTGCCAAGGGGTGCTCCGCACTTACCAATGCGATTAATGAAGACAATGAACCATTTGAGGGAACACTAAACTAACAACCAGCTTTTCCGTTTCGTCTGTGTTTCATTACACACGAGCTTCGCGTCTGCAAGGAATCAACCCTCTGCACGAGCACAAAGGACAATTAAAAAAAGAAAGCAAAGGTAAATGAGCTGTTTTTCTCCTTTGCTGGAAGTTTTTTCTTCGTGTCTGTTTATATGATTTGAACTCTGACCGTGACAGCCAGCGAAGTTTGTGTAGGTTAGAAACACACTGCGATATTTTGCACAGTTTGGGGGAAAATAAGCAGGTATCGTTTCAGGTCGGTAAATGTTGCAGTCAGTGCCTACATGAAGGCAGCCGTTATTGCTACAGACAGTGCGTTTCTGATCTGATTTACTGCTTATATTTTTGTTTATTTTTGTCTCGTTTTAGGTGTTGTTCAAACGTGTAGGCTACCCTATGCAGTGGTCTTGATTGAACACCTAAATATCAAACGCTGGGTTGTCCACCTACAATATCTCTAATGCTGTGATGTTGACAATGTACACACATTGGTCATGTTAATGAGAAACGCATAATGTGAAGAATCTCCGTTATCCAGTCAAACCTGTAGTGTTTGCACGTGAAACACTCATCGTGTCTGCGGTTACAAGCTGCACGAAAGCATTCGGTTGTTTAGATAAGACGCGCAGCACTCAGTCAGTCAGTCGGAGGGTAGAACATGGAGAGAGTATCCTGGTCCAGAAAGATAGACTTGCTGGTTTTGGACTGCTGGTCGTCGGTTTTTAGAGGAGTTTGGCCTTGGGCACGGAGCTGAAAGTGCAGTAGGGTGTTCATTCAGCGTGTTGCGCACCTTTACCAGCAGTGTGGCGGCGGATTCATTACGCTTACGAACATTTATCGTTTCGATAGTGCAGGAATGAATAATTGTTTCCACTGAACAGTTAATAAATAAATGTCCTATCAATATCCAAACCTAGTTCTGTCATTTTATTTTTATGACAGCGTTAGCAAAACCGAAATACCAGAGTTTTATTTATTGTTGTCACTATTAGTCCGTATACAGTTACATTTCAATATTCTCAATATCACAGGCTCCTGACTGTTTCATTGTTTACCTATTTTTAATGTGCAAATTAATTAAATCTAAATAACAAAATGGCTAGTAGCCTTCGACTATTTTTCAGTTAAGTTTAACCTTACTTAAGTAAGACAAGTAAACAAAATGAAGAGAGAACAAAGAAACGCATTAGGAACAAAGAGTGCGTGACGTTTTCCACTAGCCGGGCTTCATTAAAGTTAATGCTTTAAAGTTATCCAGATGAGAGCAGTGAGGTAGTGATTGTCTGTTTTTTCTTGCCAATATTTTTCAGTGTTATTAATGATATAATGGACTGCATGAGGTTTAGGCTGCATATAAACTACAGGACCTAATGCACGGATCTATTTTGACATGCAGATTTTTTTTCGTCCTGTCTCTGTGTACATTCACTTGAGACAAAGCTGACTGTGTCCAATATCTTGCCAAGAACTGCATTTTGACGGAGAAGTGCATTTGACCGCGCAGTCGAGTGCGCAAGCACTCTAGCTGAGTGCACGCGCATGAGCGTTTAAAAGCAACATTTACTTGTACTTTTAACATCCTTAATAGTTAGTGTAGGTATTTTTGGCGTTATAGTAAGTTTAAAGGTTGACTTGGTTAAAGTGAATAGTGAAACAAAAATCTCTTTATAATATATCAGTTAGCCTGAGATGAGCTATTTAAAAAGGACAATGTTTGACCACTGTAATTGATTTTCAGGGTTATTTTTTAAAAATCTATTATGAGGGTATATTTTTATAACTAGGCTATATAAAACGCACACATTATGTCGTCCATTTATGTCCATAAAGTGAGCAATTATGCCCTATCATCCATCAAATATAGGCTACAAAAGCATAGTAATGCACAAGATATAACCTAAACGCTTTACTTGATGCTTTACATTGCTGGTACCTTTGATCAGTTCACTACAGCCCTGTTTTTGCCCTAAGCATCGCTTAATGTCTGACCGTGCTTTCTTAAAACGCTTTTGTCCCTGCAAAATTCAACCGTAAGCAAGACTAAGAGTAGCTTGGGGGGTTCATCCCTCCGGGTGCAGGAGGTAGCCTATATTTCTGGCGTCTACCCCGAGGTTGCCTTGAATCATCTAAGTGTTATTGAATAATAAATAGCTCACTAAGCTATCATTAGAGATTTTCCTCTGGTATTTTTTTCTTAAAAAAAAAAAACGTTTGATAACTGTTATTTAATAAGTGGGTTTGGTCCATAATTGCAATATAAGTGCTCTTAAAATATTCAACCAGTAATTCTGAAGTGGTCCAAGTAGAATTTTAATGGGTTCCAGTATTATAAATACAGTCAGAGAGTGTGATGTTTTCCACTTAAATAGCCTTTCTCTCTGCTTTACTTCGCTGATTTTTAGACTTTTAGATATGTTTATGTATTACAATTACCCTTGAATGTACGGCTGACTTTCGTATTGTTTGAGGTCAACGTGCTCTTGTTGTTCTGTGGAAGATGTCTCTTCCTCTTCCTTGTATTTAAATGGAGTGGGACAGTTCAATAAAACAAGAAAATTCTGTCATCATTTACTCACCCTCATGTCATTCCAAGCCTGACTTACTTTCTCTTGCTGAGCACAAAAAAAAGATATTTTGAAGAACATTGGGGTCCGAACAACATTGCTCGCAGATTGCTCTGGCTATTTTACAGAGAATATTTCTCAATCATTTAACTGTCATTTTGAAGCAAAACAATCTGACAGCCATTTCTGTTCGGAATAAGCGAAGGTACAGACATAGTCCTTGTTTTGGTTAAAAGCCATGTTTAAACTCTAATGATCCTCTATAATCATTAACCTGTTTGTCTAGAAGGAGATCTTTTATGGTCAGACATATACAGGGCACGGGAGACATTTTCTCTTTGAATTTACCTCTAGTTTTGTCTCAGCCCATCATGGCCTCCTCTAGGCAAGGTAATGATGCATATAGCCTGGGTGTAATTTTATTTCCAATTTCCATTGCTGTAGTTTTGCCCTAAATGATGTTATGCCGGTCGTGCACCGTGGATGGCTGTGCGCTCCTAATGGCTCTTAGGGTAATGAGAGCTAAAATGGCCTTGGTGCCACTATTGGATCAAAGCCATCATCTACCGTTGTTGTTTTTTCCCTATTTCATCAGGTGAGGACAATTTACTTTTGAGACTTGTTACCCTGCTTTAGTTATTCATAGAAATTTTGATGATGGATTGAAACTCTAGAATAGAACAGATGCAATTCATTTCATTCTCTACATTTGAATGTGAACTAAACAACTATCGTCTACCTGTTCTGGACCAGCTGTGAGACACAATGGATCGCTTTCAATTAGTTACTCTAGGGAGTTCACTCCGCACTATAATGGCCCCTCATATTTCATGTTGATTGTTGTAACCCGTAGCAACAGGGTAGGCAATAGCTGGAGATGCACCTGGAGAGGAGGGTTATGAGGCAGTTTGGGTGCAGTGGAATGAGAGCTGTTGTTCCTGCCTGGCTGCCTAAGTCCAGTGAGGGGTCTCATACCCCTGGGGAGTGAATTATTACCTGTCAGACCTAGGGCCTCGGCATCATCCATTACGCAGCCCTCTTGCAGGGGCAGCCAACCCCAGCATGGCAGCGTGATCAGTTTGCCTTGGCCTTCAAACCTGGCCACCTCTCTCTGGGTGGGTACAACTTGGGGCGTTCCAGCCATTATGAACCTCTCTGGAAGTTGGGAGTCCCGGCATTATATACAAATACAGGAATGCTAAATAGCTGTACAGATTTAAGATTCCAGCTGAGAGGTCATGGTATCTCTGTCAGGCCTCCATAATCTGCTGTAATGAATGGCATCGCTGTGTTAAACTCTGTTGTGAAGTGGTTGGCGGTCGATGATGCTAATTCGTCACACGTTCACACTTAAGGTAATTCTGCTGAAATCTTCAACAGAGTCCAAGTCCCAGTCCTATTCATACTCCAGTCTGAGGCAAGCTGACAGGATATTTTTAAAGGGGTGGCCACCAGATGGGGACAGTAAAAATCTTAGGGTGGCACAACAGAAAGTCTGTAGAATGGCTTAATCTTAGGATATGTTGGAAGTTTTGGCTGATAGCTGGCTGCTTTAAAACGCTTCTGTGTTCATGCTGCCTTAATTTTTAATTTTAGTCAACTTGTATTGTGAAAATAAGTGACAAGTTTACTAAACGTAAACTCAAATGGCAGCACAAACACTTACTTTTTTAAGTTGAAACAACAAAAGAGATAAAATGTGTTTTTAAAGCGTTCAGCTTTGTAGCCAGAGATGCTGTATCTGTTGAACATGATCGCAATGGCCAATCAGATGTGTTTAAGTTAGTCAGAATCCCTCAACACCGACCAAAACGGGTTATAGTACAGCACTAGTTCGGCATGCTCTTGAATCCTTTCATTTTAACTAAAAAGTTTGCTCATTGCTCAGCTTAGAATCATCATTGTTATAACGGGTGTTATCGCAAGAGTGCATCTTTGTGTAAAGATTTGTGCAGCTTTGGTTATAATAGCAATGGTTCTCTGCTCGCTTTCTGTATTATATTTTTTAATGCTGCAAACTACACATTGCAAAGTTTCTGGATTGGCATGGCAACCATATTTTAATGCGCAATTGATTTCAATTGACAGTGATAACCATATAGCAATAGACGGAACAAAACAATCTGAATTTTAATAATGTACTCACACAGGTAACATTTAAAATACGCAGGCTCTTCATCAGAAAATTTAAGCGATGAAGATTTAGATATTCGTCTTTTTCTTTAAGTTTTTTGTTTTGTTTATGCATTCTTTGGTTTATGCAGGTATTATTATGATTGTTATTACTATTATTGTATGTTTAAACCTAGACTTTCACATTTAGTATTTTGTATTTCTTTTGTTCCATGGCTTTATGACCCCCCCCCCCCCACACACACACACACACACTTTTTTCTTTCCTCCTCCCCCCACACTTTTTTAGGTCATGTGATCCTTAATTAATCACATGTTAGTATAACGGTTTGTTGGTTCACATCTTTAGTTGTCGGATGAAGAGCCTGCATGCTCGAGTCCATTACTTGAGAGCATTTTTACTGGGGCTGTCCTGTGTGTAATTTTGTCCCGTTTGTCCTGACTTTAGATGCTGATAAAACATGTTTCACGACGTCCAGTTCTCCAACAAATGTCTGAACAATCATAGCGTGCCCTGTTTATGGAGTCAGTATGTTGTATTGATATAAAATTAAATGGACAATTCATTGTAATGTTGTGTTGAAACTAGCAGCCATAATACCTTTGTTTAGGAAACAAATAAAGCCTTAACAACCAGGGGTCTGGTGTATGCACAAATGGGATTTTAAATGTGTATGCTATTTCAATCTGAATTTATAAAAATAAAAAAAAGTTGGTGAAATATGTATGACTCATCTGCACACATAGACTGTGCGTTCTCACCAGTGATCTATATAAATGACTGGATTGCTCACTGAGCTCACTTTAAACTTGCTCACTTTAAGCTACCAACAGGTGTAAAGCCACCGGAAGTGTTTGAGCTGCCATATTGGTATTCCATACTGACAGACGGCATCATTGCTTACAGTCAAAACCTTGACCTAAAATCACTTGATTTGCAGCATATCTGTGGGACAGGATTCGTATATGCGTTAATTAATTGTTACTTTGGATGTTATATGTAATGTTTATGGTCTTTTTGGGCAGGATAAGCGATCTAGAAATCATTAACATGGGTGTGTCTACTGCACACTGACGGCACGGGTAACTGACTTAACACAACATTTATTTCTTTATGTACGTAAATATGGAGAAAATATTAAAGTCCTCCTGTAGTCAATAATTGTATCCCTTAAAACTCAACGTTGATCACTAAAATGACATATTAAAAAGTCTTTTCCTTGGAAAGAAAATTCTTCATGTCTGAAAATTGCTTGGATATAACTCTACACCCTTGCCTCATTTAGTATGCGGTTCCCGCCTCCTCTCACTCACACCAGCTCCGAGATCCACTCGTTGTCGATCACACGTTGACGGGTGAATTTGCACATGGTTTGTCTTAAAGCATATTAAAAAGTTTTTAAAATCTGTTTTACAAATCTGAAGTTTTCTGCATATACAAGGCCTCTGATTTTTCCCGCACATAATCAGTTCAGTTCGATTTGGGAAGAGGACATTCTGTTTATTGTGGTATGAAGTGATTGATTCTTGTCTGAAAATGTGTTTTTATTTAAAACAACTCTTCTTCGCTTCATAACTGGGGGAAAATGGCCAACCTTTCATGGAGGTGTTAGTTGAAGCATGTGCTTTCACTAGTAGCAGAACTAGCACTGGGCTGTGAATCCTGGGTGAGTAAGCATTGAACCCAGTAAAATAAATAAAAAGAGTGGTGTAAAATTGAGAGCGAGTTACAGGCCTCAGCCCTCAGCTGCTTTCTGCCCTTGGACACACTGCCTGGCTTCCAGCAGATTTGTAAGGCATTTTTCTGTAACTTTAACCTCTTGTCAAACATCACGCTCAGAACCACAGCAGCCACAGATGGAGAGAGATGGAGAACTGGCCACTCCTGCAAAGCACGCTGAGATGGAGTGCGTCCAGACACTACACAAAGACAGAGATATGTTTGCAAATTAAGAGAGATTACACGCAGAAAAACGAAAGGCCGATCGCTTGCTGAGTACAACAGCTTTGTTCATCACAAATTATGTTTCATTCATTTCCAGGTGCGTAATGAGTTGCTTGTAGGTGCTGCAAGTTAAGACAAAATAGATTTGAAAATCCTCATCACCAACAGATGTCTGTTGAGGTCCAAAGCGAGGGTTTTTTGTTCCTTAGATGACTATTTTGCCAAAATAGACATGACGGCGAATACATTTTTTTCTATCAAAAGCTGTTGTCACTTAGACTGATTACAAGGTTTACCTGAATAATATTTTTATCTTATATTTTTATTTAATCATTTATTAATAGTATGAATGCACCAATAATACAATTTTATGTAATTTTTTTTTTTTTTTTTTTAAATGGTAGTTTTAAAATAAAGTATATATACTACAAGTTAATTTGGGCATCAAAATATTATATACACTATAAAGAATGGATCATTATGAGATTTGCTTAATATTACATTCAATAGTGTTATTAAATTAGTGTTTTTATTAAGTGAGATGATGTCAAAGGTAATTGAAATATAAAATGAGTACGCACAATAAAATAAATCTACATTTATGACGGATACTGATACCGATATGTATTGCACATTGTAATTAAAAGCAGTTATAAACCTGTCTTTAAATAGGTGAGACATTTGACCTTGTAAATATCATAAAAAAAATTCTGTCAGTTCCATGAAAACAAAAAACATGTGGATCACGTACTCACGCACGCATTGTGATTCATGAGGAAAGAAGTCACTGCCTACACAAACTGTCATCTTTAAGAATGGAAGGCTAGCTGAGTAATGCGAGCTAAATGGAGACTGAGTGATAACCATGTGAAATCGCTGGTGTGTGTCATTGTTTTTATTATTTCTTTTTTCTAGCGAATCCTTTTTCCACCCGATTATGGAGTCATGATTACTCCGTTTTACCTCATCTGAATATTCAACCATATCCTCAGCCTCCAGGCTCCACACAGACACCTTTTTGTACTCGTCACATTGGTATGCTAAAATTCAAAGCTGAGCTCACTTCCACGGGCAAGTGTGTCCAGAACAGCTTTCCTCCTCAAACCGCCGTCCAAAGCCAGCACCACCCCTCCTTCTCCCACCCCAACCTGCATTGCGAACTGCAGCTTTCTGTTTTAATTACTGTTCTCCATACATACAGGTTATTGATTGTCTCACTCCAGGGTGGTGGGCTTGGGGTTGCTCCAGATTGTGCTTTAAATGATCTCTTAATCACTTTATAATGGAACAACTCTTCCTGCTGCATTGATTAGCTGCTTGTGCTGGAATTGTTGTGAGCCTTCAACTTTTCTAATCTGGTTTTGAACTCTCTGGGCTCCTTTATAATATGTTTATTTCCCAGAATGCCTCGGGAAGGACGTAACGTTAACCGTTCTACCCACTTGTGGTGGAAGATTAAGCATTGTTCATACATGGATAATCTGATATAGGATATTATGAAGCCATTTATGTTGCATTCATCACCCTCTAATGAATTTAGACGATGGAATCTGATTTAAAGAGCTTCCTTCCAGGGATTTGCAATACTTCACATTTTTTAAATCAACTAGTCGGTGGGTTGACTGAACTGGAAGCCCTGGATAATTAACCTGCTTTCGTGTTCACCTGATGGAAGATTGGATGGGTTTCTTAGGGGGTGTTTACATAAGACTGGTTATTGTATTGTGTACAACAGAAGGGGCGCAGTGGTCTCGAGATGCACTTGTGGGATGCAATTGTGGGATGAATTTAAAGACTTTTCCTTGAGCGTTTAGTTTGTAAATAAAATATGACCGCTATTAAGACATTTTGGCCTGGTTTCACAGACAGGACTTAAATTAAGCCAGGATTAGGCCTTGGTTGAATTAGGGCATTTAATTAGGTGTGCATCTTAAGACAAAACAGTGGCACTGACATATTTTAAGATATGTTAGTGCAAGTGGTTTTCGGTTAATACATCTCAAACATGCATTTTAGTCGGGGACTAGCTTAAGCATGGTCTGTGAAACTGGGGATTAGTTTATTCACCACGATCTCATGAAAGTGCGTATCTATACCACACATGTTATTTCTCGTGTAATTTATACGGCAATTTTTTTTTTTGCGTGCATATGCTACGCACTGAAAACCCTTGGGTAGGATTAGGGGTGGGGAGTGTGTGCGTATTACATGCCATAAAGTGCGTATCATATGCACGCAAAAACTATTTTTGGCGTGTAAATGGCATGAGAAATAACATTCGTCGTATAGATACACACTTCCATGAGATCGGGCTGATTTATTGTATCGTTTGATATTGGATATTTAATTGTGCATGTTTTACTAAATTTATTTCATATACAATATTATTACTATATTTATTTTTTCAGATTGCTTATTTAATATTTTAAAACACTACAATTTAAAAACACTTTTAAATGTAATCTTTAGCAAATCTCAAAATGGGATATCCATTTTTAATACTGTTTTTCAATGTTTGCATTTATTAAAACAATATATTTTTTTCAGATTTTTTACATTTAAACTATTTAGAACAAATAGTGTAAATGTATTGATATAATTACTAGCATATCAGCTTCTTGGTATCAGCCAGAATTCTAATATTGCTACATCTCTGAGATAAACTAGTCAGCCTCACTAAACGTTGGTTATTGATTCTGCGTTTGCTTTCATGCTGGAACTGCCGATTGTTTTTTAGAAAGTTCACAAAGCCCCCAAAATGGGAGGAAGTAAAGTCTCACAATGGTGATACACAAACAAGCAAGACTCTGAGAAGCAAGACTTTTAGCATTTAGCATTATTGACATTCTCTGAGGGAGAAAAAAAACCTTTTTATATATGTGTTTTATATTACTCGCATGACGGTGACCTTTAAAAGTCTGAGTGTTTTAGGTTTGTTTGTGTTTTGTTTTGCTGTAACTTTTATAGGCGGCTATAAAGAGCATCTGAAATGCGCTCATCAGAGTTAGTGCTGGATAAATGACTTGACTGCCTCACTGCATGTTTTTAAAATGAAAATTTTTATGGCTCTAAAGAGTGAAACGGAGCAGGAAATTATAGCCTGAAGATAAGGAGATTCTTCTTCTTACAGAGGCCGTGAAATCTCAAGGTACCGCAACACCACCCGTCACTCAACCTGGACTAGCATTCATCAACCCCAAAACACAGCAGAAGTTCAATTTATTTTGTGGGTGCATTGGGGCACGCAGGCTAAAACCTTGTATCGTGCAACTGAGTCATTTATATATATATATATATATATATATATATATATATATATATATTTGTGAAAAAATATTTTTACAATATATGAATTTATATACAAATATAAAAAGTTTTTGGGCACATGATACATCCATGAATGTCTTCTTTGCATTAAACCTAGTCACATTTATTTAGAAGAATTTAAAACTGTGTCCAAATAAATTAGGTTGGAATTATAGTACAGATAAATTGTTAAAGACAAAGTGTATGGACACTTTTTGGATTCCAAACGTTAGTGAAGCATATCCACTAAAGGTCACCTTGGGACCAATGGTAATTGGTAATTGTAAATTTGCACAGAAAAATTATGTGAGTTCTGAGAAAACCATGATGCCAACACTGTTTCATAAATATCTAATACAACGAGAATTACATGAATATCTAAATTGAATTTTAAGTGTGACAGTAGATATATGGTTGTTTTTGCTGGAAATTCAGTGAAGAATGGTTATTGTTGAACAAACATGCTGTAATGCCTATTTTTGGATAATCTGTTGAAATTCTTCGGAAATAAAAGGGATCTCCTTTCGTTTGATTTATTTGGGCCTTGATGGATGTAAACCAAAAGATAAGATTATTCATACAAATCAAGTCTGTCATCAATGCAAAAACGGCTTCACATTTTGTAACACTTAAACAATAAATCTATCATACATTTTTTTCAGATTCTAAAATCTGGTTGTATGAGCCATTTTGAAATATTTGTACACTAGCCAATACACTCACACAAACACACATGTGCCTGCATATCAGTTGAATTCCACATTAAAGCGGCTAGTCAAGTCAACCTTAAACATATGTCCATGTCCTTCTATCTTAAACATCATCCAGAATATTAAAATCTATCATTTATTTCCCCTCATGTCATGTCGTTTCTAACCATGAATGTTCTTTATTCTGTGGAACACAAAAGAAGGTATTGTTAAAAAAAAAGTTTTTTTTTTTTTTTTTTTTTTTTTGTGAATCGCAATGGGGTCCAGTGTGGTTGTTTTGAACCCCATTGACATTTATTGTCATTAATCATTCTTAAAAATATATTTTTATGTCTTCTTTAGAAAAAAAAAGTCATACAAGTTTGAAACTACAAGATAGTAAGTAAATGATGACACAATATGTCAGTTTCATTTTTGTGTGAACTGTTCCTTTAATAAAACTCTTGACATATAATAACATAAACGAGTCCTGCTAATAGCCCTGCAAATATATTACTGTAACACAGTCTGTTTGGGTGTGTGTGTGTTATTCATCCTCAGGTGTGTTATACTGTAGTGTGAACTCTAGTGTACACCACTAGTGCGGTTTGCGAATCCCTCCCATTTCCAAGCCCCCTATAAATAGAAAGTTAGTATGACCTTTGTAGATACGACGAAGGCATTCTCGTGCAGTTCTGAGAAAGAGGCCGATCAGAGGTTTAAAGCTCAGTATCTTTGTACGTCTGAGCCAATTTCTGTGAGCGTGTGCAGATAACCTGGGTTTGGTTTGGACCCTGTCGAGTTTCAGATTAGAAACAGACGCCCCTCTCGCACAAAGTTTCTGGAAACGCTCTTTTAGAGACTGGGGTTATTTTTAGGTCTGGCTGTGGATATGGGGGCCAGAATTGGGACTTAGGGAAGGGGTATAAAATAGCCCCCCTGGCCCACAGCCAGAGCGCTCACTGACTCCCCCATACCGCTCATCCAGCCCCCCCCCCCCCCCCCACCCACCCCCAAACGCCTCAGATTCCACAAGTATGTCCCACCGTTACCATATGATGACTCAATTGTGCATGTGGGAAGGGAAATGCATGTATACATCAGTCTTTTTTGGTCTTTTATCCTTTCAAGCTATTTGTGATATAACAGGTACCAGCAAATATCTCTCTCCCACAGACACGCACACACACATTTCTGGTGTAGTGCTTCCAGGCTGCTTCATTTGATCTCGCTTTATTGCTTTCTCACATTATCTGTGTGTTGGCCTGCAGCTCATCCCTGCGGAGCAATCTCTGATGTATGAAAAACAACTCACCATAAACACATTTCAACCACAGAGACTGATATTACCCCTAATGCATCTCTCACTACAGGCATATACCCAGATTCTCTCTCTCTCTCTCTCTCTCTCTCTCTCTCTATCTCTATCTCTATCTCTATCTCTATCTCTATCTCTATCTCTCTATATTCCCTCGTGTCAGCATATATAGTGATCACAGTGGATATTACTTGGGGGCGTTCAAAACTCCATGAAATAATCAAGTCTGCCCCCATCCCATCCACCTCTCCCTCCAGACGGTTCCCCTAAAAATATCTTGAGTGTATCTCATCATCATATACTAACAGTAACTGGACTTCTTCCCTAGGGTGTGTCAAATGGAATATATGAGCTTGAATATAGGGTGAAAATGGGCTTACAAGCCTATTTAGTTGGCTTTTGAGGTCGTTTTTGCAGCCTCTTTTTTCCCCACCATTATAATCTATATGGCTGCATGATTTGGTAATGCAATTGCCATTTGAATTGTGATATAATAAACATTCATCTCATATTTTGCTTGGCTAGAGTTAGAAAAAAATGATTAAAGATAATAATAGTATCAGCATTAATATTAAATTAATATTAGCAATATAATATATATTTTATATATTTATTTGTTTTTAAAACACATTTAATTCAACATATGAGATATAAAAAAATGAACAGTTTGTTAATGGATACAAATGATATGCACTTGCAATTTTTATAGTAATGTATTGTCATAATTTCTTCTGTTACATTGCTGACATCTCCTTTTCTGTGACTCTTTGTTTTTATTTATTTGTATAATGACTTAATGTGTAAATGTCAGAATACACATTATAAGCACATTAACTCACATTAAAAGGCACATTATAAGCAAATTGAAGTTTGTGTGGAGCATTCAGCTCTGAGACTGCTTAAAATACTGTATCTGGAGCTCCTTTTTATTATTTTATTTTAATTAATTGTGCAGCACTAAATGGGTAGCATAATTTAAATAAAAATAAAAATAAAATATCTGTGTTGAGGTTACAACATGGGCAAGACCTTTCAGAAGGATCCTTTACCTTTTATGCCCTGTTAATTAACTGGTGGCTGTAGCACACGTGACCATTGAATGTGTCCCTCAAAAGCTCTCTGAGCAAACCATTCAGCCACAGTTAACCATAGCGCTTGGCGGTACAGCAACGCCGCTTTCAGTTCAGATTTAGATGATTATTTTTTGGGTTATTTCTCAATTAGCATGATAATAGCATGTAGATAGACGGGAAGAGCTAATCTCATTCCTCTGTGACGATCGGCAGCTTATTATCACACAGAATGCTCCATCAGTTAAACTAACATGCTGAACTGCTCTATAAATCTCTCATATCACACACCACCAGCAGATGGGAAAGGGACAATGGCAGATTGTAGTGTTGTCAAAAATATCGATATTTCGATAAATATCGATACTGAAATATCTGAACGGTACCAATACTAATTTCCCGAAGTATCGATACTAGCCGAGCGGTCACTTTCACTTTCACTTCTCTCCAAAGGCGCGTTGACAAACACCACACGTGACGCACTCGTCTCATTCGCTCTGGTTAAATAGCAAAAGTGAAGTGAATGGAAAGATGGCGAGGGCGGCGCCCCCGCGACCGGCTTTGGTTGATTGATAAAGAACACCGCGAGCGGGCATGTCGGAGAATAGCGCGGACACGCGCGTAAAAACACACCGCGAGCGGGCATGTCGGAGTCAGAGAATAGCGTGGACACGCGCTACACACCGCGAGCGGGCATGTCAGAGAATAGCGCAGACACGCGCTTCACACTGCGAGCGGGCTGCGGGCACCCAAAAGATTGTTTGACAATCAATAATCCCTCACATCACTCATTTTTTTAAATTATTGTATAGGTGAAAACAGACTTAAGGAACAGGCTCCAGGGGTACCATTTAGCAAGCATAGGCTACGCTCAGCATCAGGGGTGTTTGTTGTTTGGACAGACCTTTCCCCACTGCTAAAAAAATCCTAAAAGAAACACTGTAACTCTTCTCATTTACCAAGATTACCAACATTAACCAAGATGGCCTAGTATTGTTGTTGATATGAGTTTGTGTTGTCTCGTTTTTTCACCGTAATTCTTAAAGTTAACATAATCTGACTGAGGAATCTTAGACAAGTAAATATTTTAACTGTGGTCAAATGTAAATTAACTTGTGCCTATTTAACTTTATTCAGAAAATTATTATTTAATTCTGCAATTTGCCTTCATTAGCGATTATCATCAATTTGATTACACAGATATTAATTAAACTAAACAGCTAGACAATGGCATCTCTGAATTCAATAATGAAATGCCTTTAACTGAAAATTTAATGTTTAATCTTATTATTATACATTACTGACACTCTATCCTCCAATTTGATACTGTTAAGTGCTTTTTTGTTACAGTAGGCTATATTTTAATCTTTGATAACAGTAGATTATACAAATACAACGGGTCATGTTAGCCCTGGTCCAATTAAAAAATATTAACAGATAGAACTCGGGACATTTTTGTTCATGTAAAAAACCTCATTGTCATGTTCTAGACTTGTTATATTTAGCTTTAAATAAAAAAAATACCCCCTTAATATAGTGGCAGTTTTTTTCTCTGTGGTATCGAAAATGGTATCGAATATCGATATTTTTCAAGGTATCGTATCGAAGTTAGAAATTCTAGTATCGTGACAACACTAGCAGATTGTACTTCACTTTAATAATATTATGTTTCTTTAGCAAAATCGTTTCCACAGCTATTATTCTGTCGTAATAGTCTCCTGGTGGGTCTCATATAAAAAAAAGAAGAGCGAGACTGCGTGTATAGTGTGATTTTCAGGTTAGCAGCTGAAGGAATATGTTAATCTAAAAGTTTGATCTCCTGGAATGACTCATTTCAGTTTGATTTTTTTTTTTTTTTAGTGAAAATGAAGGTGCTATAGTTTCCTCCCAGGCTGCATCAAGACCACCCTGCAGTGTTTTAAGTGAAGATACTTAAAAAAAACAAACAAAAAAACATTTGACCTTATTTAGACAAAGTCTACATATTCTTCATGAGTCCTGACACAGCCTGACTGGGTCGAAAGGTCAACGGTTAAGCAGGAGCAATGTGTTCTGAATACCAAGGCCATTGATTTTTTTTCCAGAGGGAAGTTGAAGGTGGAAAATGACCAGGGTCAGATCGTTTGCACTCTGAGCGGGGGGGAAAAGATGGAGAGAGAGGGGGAAATGGTGGCCTGACATCCTCAACTGGGCTGAAATAGTATCCTGACCTACATCTCTGCTTTTTTTGGGGGACGGAAACAACTACTGCCAAGTTGTTCCTGGCAAGTGGTAAAGGTTTTAAAAGTGGCCAGAAACATTAGTGGATGGGATGGAGATAACTAATTTTGAGATTTTGATGACATTTTGCATCTTTGTTTGTGTTGATTGGTGTTTTTGATGCCTGGTTTGGTATTCAGCAAAGACCATTCAGTGATCATCTCACTAAAGTTTCATAAAGCCTGGGACACACCAAGCCGACGATCGGCCGTTGGGCAACGTCGGACCGTTTTTGAGCGTCGGCCGACGTAGTATTCCCGGCCAACGTAGTATTCCCGGTGTGTTCCGCACCCCTGGTTCTAGTCTGACGCCGTCTTGTTTTTTGGGGGCGAATCGCGTCGGGCCGCCTGTGAAAGAGGGAACTCTGATTGGCTGTTCAGCCTAGTGCACGAGAATAATAGCAAAACAGCGAGCAAAGAAGTAAAAACGGTACAGATAGAAGGCTGTTCTAATGTTACGACATCTTACCTGAGTGTTTGCTTGGCGAATATTTCAATATTAACATGAACGGAGTGGAATAAAGAGTGTTAAGCAGGATTGATATTTAAAACGGTAAGCACGCACTGCTTTGTTTATTGTTCTTGTATCTGCAGCTTGCAGCTTGCAGCGTCGGTTTCCTTTTTTGAATGAGGAATCTAGATGAATATATCTGCAGAAATATACAGTTGTCTCATTTACACAGTGACGCAGGCGCAGAACGCGCATTCTAGCTGACAGTCGCCTGTAGTTTTCTCGGTGTGTTCAAGTGCAGCTTTCCCCCCGGCGCAGGCGACGCGAGGCGACAACACAGTCGGCTTTCATCAGCGCTAGTTCTTTGGCGTCGATTTGGTGTGTCCCGGGCTTAAGACAACTAAGGATGCATGATGTAAAAGCTTAAATTCAAACTGGTCATCATGTTTAAAGTGATTGTGTCTCCATAAAATTGACTACAATTCATATGGATTAGTTTTACGATTTCTTTATGAAAGTTTTGATGCGTCAAAGTGGTAGTTGCATAGACTGTCAATGGAGGAACAGAAATCTCTCTGATTTCATTTCAAATCTGCATTTGTGTTCTGAAGATGAATGGAAATCTTACGGGTTTGGAACGACATGAGGATGAGTAAATGATAACAGAATTTTTATTTTTGATTGAACTAACCCTTTAACCCTGATTTTTAAAAGTGTGTGTGTGTGTGTGTTTTATTTATTTATCCTGAGCTGTGTGTTTTGGTGAGATGATGTCCATGCGTTATTTATCATTAGTAAGACTCCCTGGTGATGTCCTCTCTCCAGAGATTGATCTGGGATAAGACCTCCCGCCTCAGGCTCTTTGACTAAATCAAACTTTAGCGGCTCAGCGAATCAGACGTTCCTTTCAGGAACTTCTCTCGACTTGGACGAAACTCAGCTTGTGCACATTTTCTTTGCGGTTTGGATGGATTTGATTTGTGTCTTTACTCTTTAAATAGATTCTAAGGAGAAGCCAAAAAATAGCGTTTTCAGTGAAAGCTAAAGCTAAACGTGTGCTGTATTGGAGTGTGATTTAAATAAGCAGCAGTACTTGAGTACAGACTTGAAAAAAAATGAAGTAAGACCAAGCCAAGCTGGAGTAATAAAATCATTCTCTACAGTTAATCTAAGCACATAGATTCTGGAATGCTGCCTATGGCTCACTCAGATTTGTTTAGTCATAAACGTTTCCAGCATGTTCTTTTTCCCACTTTTTTTCTCCTTCGGATATAAATTTAGACATGAGTGAGATTCTTTCTGAATGACCACATGCCCACTTTTAAAAGCAGATAGATACACGTTTCAAAGCAACTTTGGTTGTGATAACTAGCAGGAAAAAATAAATATTCCTATGATCTGAGTCTATGATATTCCTATGGTAGTGATACTTGGTAATTCGTTAATTCCGGACCATGCGGTGACCAGAGGAAGATCTCAAACCTGTTTTCCTATTTTTCTAAGCAATACGCATAAATCCAGGTTATTGCACGAGAACTGGCTGTCCTGTCCTTTTAGTTTTTGAACAGTGAGGCTCTCTTTGTAGAAAAAGCATCTGCTAAATTTCAAGCGTTTACATAATGTGAAAGACATTTGGATAATGTATAATAGTGCTGTTTTTTTTAAATGGAACTCCTAATGTATACTGAAGTCCGCAGTGGCACACAACTCCTGTTTGTTTATACTGCATTTTACCATGTAAAAAAAAAAAAAACATTGGACTTGACTCAATATGGACGAACTGGCAGTAAGTCTCTGGCTGAACTCCTAAAAAGCATCACGTAACCTCTAAATATTCAGTTATTGATGCACTTAAGTTGTTTTTCTCTGGTTCTTTACAGTATGCTCCTGGCTGAAGTAATGTAAAACGTATCAGCATCATGTACACTCTGACTTTTAAGCATGAGCTTTTTAGATGAAGGTTTTGGAAAAAATACAGGATGGATGGTTTAGCTGTTAGCCCTTTCCTCTCCGACAGCTTCGCGGTGAACTGTAAGGAGCGAAGGTTGACCAGCTGGCCAGGGTTCTTATCAGGGTTTGTGCTTTAAAAGCCTTTGAGGAATGTTGGCGGAGCGCCACTCGTATTCTGCACGCTGCAGACTGTGGGTTTACAAGGACTGTGCTTGGAGAAACATTTTTGTGTGGAAATGCTTGCTGATCTAAGATCAGGTTTCCTATTCCTCAGCACTAGTTGAACTGTACTGATTTCTTTTTTCTTTTGCATTGATCCAGACATGGTGTACTTTGAGGTGTTGGCTCTGAAGGTGTAAAGTCCATTGCGCTTGGATTTATGATGCTTTCAAAAAAAAAAATTGCTAATGAGGGCTAAATGTTAACAGGATGTTAATGAATAGTTCGCTCAAAAATGAAGGTTTTATCTTTTTTAATCACCCGTCATATGGTTCCAAAACCATAACTGAAGCTATGCATGTTTCCATATAACAACAGTTATAGTGACCACCAAGCGCCAAAAAGGACAAAAAAGCACAATAAATGTATTTTGACAGTCTGTATAACCTGTGAATTATATTCCAGATTTTTTTTTTAAAAACATACAAAGATGGACCAAAATGTACTTTATTTATTAATAATCTTGAATCTGTGAGTTGATCTAGAGAGTGAAACCAGTCATGCTCGTATTCGTGAAAAAATAGTTTTGTTCGATTTGTGGAAAGGATCAACAGGCTCAGTGGAAAGAACTGGTGCAAAAGAACAAGTCGTGAATTCATTTGATTGATCCGTTTCTTGAATCCAACTCAATAATTGGGTTGCAGACAGTGGATTGAGTTATTTAGCTCGCTGGAGATGAAGATAGTTTGTGAATAATGTCCTTTGTTGATGAACAGTGTTGGTCTGTTCCTCACAATATGACTTGGAAAATACCACACACGTTGTATTGACTAATTTAAAACTTTTTTATTTAAGCTTAAATTTAGCATAAAAATGTGAATTCATGTTATAGATCTTTTGGACAATTTATCTGTGCAAATGTTTCAATTTAAATGTTTTATATTTTTTAATTTGATAATACCTCTTATTGTTTAATCAAAACTTCTGGTAAAGATAACTTCACATATGTGACTTCTAATATGTGACGCATACGCTCTGATATGTCACAATACGGAAGAAAAGATCTGTCACTATCTGTTTAACCGTGACTTTAACAGACATGGGCACTGTGTGAAGATTCTCCAAAAATATCTCCTTTTTTTATGTTCCACTGAAAAAGTAAACAACATATGGGTTTGGAACAACATGAGAGGGAGAAAATAATGGCAGAATTTGCATTTTCTTTGGTGTGTGTGTGTGTGTGTGTGTGAACTGTCTTGCATTTTCCACACTGAGCTTTGGATTTCACCCAAATCCATTCTTTTACCTTGAGTACATGCAGAGAAGATTTGTGTCCAGCACTGACCAGGTGATTGTCTTCACTCTTCAGACTGTAAATTTAAATTGAAAAACAAATGATAAAAATGCTTGCATGTAATGTTTGTATAATAGCCACTTTCACACTCTCATGCTGTTCATTATTACTTCAGCCATTTGAAAGCCGTTTAACAAATGCAGGTAGTGCTGCAGAATTTGCTGAATTAGGAGACCGCTCTACATGAGCATAACTAATTCACATTGCCCTGGAGGGGATTTGCAAGTTGAGAATCATTTTGCAATATTAAACATGGCTGTTATTAGATCAATTTTTCTTTTTTGTAATTCATATTACTCTCTGGTGATACAAGATGTTGCAGTACTGCATTTCCTCTGTGTCTGCAGCCTGTCTTTATGTAAAGCAAATTGGGGTGAGAGGCCGAGAATAAGGTGCGTTGAGCGAAAGAGAGAGTGACATAGAGAGAGCTAAAGAGAGGCAGACAGACTGACCAAGAGAATAAGGAGATGCCGCGGAGACAGGAGATTTGTTGAGACACGGGTGCTGTCAGTAAGGAGCTGGCTTGCGCTAGTGTCTCATTCTCACACAGCAGATTGGAAGAGCAGATTGCGCTCTGAGATGCCCCGAGATTTGGGCAGCTTCCGATTGGGGATTTGTAGAGATTTGGTTAGAAATCTGCCCATAATGAGTGTTAAGTGAAAAGCGCCTTCATCATCTTCTCAGCAAAGACATTGTTTTCTCTAAGCGCTCGTTCTGTTAGTTTTGGCTCTGTGTCTTCGTGTCACAGTCCTGGGATGACAGTCTATAGCTTCATTAACTGGTGCTGATCACACAAACAGACATTTTATGAATGAAAAGGCCCAATTTGTGTGTCTGTGGAGACAATAGATAAGAACACATACTTCAGATGTAGCCAAAACTATGGTGTGATGGTATCCACAAAAATATTTAAAATTAATAATAATAATAAGAAATCCGCATATTAGATTTCTGAAGGATCATGTAAAACTTATAGCTGTAGTAAAAATTTGGTAATAGCTTGTTGTAGCTGTGGTAATAGCTGTAGAAAATTTAGCTTTGCCATCACAGGAATAAATTGCATTTCAAAATATACTAAAATAAGAAATTATTTTAATTAAGAATATTTCAGAAGATTACTTAAAGAAAAAATAAAATCCCTTACAGACCCCAAACTTTTAAGCCCTAGTATTTTTTTTATTTTTATTTATGGTCATCTCAAAACTGGTGTTCATCACTGATCAATTATTGTTGTCTTTGTTCTTAGGTCGGTTGCGGAATGTCACCGCTTTCTTAAGCGATCCAGATCTTTATCCTCAAATGACTGCAGTCCTGCTGTCTGATTGGATCATCTTTTGAGGTAAGAACCTGTGGGAAGAAGATTATTGAATTGGTGAAAGTCACTCAAACTATTTATTTTGTTTCCTCCTCGCGTCCTGCTCTTTTGTTGAAATTTGCTTGAAGTGGAGTTGAGCCCCTCCGAAGGACAATGACTTGATTTGACAGAAAATTGAAATATCATCCAACTTCATTATTTTGGCTGGACTATTCACCCGAGGCCATCAGCGTCTGTTGATTTTTTTTAGAAGAATACAAATATAATTTAAAGGAAACATCTGACAATCTGTCAGACAATCTGTTTAAATCAAGTCTCATGGCGAGCAGGCGACAAACGATAGAAAAGTATCACAGTTGGAAAGGGTAACGGGGAGGTGGGCAGATTTTCAAACGCATTGAAAAAAAAAAACAAGCAGACGACAAAATCGGAGAGAGATCACTTAAGAGAAGACAAAACGGATGAGACGGGAGACTTGACATGAAGAGTGGGGGAAAATCTGCTGGAAACACGCATGCATCACAGAGCACCTGTGCAAGGCCCTTTTACTCATGCCCCCTGTCTACCCAGATATCCCTTAGAGATCAAGACGCATCCCACAAGGCTGGAGAGCAGAGCTGGTGGTGACAGGCTCTGTCGTCCGGCTGCGGGGAGCAGATGGCTGGCCAGATGTAGGGTTGCGTTTGACCTTGGGCCCCGTGGAAGGCTAAACATCATAGGCGTCCTCCGGCGCTTCCACCTTTCTGCCGCTCCATGGAGCCGCTGCTCTGCTCTGACAGCTTATGGTTGTTTTATTTAGATGAGCCATATGGAGCTTTTATGTGCTCCATCGTTTAACTGCTATCACTATCCCCAATGTAGTTTATCACCCGATGTGTATTTGAACAAAGACGAGTTCAAGTCCTCCAGACTGTCCATGACCAACCATGACAGTAGAGAAGGCATGAGATATGACTAATCACATTCAGCTTTGTGCACAGATAGAAAGAGGTAGCAGAATTATAATTGTGGTCAGCTGATGCAGACTCTATGGAAGGGATCTTTAGTAAAGCCGGGGACACACTTTTACGACTGTAAGGCCGATTATGAATGTTATTTGATACTTACGACTGATCATGCCTAAACGCGGCGAGTCAGAGACAGTTGCGTTCAGACGGTGCTCACAGTTGGTGTTTCAAATTTGCTGCAGTTGTTGGAAAAAGTCTGTAAGTGTGTTCAGTTCAGTCTTAGAACGTTTCAGCTAGTCATTAAGTGTGTCCCCAGCTTAAGTCAGTGACGCAAAGGATTATAAGCACACATGCCGGCTTCTGGATCATTTTTTCCCTTTCTCTCTAGTAAATCCCAAATAATCATGATTACTATTATGGGTGCTGCGATTTAACTGTGTAAAGTATTGTTTACACCATTTATTTTCTGTAAATTGAATTCTCACCTTGTTTTGATTGTATCTTACATTAAGAATATGATGTGCATTTGTTATAGCGATACGCCAATATAAAAATGTATTTTAAATTTCCCAGTTCCAATAAGCCGCTAATAATTTTTTTTTAACTGATAAATGATTATTAAAACTCTATACTTTTCTTTAGTTTTAATTTATTTAAACTAAAATCAATAATTTTAAACACTACAAGTGAATTCAAGCATCACAACATTATAATGTACAGTATGAGAAATGGAGATTTATTTGGAGATTTTCTAAACATTACATTTAAGGGTGTTATTTTATTAGTGCTTTTAAAGATTCATTTTAAGTTAGTGTTAGATGACAGTAAAGGAAATCTATATTATTAATATATATCCAATATCAGCATTTATATTTCCAATATCACCCGATAACCTGATAACCAATGTTGTCGTCTCTAGTATCTTGCATCTCTAGTAACTGGGTTCACTATAGTATTTTGGCAGAACCTATGGTAAATTATTTTGAGGCAGCACAAAATAATTATTAACTACAAATCAAATCAGCATTAATAATCATAATTACAGTGCCAAGAGAAATAATCGTCAGTAATTATGCAATTCTAATCTTGTTTTAGTCATCATATAGCTAATCTGATTTATTTAATTATACCACTTTATTTTCTCACTAAGGTCATTGCAGTGTATCCTTCAGGAGAGCGCCTGTTTCCTAATAGCTTAATGGCTTTTAGTACACTGTTACCAAGTGCAATGTCTAGCGGTTTACTCATTTCTCCATTTAAATGCTTGTGCAGTGGTGGTCACAGATATGTGCCCTGCTAATGGTTCCTAGTCTCACAGTTTTCTTCAGAAATTCATAGCACCATTCATTTATTCGCTAACATAAAAAGTGATGCCGATAGACATTTTTGGATCTCCGTACCTACCACAGAGGTCATATTCTGCTCCTCCACTTTTGAATCTTCATTCATATTCATCAACGTACAGTTTACTCTCCAATCTCAGAAGATAGCTGATCAAACACTTGGTGACACAAAAGACAGAAGTGAGCTTATTTTCATTTTTTGAATCAAGTTTGAGAATGTTTGATGGCTTTCCAGCAGCCTCAAAAACAACAATTCAGCTCAAACTCAAGCCTACCTGACAATTGAAATAACCTCAAATGGCGAATCTGGCTCCACGTCATTTTTGTCAACAAATACTCTTCCCCTCATAATAGGTTTATTTAACCACCGGTCAGCAGAATGGGCAGATGCCAGCAGAGGGTTTGGTCCACCATAGCTTTTTACTGATTTATAAATTCTCTCTCATGGTTTATCACTCTCATTAATGTCAGCACCTGCTGTAGTGGGGCTCTATCTGTCTGCCCGCAGGCCCTGCAGCTGTGCACTGAGCTCAGGCAAACTGCCCATCAGTCCTGCCCCCTCCACCCATCCACTCCACCAATAAGCATTTGGCTGAGGTAGTTGTAAAAACCTTGCTAGAATCAGGTGCACTTGCTCTGTTGATTTGTAAATGTGTATTTATCATGGTCTTTGTTTGCACATTCAAGTACATTTGGCGTGAAAAAATTATTGGCCCGATTTCACTTATTTCTCTACCTGAACATTTTCATGTACCGGTAATCACAATACAAATGTAGGCATAGGAAACCTTGGAAACACAATTGTCATTATGTGAAAAGTCAAAAATATAATTCATAAATCAGTCATATTATAAAAAAAGTCAACAATTACAAATATTGTCTCTGTGAAAAAGTAAGTGACCCCATAGTATTCGAAACTTAAAAATGTCAGTTTGAGTGAGTCAGAGACTCTCAGTGGTGAATATTCCCAAAAGCGGTCAACATTTCTAAAAGGGCACAGTGGCACCTCATCTGGAAAGCTATAAATTATCACAGACAAACTTTCAAAGAACTACGGGCTTCTCTCGCATCAGCGAAGGTCACGGTCCTTCACTCCGCAATAAGAAAGGGAATGTGCAAAAATTAACTTTATGGAATAGTAGTAAGGCAAAAACTTCTGTTCACTAAAAAGAACATCAAAGCTTGTATAATTTTTGTTATAAAGCATGTGATGATCCCAAACCTTGGTTTATTCTATTGACAGATGAGTCAAAATGTTACTTTTTGTAAGGTGGTTGTCTGCTGTATTTGCTTGACAACTGAAACAGGTAGTGTATATTGTAATCATGTGATCATGATGCCTACAGCGTTTTGCTGCCTGTGGTGGACTTATCATTGAAAAGTAGCTTGTATTGTCCCATATACTAGATAATTCTTTAATAGATTGTCCGAGCATCTGACCGTGAGCTTAAATGTCATGTTGAATGACAAATGAGTCATGTTGACATCTGAAGGACTGCAAAGAAACAAAGACTCCGATCAAATTAAAGGTGATTGCCGTTGGTGCCGTTTAATGTTGTCTAGCCAGACATTAGATTTAAGGGTGGCATTTACTTTTTCTCAGGGGTGATGGGAGTCTGTGTTAGCCAATTTCACCCAATGAAATTTTCTCTTGGCTTCCCTTTGTGCAATATTGTTTTGTTCTCCAAATTAGCAATTGCTCAGGGTGCAAATACTTTTTCACAGCAATTTATTATGAATTATGTCCATAATAAAACAGCAGTAAAATAAATACTGCATACAAAATATTGCTTTATAAGAAGCAAATTTCAATTTTAATTCAAATTTATTTTTTTCGGGGTGCAGAACTAAAATATGGTGTTAAAAGAACAAGGAGAGTTGCAGGAGGAGGAGTAGGAGGAGAAAAGAAGGGTCAAAACCAGCATCCCCCCTCCTTCTGTTATTATTCACAAATTGATTTCTTAGGACCCGGCGCCGCATTACACTTTGTTTGTGCATTGTGTGTGTTTTCTGCTGCCTTTAGTTTGTCTGTTAATCCATCAGCGCTGGCGTTGGGGAGGGAAAAAGCTTGCACATTCGGAGCCAGGAAGCACCTCCTGGCTCATCTGTGCCCCTTAATCCTGAGAACAGCCATGCTGGTGAGATTGCAGGCCCCTCGGTGTCTCTCCTTCTGGAAACTTCAAAGTCAGGCATTGGCGATTTGGAAGACAGGGAGGCAAAGTCTGCAGGGAGCCTTCATGCAGGTCAGCCCAAATCTTTAGCTGAGAGCCCCTGGTTCAGTGCAGGTGGATCTAAGGCCTGCGCCGAGAGAGGGAGAGGTGTTGTTAGGCAGATGGACCGGGATTAACCCCCTCTGCCACCACCACCACCACCACCAGATCACCAGACATCTTTGAATTATCTCCTCTCTCTTTATGTCTGTCAGCTTTTCAGAAGGCAGAACTGTGTATAACAGATCAACCCTATTTCTCTATGCAGCTATGTGTCGTAAAATACATTTAATGTCTCTGTAATAGTCAGAAGTCTTTTCTTTATTCAATACTTTTTATTATATTGGAGGGTGAACCAACTGTAGGCTAAAGCTAGTTAGAAAAAGACTTAAAGCAGACATGTTTTGAGAGAATATATTGAATTATGTGTATTTTTCTTATCTCACTGACAATTTTTGTTTCTTATTTCTTGTTTGACAATAATTTTGTTAGTTTATTATTACTATTATCAAATAATAATATTATTTAATTGTATCTGATTATCATAGTCAGTTATTATAATTCTCTACCGTTCAAAAGTTGGGCCAGTAAGATTTTTAAATGGTTTTGAAATTCTCTTATGCTCACCAAGAGTGCATTTATTTGACAAAAAATACAGTAAAAATAGTAGTATTGTGAAATATTATGATTTGAAAAAAAAATATATATATTTTAATATATTTTCAAATGTAATATATTCCTGTGAATCAGCAGCCATTACTCTAGTCTTCAATGTCTCATATATAATCAGATTTAATTTATCAATTGACGAGCTGACCGACAAGACGATGGAGCAAGATTTGGTTTCAAAGCGATATGTAAAAGCGCCTATTTGGCAATATTTTGGATATAAACCCAATGCTAATAGTAAGCCTGTAAATATTGAGGCAATCTGCAAAGTGAAGTTGGCAGCACCCGGTGGTAACGCTTCTACTTTACACAAGCATCTTTATGGTGTCTGCCGTGCTTATTAGTTTTGTTAATAAAGCCGTCTTAATTCGTTTTGTTAATAAAAGATCTGTTTAATATAAGCGAGTCTGTCATTGTACTGTTTTCTGTTGTATTTTTCATTAACAATAATAATAAACACACCATTCAAGCAAATCCCGCCCCCAAATTGTCACTAATACGCATGGACACACGACATTCATAAGCAATTTAAAAGCAAGGTGGAAAAGAGGGAAAAACTTTATATATATATATATATATATATATATATATATATATATATATATACTGTATATACACACACACATTATATAAACACAAACTTTTGTTAGATGTGATTAATCAATTTGACTGCACTAAATGTAATATAATATAATCGTGACAGATTCAAAACTGTATATCCCACATGAGTGCCACAGTTCAGTATAACTGGATCGGATCATACGTGTTGATTTTTAGGGTTGCCTAACCTTCCTGTTCTGCCTGAGGAAATATAATTGAACAACTTATTTCTTCAAGCTGTAAGACTTGTGTAACCCAGAACTTGTTCACCTTTATTACCTGGCCAAAAAGAAAGTTCGAATTGGACCCGAGGATTCACTGTGATGCCGATGTTTGAACTCGTGTTGTTCTCAGGGAGGCAGGGACTCCACAACGGGTGCTGTGAGGATTCACAAACACAAAGGAGTGGCAAATTCATGAAAATGAAACGAATGAGGTTAATACAGCTTGTTTTATGCAGAGATCCTTGAGGATGACATTTGTTGTGTTGCACTAAATGTAAATGAAGGAAAGGCTTGCTTCAAGATGTCTCAGAGGGAGGCAGGCACTGTGTTCATAGAAAAATAGCAGCAGATCTGGGATCAGATTCCACTCTGTCTTCCCTAATCACAGACAGAAACGACTACAAAGCAAAACAGATCTAGAAATATCTCTCGTATAATGTTTCGCATTGTTAGAAACTTCATTAATATGGCACTCTATCTCATTCTCTCCCTATGTCTTATTGAACTCAAATTGTTTTTGTCCTTGGCTTAGTTTGGCGTCTTAGCTCATGGTCTTGCAGTATGTTCTGTTTTACAGGCTCAGTAATCCCAATGAGATGTGACCCTGGCTGAAAACATTGAAGAATTGTGCATCAGCCCTTTAGATGCCAGATCTGTCTGTCTCTACAAAGACAGAAAGAGAAGACATCTCTTCACCAATGAGGTTCTGTAAAGGCAATTAGCTTAACGGCGACTGTGATGACAAGGCTTTGGCTCGCTTAGGAGATGTGAACCGCCCTACTGTGATTTACCTCAGACAGAGAGGACACCTTGGGAATTTAACTTGCCGTACTTTTAAAAGTTTGTTGAAGTAAACAACTCTTGTGCTCATTAACTCCACTATCGCCCTCATTTACGCAATGGACTCTTAAATCCAGCTGAATACTCTGCGTGGGTCTCATTCTGCTCTCTAATTCCCTATGACGTAAATCAGGATATTGTGAACAAATTCAAGCACTAGCAAGGTCCTTGATACTCTAAAGATTGAGACACTGATTACTCAATTACTAGCAAGCAGGCTGTGTCACAATTACAAGGTTTGTGCATTAATTGTAGCAGGTATTTATCAACACTGCCATTATAAAAAAATAGCTTTTCCTGCATTTTTAATAATGGTAATTCAGACATTAAACATATCACCCACCCACCCACCCACAATATTTTTTTTTTTTTTTTTTTTTACATTTATCAATAACAAGCATTATTGAAAATGTAATTGTGCATGCTCATGTCTCTTATTTTAACATTAAGATTAGTTTTAGCATCATTCAATTCAATTCAATTCAAATTTATTTGTATAGCGCTTTTCACAATACATATTGTTTCAAAGCAGCTTTACAGAAAATGCATTTCAGAAATGTACATACAAAAATACAGTTAGTTAATCATAAATTTAGGGCATAACATATCGCCGGCGTTGGGTCGTCTCGTCACAGGCGTCGAGTCGTCTCTTTGGGGCATCTGAAGTCTCCATGAGGGTCTGGATACGTAACTGGAGCTGACGAACTCTATTTGAGTTATCTCGGGACAGGCTAATGCTAATCATCTAATGCTCACTTAGTTATCTTTACTAATAATTTAAAGTAATCGTTTGCAAACCTAAAAATGTAAATTTTTCAAACTGTACATAATAATGTTGTGATTCCTAAATTCACTTGTACTTTTTAACTGATTAATGTTAGTTTAGATTTATTCTTATATTCTTTTATTCTTGTTTTAGCTTGTTTTAATATCAGCCATTTATTGATTATCAACTCATGAAAATATTCGCAGCTTATCGGTATTGTTTGTAAATGTACTTTGAATTATTACATTTATGCAAGCATTGTAAGCATTAATTTTACTTTTCATTTTTAATTAATTTAATTAATTTAGACTTCATAAATAGTATAATTTTAGTATGAACCCTTTAGTGAGTATCGGCCATGACTTAAAAAAACTATTATCGGCTTAACGTTATCTCCGAGATTTTTTAAAACTTCATTTAAAACACAAATTCCTGTATTACATTTCAAAATTTACATAATTGTTTACCTGTCATTCAATTTAGGAATGAAAGAGCACAAAAAGTAACGACTTTTATGAGTTAAAAGGGAATGGCGACATTTTCTCGCAAGTAAATATCAGCAATGCTGATCGGCATGGACATTTCAGTGAATTAATTAAACAACCAAACAAACTCCCTGGCAAGTGCATTACTGAACTAGCGAGTGGATCAAGACACAATGGATGCATGAATATGATGCATTCATTGTGTCTTGTGGGCATGGGTTATTTGGATCTTTTCCTCCTAATTCCTTCTTCGCTCACTTTCTCCTTCATTTGCTCTCAAGTCATTTGTCTCATTACTCTAATTTAACAGTGCACTTCACCATCTTTGTGGGGGAGGCCTGGCTCCTTTAAAGGCCTGATTGGAATAAGGAGATGATGGTGGTGAAGGAGCCATTTATATAAGATGTGAAGGAAGGTGGTCTTAGCTATTTTGAGTACCAACCCATGCCCACAAAGCATGCCAATTAGCTTAAGTGGCCTCCCAGCGAGCTGGATTAGTCCCGTACCTTTTCGAGAGAGTGAGAAAAGCACTTTATTGCAAAAAAAAGTGGCAAAATTGGTTAAGCTTCCGTTCTCTAATTGCGGGTCTGGTTGCAAAATAGCATGTTACATTACAAACGCCCACATACAGACGTGTTTTATGTTGAGGTAGAATGACTCCTTGGTTAAGCTGTGCAACACGACTGCTGTTTTTCTGTGATTTCTACCTGTTGTGTTTCAATGTACTTTTGTTCTGCCAAGCTGGCTGCCTCTGATAAGTTTTCTATGCTTTTGTTCTGTTCCATTCCATTTGTTCTCACTTTGGCCACATTGTTTCTTTAAGGGTGCTACATCGTAAAAATAGCCGGTGTTCATTTCGATCCCGTGTGTGTGAAATGCGTGGTAAAAGTTTTGATCGGATTCCAAAAAAAGTGGTTCCCACAGACAGTCTTCGCGCCGCAGGCAGGACAGACTGCGTGTATCGATCAGGGTGTAAAGCGGGGTTTCACCAGAGATTAATACTGTGCTCAGCAGAGCTCATGAAGTTGTTAACGTAATGTGGAAAAACCGGTGTGATCAGGCATATTGACAGCGCAGGGCAAGGCCACTGATTAAGTAAGTGAAGTGCATTTTACGAGCTCACTTTGGTTCCCATATCAACAATTTATCATGTCTGTATTCTCCCTCCAAAGAAAATTTTGTTTTGCCCTTGTATGAGCCAATGTTGGGGAGTAAAGAACTAAACGTTCTGGCAGAGCAATGTAATAAAATGCTACATCTTTTGTGCGTGCACATCAGAGTACACAAACATTTATTCTGCTTTATGCACAAACATGATGAAGTCTGATTTGTTTTAGTGAATCGGTTCACTCGGATAGTTTATCATGTTATTTTTAGTTGAATTACATGATTCACTGATTCATTTCAGTCTTTTTGTTTCATGTGCTGCATTTTAAGTCTACCCTTCATTGCCATATACAAAAAATTATAATATTAATTACAATAATCTTACAAAATGGATAAATATTTAGTTAAATGCTGCTGTTGGCCACTTTTTATACTATAAGGCAGGGTAGGTGATTTGCTCCAGAAATTGTTTTTTTGTTAAAGTCTCTTCACATCCTGTTATCAATCACTAAGTTTAGTGGTCTAAATGTATTTGTGTGTGTGTGTGTGTGTGTGTATATCTATATATGTTTATATATCGTCAGTGGAAAGTGTAGGACCACAACATTTTAGTCCATTCGATCCGAATACAATGGTACAATGTCCTACCTACCTGTCAGCGTATGTATTTCCCTACCTCCACACACCCTGCTCGCGTAGACATCACACGTCACCAGCGCGTTTCATGCTATCCAGGGTCAGAGACTGACCTCACCGAGCACCGAAACAGCAGCCACCTTTTACAGTTCCTCCTGAACCAAAACAAAAAGCTTATGCTGCGTTCACGCCATAATTTGGAAGGGATGGAAACCCGTGACTCGAATTTGTGTTTCAATGGCAACACTATCAACGCCGAAATGAATCTGCAGCAGTCAGGTGGTAAAGGTCAGTTCTCTTTGAGTTTTTTTTGTTCATTATTATTGTAATGTTATGCGCTTTGAGTCATGAGGTAATTTAACGCCGTCTCTCGTGGTGCTTTTATTTACTCTCTGCTGTGTGCGTTCATGTGTTTTTGAGAAGGCGTGGCTTTGGAGAGGCTCTGAAGGGAGGGAGGGATCTTATGCATCCAAATCTAATCAAACATAGCTACCAAAACATCCACTCTCATATAAAGCATTGGGAATTCTAATGAATTTATGTAATGGTTAATTTGAATGCACCAGTTTATTAAAAAGATTAACTGATTCCTTTGAGTCCCTTTGCAAGCCTTTCTGCAGTTCTTTTTGTAGTGATACAAATTAATATCATAATATTTGTTAAATCTTAAAAATGTATAATTTTTAGGTAAATGCTGCTGCTTGGCCACTGTGTTTTACTCAAATATGTGTAAATAACGCTGTTGTCTAGTTTTATTGGAGGCATTGAAGGCCTTTGTATACTCAGTCTCACATGAAGTCGTGTCCTCCGCTTTTAAAATACAGTCAACCGTGGATGAGCGTGGATGGACAAGTTTGGCACATGTGCAGTACAATTGCTTTTTTAAATTCTACCAGACATTAGAGGGCAGCACTGAGTCGTGTCAGTTACAGGACATTCGCTGCTCGGAAAGGATAGAAGTAGAAAAATAGAGACAGGCTGTGTTCAAAATTGACCCCTATATCTTCATTCACTACTCCACTAATATAGTCCACTTGAAGGAGTGCGTGAATTCGGAAACTGAGTGTGCCGGAAGGGTTGCCGCTTTTGCATAGTTTGTGCTTGCGGTTTAATAATCATTTGAAACTTAGAAAACTGGCAGCTCCTGTAGTAAGATGAAATTATTTATCTTGCACTATGTCATGGAAACTATATACAAACCTTAATTAAAATATTTAATGACCAATTGTAAGAAATGTATACCTGTATTATATTAAGATGTGGCCACATTGGACCAATGATGTGGAAAATGGATGGATGGATGATTCAGCTGCGGACGCCATCTTCTGGTCAGACACTGGAATTAATTTGACGCGTGACTCTCACAGTACATAATGGGTATTCTCTAGCCGTTAAGCGTACATCAGTAGTACACTCGTTATTGTGGTGCTTTATCAGACACCACTACAAATGGCTGTCCCCTCAAATAGTTCCTTATTTAAGGGTATAGGGAGCGATTTCTGACACAGCCACAGATACACCATTGCATGCAAAGTTTAGAACAAGAACCAAAATAAAAGTGATGAAGATATGCTGCTTTGTTTACTGTTTTGTATCGCTCTTTCCACACTCTTCTTCGACTACTGCAGAGTACATCAGAACTGCGTAATGCCACCTAGTGGACTCTTGTGTCTCAACGTTCACCTTGCTGTTCATGCACCGTCTGTGCGGACACAAATTGGGCTGCACAATGACGGTGTGCGTAAACGTCCGCGGACCCTCCTGATGACGAAATTGTCACGCGGACAGCTTAGGAGCGTGGATGGCCGAAGTATTCTTTGGGCTTGTGTAAATAAAACTTTTCAGATGCTTTTTAATGGCATTTCATGTGTTGGTAGTATATTGTAGTATAGCTAACTACTTTTTTGAAGAGTAGCTTGACTGTTTTTTTAACCACTTATTAGCTTAAGCTACTCTTCAAAGCATCTTCCCCAGTACTGGTAGGGTAGGATGACACATCCAGGAGATCAATGGTTTAATCCAGAAAGTCATGGCAGAAGAGAATTTTTATTAGGAAGAACATTAGTTATGAATCTTTATTTCAAGCTGCGCTCTTCATTGTCAGCACATTTGAAGGCCTAATGAATGCGTATGTGTGGTGTCTAAAGCCTGAAGAAATTGTTATATATCTTTTTATTGGACATGAAAGGTCACCTTGAGAAAGGGAAATTAGACATTCATTTTCCCCCCCTCTGCCCACTGAACATATCTGACCTGCATTGGAGAGACGTGTTAGTGAGTTTTTAATCAGCATGGATATTTATTTATTACCCTCAGCCTGGAGCTAATTTACTTCATCTCACTCACTCTCCTGTTTCAGGTCATTTACATACAGCCCTCCCCCAAGGCCTGCTGGGACAGGATTACTGTACTAATTGCTTTTTGGTATGATGGAGAACAAAGCAGCCTTTCTCTTCCTCTTCCTCATATTCCAAATGACTAATGCTAAGAAGTTTGCAGGAAATCAGATACTTGGGACCGAGACCTTGACCGAAATGTATTTCAGAAACTGCAGCTTGTGTGCGAGAGCTTATGTTCTTCTTGTCCATTTGTAATCATCTGCAAATCTGGTTCCTCAAGGACATGAAGCGGCACAATGGCTTCGATAGTCGACACACGTACACAAATGTACACAGGTGAATTGATTTTTTGTGTGTGATCGCTACACCAAACTGTGATTGAGTGTCTTTTTGCAATCATTGGTCGCGTGCCCGACGACCCGCACACGCGAATGTGATGAATGACCTCACGATGAGGCCTGTCACTGGTAGGTAATGTCACTAAATCTCCCACCACAAAGACCACTGCATGTTCGATAATATCGACTGTGTGTGCGTTTATGTGAACTTATCCTCTGTTTGGGATGTTATGGGATATCTTTTCTTTCATCTTAGTGTTATGGTATAGGTTTATCTTTGTGTTTCTTTGTTGGATGTAGATGTCTACGAAGGCCAATCCAAAGAGCAAAGGTGAATGGGCTGGACTGATACAGATCGAGATGAATAAAAGGATTGAGGATTAATAGATGAACATGAAGCACATGAAGAAAGAAGAAATGTCTTTATCTGGAGGGTTTAACATTTTGCTAAAGGGTTCCTTTTCGGATCGCCTACATGTGCCTTTGGGGCTACATCTAAAGTTGTATGCTCATTCAGATCCTTAAGGGCTAAGGCCAGATGGTCAGCAAGTTACTTCGTTCTTTCATTCATGATTTACACCTCCAGTTTGATTCAGATCTGATTCGTCGGTAGTTTCTGCCTTGGCATGGTTGCTTTTCGAACCGTTTTCCACCCACAAATATAAAATGATCTCTTTTCCGAAACCTGCGTTTAGAGTCAGTGAAGCCTGCGGCCTCTATTATCCACAACCTCAGAGCATTTATTTCCTGTTTAGAGTTATACCAGCTCACGGCTGTTGTAATGACGGCCTTAGGACAGACATTCGAGGCTCAAGAGAGACTTTTTCTCTCTCTGTCTCTTTCAAGTCCAGAGGTGCCTTCTGAAGCTTGATGCTTTTGACAAAAGTGTCTCAAATTGAAATGCTTAAAACTGTGGACCACCATCTGTGTTACCATGGAGACTGTTTTTTTTCTCTCTCTCTGGAGTGGAGAGCACCGGTTTCATGGCACTCTAATTGCCCTGTCAGACAGTGGTGCGAGAGGTTTTAATGTGGAGTTTGGCACTCAATGCCAGGAGTAGAGAACATCAGCTCCTTTGTGAGTTTATTTAGAGTTTAGATGGAGAGAAATATTAAGTGAGTCTGAGAAACCTGAATGCCCCTCTGTAAGCTTTCGGTAAATAAAGTTGTGTTTGTGAAAGTCTCTTTAAAAGTCATAGTAACTAAAAAAAGCCCAAGAAAATACTTTTATTTGACATTTCTGGAAGTCCCATTGATCTTAATGGGGTTTTCACTTGGCAAGCCTTTTTTTGTTAATTACATATAGTTTAAGAGGGTCCACAATTAACATAAAGGAAAGTTTTTTTAAAAATGCACTACTGTTAAAACATTTGTGGTCAATAAGAGTTTTTTTTTTTTCGTGCAAAATATGAATACATTTATTCAGCAAGGACGCATTAAATTGATAAAAAAAGTGACAGTGAAGACATTTATAATGTTATTTTAAATTGTAATAATATTTCACAATATTACAGTTTTTCTGTATTTTCGATCAAATAAATGCTTTGGTGAGTGTAAGAGACTTTCGTCAACAGTGTTGCATAACATGCAGTTGTCAGAAATAACCTAGGTATTTTGATACCACAAACTTTTGAAATATTCAAAAGCCTTAGCAAAAGGTTTTGGTCAGCGTTTCATAGCCGCTAAGTAGTCTGCTTTTGGCCTCATATCTGTTTGAGTAGATGTACAGTGCGGACCCAAGACGCTACAGAGTTGTTGATGTAAAGCATTTTTGCTGTACGGTAATGGGGGAAAAATTGCCTGCGGCGGCGATTGCACAATACTCGAGCCTGTGTGAAAGAGCAGCGGTGATCTCACCTGCCCTGAGGCTCCTGCTCTGGGCATTGAGCACATTGCGTTTCCAGCAAGGCCACGTGTGCAGCCCTGTGTCTACTGTCGATCTGCCCTTGACTCTGAGAAGCAGCCGGCAGACAGACCGAACACTGTAATCAATAACTTTCATTTAGCGGTGAGTGAACGATGTTCACACGTCCATCAGAGAAAAATGGGAGTGAACAATGGGGTGAGACTGACTTGCCATCACAGATTGACAGTGTAGCATTAGGTCCATTTCACAGCATAACTGCAACGTTTGGCCCACGTTATGCTTTTATGCAAACATCGTTTATGCAAAATATTATCATTTTTGTTTTTTTATGATGGCCATATGAGGATGCATGGTATTGATACCATGTTGGTTATCAGCTGACATTAGGTTTTTTAAACCGTATAATAACTACACTCTAATAACACTAATAACTAAATAACACTGTTAAATGTATTCTTTAGCAAATCTCAATTCATTTTTCATATTGCACATCGTAATGTTGTAATGCCTAAATACACGTTTAGCATTTAAAATAGTAAAACAAAAACTTGTACTTGTATCTATAATTGGTGCCAAAATAAGCACATGTTTTGTGTGCTGTGCAAAACAAGACTTTGAAACACTGTGTTATACGATGAACTTTGCATGGCACTATTTCAATGGCGTTTTAATGACAGAGTTTATGGTGTTTTAAAGGTAGTGCTTTAGGGAACTTGGCCGCTGAGTTTATGATTTTGCCAGACTGCAGTTTGACCTGTAGCATTTTATTCTCCTCAAACACACACACTCTCTCAGAGGAGCTGGAAAATGCTAGAGGAGGTCATGGTTGTGTTGCATTTGTTCTGTGTGTACAGAGGAAGATAGTGAGAGAGTGTCTTCTGTTGACATTGAAGCCAATCAGAATGCCAGGTTCGATAAGTCTTCATCGCTTTCACTCCTCACTCTACCTGGCATTAATATGCGTTTCGTATCGGATAGTATCTAAATATTCTCTATCCTGCATTCCAATGTGTCTCCAGTGTGGTCGGGTAGAGATACGATCACTGTTACCCGAGAAAAATGGAAGGCAAAATACTGACAGATAATTCAGAAAGCTTTCCATCTTTCCGATGTTCTCCTACTTTAGAAACATTGCCACAGTGAAGGATGCTAATAGGAATCAAAAGTGAAGAATAGACCAGGAGAGAGACGTGACTTAGGATTTGGGGAGAGAAAAAAAGAGATGCCTGGTGTAGTCCAGTGGAATAATTAATTGGATGTTCTTCAATAAATCAGGTGACCAGATCGAAGCATTTCTTTTTCACGTTATGAGAGCAGAATAAAAAGAAAAAAGGCAAGAACTTACAACACAATGCTTTGACAACCGATAAGAATAGACCATAACTGAAAACTATATGGAATAACTTTGTCATTGAATTAGTCAACTAATGTTGAATTCTCAGCAAAAATGCTTTAGCATTGACTAATTTGTTGATTCTGGTCAGAATCCGTCTTTGACCGAACCTCCTCCAAATGTGGTTTTAGTGATTCAGTGGGATCGGTGACTAGCTTTTAATGATCAAATGCATTCTGACTGGGATTCAATGATCAAAAACAAAAGTGTGTCAAGCTCTCTCTCAGAGGGGGTGAGGAGGATTTTTAGAAGGTGTAAACGTCTGAATCTGCTGTGCTGTCTCTCACAGCTTTCATCACTTTGCTGTGTAAAAGCCAGCTAATGTCATTGTGCTTTAGGCGTCAGTAAACTGTCAGCTGTTTGGGCTACTTAGAGATAGCAGCGCGTGTGTTCCCACAACCCTAGAGCGTCTTAGATCTTGGGAAAAATGCTGAGGGTAAACAAAAGCTAGCGTGTGATTGGGTGTTTTCTTTTTGTCCCTAGGGTTTTCTGAAAAAGCACAGCGATGACGGGACATGCACGCTAGGGCTATTTTTGGGATTAATGTTTTTAGTGGCTGGGGCCAGACATGGAAGTACCCAGGCCTAGTGTAAATATGGCCCTTCAACTGGCCATTGTCACCCCCAAAAGCTCTTAAAACAATTACTTTTAATCTAAGTCCTGGCACAAGGGTTAGCCAATAGATTGAGCCAGAGTGCACTCATGGCGACTCTTTGAGGATGACATGTTCTCATGTCCTGATTTCATCCTCTCTCCAGTGTAATTTCCTCACACTTACCTTATTTAACCAATAAAAAGTCAAAACTCCTAAAAATTAAATAAAAAGATCTGCATTTTTCTGAATTAGATACCAGAGCTTGCAAAAGAGTCGTATTACATTGATATATGTATTTTGTATTATATAAAAAAATTTTTTTATATTAAAACGTATAAACCCAAGTAGACCTTGATGCTGTAAAAAAGGATGAGAGACAAAAAATGATAGCAATAATGACTGTAACAAATCAAAAAACAATCCTTAACAAACATTAACGATGTAAAGGGGCTGTCACATTGACCATTGTCCTGCAATATTTCACTGGGTAAATCTAGTAATTTCAATAGGAATCCATGCAATTTGGAATTTTGTGGAAGATTTTCCGTTATAGATTTCACATCGGGTTTAATTGGTCATTTGAATTTGCACCCTTGACCAATAGACGGCTGTTTGGTTTGAAAATGACTTCTGTGCAAGTTGTGCTTCATACATCACTACACTATTGACACTATTGACTTTTTTGCCTGCAAAATTTTGCTGAAACTTTGCTAATGTGACTAGTATTTTTTTCAACTTCATACTATCATGTATGTAGTTATGTACTAATCATACAGATTATGAATGTTAGGAATAACCTAAATGTTTTAGATGAATATCAGTTCCCAATCATGTTTGAAAACGATGAATATTCATACGAGCCATTGAATATTTAACATGCAAGGTTAAGTACTGTTACAGCCCTTGGGTTGTCCAATTGGATCCGAGACTGAATTTTCTCTTATCTCCCTGTGTTTTTAACAGGCTGGATCTTTCCGCATGTGTTGCGAAACCTGCATTTGCTTTATATTTGTTAAGCTAGTCCAAACCCAAGCGAGGGGCTGTCAGTGCTGTTCTAGCGGCTGTTTTACACCAGCCGTCTCTCTTCTGGAGCTAAATACAAGTGATCAAAAACTCTGGCCTGGCACCACCACCCACACACACTCTCCCCTCATATTCAGCCCTCATTAATGCCACATAAATAACTAATGAAGGATCAATGAGAAGGGACATCACTGGAATGCTGGATGGAGCCCACTTAAATTTCGAGCTTTGTAATTCTCTCTCACTCTGTTACAGACTCCCTCTGTCTCTCCGCACCTCCTTTTTTCTCTCTCTTTAGTCTTAATTGAATGTCTCATAATGCAAATTGCTCATCATTTATGGATGGGCCATGATGGAGTTGACGGCCTCTTTTTCTCCCCATCCCAGATGCGGGCCGCTCAACAAAGTCTTTTCTTGCCGGCTCTTACACTGTAGATGATGTTTAGTTCGTTCTGTAGCTTTCCCAGGTGTGTTCTTACCTGTCAGGTTTGCTAGAGGGCCCGGCACCATCTCCCCTCGCTCCTCACCTTGGCATCTGTGTTCTCCGAGTCTCTGAAGTCTCTAATTGACTTTTCAACCGCGTATGGAGTAATTGGGTTTTAATTACCATTTTACATTCTGTTTTGATATTTAAATCAGTCTTGTCATCTGAGAGAAAAGCAAGTCACTCTCCGTTCTCCCCACCATCGCTGTGCCATATCGCCGATTACGCAGGCGCTCGAGGCATTCACTGACAAGGTCTCATAGACAAAGACCTGCTAATGGCATCCTCACTTATTCACAGTAAATACTAATTATCTCCCATCAACCGCGTACTTCACCGAATCGCTCAAACAGCTGTGAAGATGTTTTGTGGAGGTGTTTCATTTTTGTCCTTTTCATCACCCCGCTTTTACTCTGAAGAAGGCCGATAAGATGAAGATGTGCTAAAGCACACGCGCGAAGGTCTGTGGGATGTTTCAACAGATGTCTGAAGATTTTCCAAAGTACACTGTAGCTCCTCACGTAATGTAATTTCTGGGCCCCAGTTGGAATAAGTAGTCATTTGTATGCTCTCCAGAGAAGATGCAGATGTGAAATTATAATTTGTCATTGGTTTGTGTGGTGCGGCCTCTCAGTGGCTCATTCACACAGTCAGTGTTTATGTATCTATGAACAGTTGTGACTCTGCGATTGTCCTGTTCGTACAACAGCTTATAGAAATGGGTGAGTAATATTTTATATCATGTTCCACTGAAACGGTTCATGAATACAAATTTCATATTTTTTTTTTGTGAAGAAAAAAACTTTAATGAATATTTTATAAACAAAACTTACCAAATATTACATATTAGCAAATATTAAAGTGCATACATAATAATAATACAAAAAAAAAAAAAAAAAAAAAAAAATATATATATGGTATATGAAAATTATTATTTTGTAATTAAACTATGAAAGATAGTTTAAACTATGAAAGACACTTTCAAAATTCATTTGAGTTTTGAACATTTCATGGAATCACTTCGGCTGCCTGTCTTCTTTTTAACTGAACTGCGGATGAATGTAAGAGATTCCCCGATGCTGGCAGATGTCTGAAGATTATCGTTCTTGTTCCTCACCACATAATCTCAGATAATCAGAGTTCTGTGTAGTTTGTGAGATTTATTGCTGTAACTGTGGTCTTGGATGAAGTTTAATCTCATTGTGTCTTCAGATTTTAGATTGTTCTGCATACCTTTGTCTTTGAGATGTCTAAATATGATCATCAGCTTTTAATGTAATATACCCTCGAGTATGCACACATAACTAAAACGCACAGAAGAGTGCCTAAATTTGATTTATTTGAGGCACTTAATGGCAAGTAAGCTAGATATCGACTATTAGAACTGGATATTCCACTGTTTTGTCTGTGAACAGACTGTACTTATTACTTTGGATGGACAAAAAATCTTGTCTGGGGATTGTTTTTACTGTGTTTTCTGTACAGCCGTTCACAAACTGTCATTATTTGAATGAGTTTTTGCGTGCCGGTCTATTATAGTGGTGTCATGGATTTCAGATTTACCTGGACCTTAACAGCATACAAACATAATGAACTGTGAATGGTCTCTATGTGTCATTCAGACAATCTCTTTCTGGCTAAATGGATGATTTCTGTCCAAAATAAGCAGCAAAGTAGACATGTTTTGTGCAGTAGTGAAAAGTTTGACTAGTGCTGGGTTAAGTCAACACTACAAATCCGTCGTTCCAAACCCGTAAGACTTTCGTTCATCTTTGGAGCACAAATGAATATATTTGAATCACATCTGGGATATTTCTGTCCCTCCATACAGCTTCATATTCCATATGAATCGAGCAGTTTAGTCCAAAATAGTCTGAAGCGACTGGATTGCTTTATGGATTGAATTTAGGCTTTTATTCACATAATGATGTTTTATTAACAAAGTTCGGGAGAAGCACGTTCAGATAATTAACACAAGTGGAGAGCACTCAGCAATCAATGATAAGAGGTATAGATTCAGCAGTCTCACCTCAATCCATTGACAGTTTAGCAGCATCCCTCCACCATTCTCCACACTTCTAGTCCTAACCACTTACATACGGGGGGAGTACTTTGGGTTCGGGCCGAACTCCGAGCTCGGAGCCCTCCCCCCCGGACAGCACGCCGGTAAACTTTACCCCCTCTAATTGTATGTAAGTGTGAACTCGTGAATACACATTGATCGGTAAACAAAAACAGAAGATCAACCATACTTGCTTGACGCGTGAGAACAACCCTCATTGGTTCTTGCACATCAAGCATGTTTGAGCTTCTGTTCACCATATCTGATGTGTGCGTTGATGAATGTTTACATGTGAATAGCCAAAATTAAATCTGTTCATCATATAACGCGATCATGTCTCTTCAGCAAACTTGGATTAAATCTCTCAATTCATATGGATCAGTTTTACGATCTTCCTACGATATTGCCCCTTAATGTGCTTTGAGTAACTTTTAGAATAGCTTGACTATTGTTTAAACATTTTAAATGAGTTTGGTAAGCCACAGTTTCAAAAGTAGCTTTCTTAACACTGGCGTACACATGCGCACACACACTTGGGTGCAAGTTTCTCTTAAGTTCTCTGGCTTTTTGTGTGGACTGTGAATGTCTTTTCTCAGGGTTGTGTTGTGCACAGCTGCAGGCCTTTGCTTGAGGGAGGTGAGAAATGTCTGCCGGGATATAATTGGTGTGAGAGAGGCCTGCAGTCATTCTGTACTTCCACCTATGCGCTGGCTGTTAGCTTGCATTAAAGGTCCTGTGGTTCTTGTTGTAGCCTAGCACATCTGTGAGGACAAGCAGACTTCTTTACCAGTTTCTCTCCTGTGTGGCTGTTAAGACGGGTAACTTCACACAGACAGAATGCAAATTCTGGTGGGCTTTAAGTGGTTTAAAGGCTTTGCGGTCAAAAATCGAACATATTGACATTGTCTCCTTTTAATTTAAAACCTTTTAAGCACAGCCTGTTTTCAAATGATTAGAAATTATCCACCGTTTGTGTGAATTTGAGCTTTTGCAATCGGGCCAAGATGCCGACAGAACAGCTGTATCCGTGGTAACCACTAAAGGTAGCGCGTGTTATGTGTGTGTTCTGCGTTAATGATATTGCATTTATCTGTGTCTCTGCCCTTTTGCAAAGAACGATAACGAGCCATTTGAAAGGCCAGAGTGCTCGTACGGCCCCCACTCTCCCGCTCGTACGCCTGCTTCGTATACCAATGCCGCCTCTTTCCATATTCCGCCTGCCTGTCTGCATATTCTGTGCTTTTTTTAAAACCAGTTTTCGTCTATATGCATACCTGTCTTTTACATTGTCATCGTCCTGTGTCGTCTAAAGAAATCTCTTTAGGGCTGGTATGTCAGTATGTAATGTGGTAGAAATGTGTTTTGCTTTGTCGTTTATTACACCACAGTACATGTATATTTTCATTTAGAGGTTACAAACACTTTTATCCACAGTTGATGTGTTTGCGTGGCATAACAAATCAGGATTGATTCATTTATGGTGTACATGAGAAACCAAGAGGAATGTAAAAAAAAAAGTCAAGGATGTGTGTGTGTGCATGCGTGCGTGTGTGCGATGGTGTGTGTGTGTGCACGTACACTCACAGCCTAAAATTAACTCGCCAAGCACCAAATGTGAGTAAAAAATTGTTGTTGGTGAGTATATGAAACTGTGTCAATCACCAGTTGGCCGGTAACATTTGTATGAACATTGCAATTTTGTGAGAACATGAGGGTGAACAAACATGAATGATGCCCGGGACAGGTGACGTGCCAGTGCTGCATCGTCACGAAAGTTTAAGCTTTGCCAATTAGTAGTTTTAGCTGTGGTTTTGAAATTGGAATAGAGAATTGTGAATTTTCACTGGGGTATCAGTTTCACAGTTTCATGGCTGGTAAAAAAAAAAAAAAAAAAAAAAAAATTACATTTGATGGCTGGTGATTTTTCTTTTGTCACCGGCCATTGGCAGGTGTGGCAAAAACTTAGTTTTAGGCCCTGTACACATGGTTATAATTTTTTATTATTTGTTTTTGTTCTGCAAACTGCAAATCTTGCACGGTTTCCAACAGTGAAAATATTAAGAAATGTTTCTTCAGCACCACATCTGAATATTATAATGATTTCTGAATGATCATGTGACACTGAAGACTGGAGTAATGATGCTGAAAATTCAGGTTCGCTATCACAGTTATAAATTACATTTTATAATGTATTAAAATAGAAAAAAATATATTTTAAATTGTAATTTATTGTTTATATATACTGTATAGATGTATATGCATATTCATATATACCTTAACCTCTAAACTTCTAGGTTTGTGTTGATTTTCAGATTTTGAGGGAAAAGGCTTATATTTTCTTGTCCGCTTCTTTCTTTCTTTTTCTTTTTCTTTTTGGATCAAATCCATCGAGTTTCTGCTCAATTGCACAGATTGTAATCTTATTCTGGCAGAAAGACCTGCTGGAAATGAAGCCATAGATCACACGGAGGGGAGCGGACTGGTAGAGGAAGAGAGAGAGCGAGAGAGAGAGAGGGAGAGAGAGAGAGAAAGAAAGGGAGGGGGCTGGCAGAGACGGAGAAGTGGATGGAGAGATTGAAGAGGGCAAGAAGGAATAATTGCATGAAAGCGAGCAGGGGGGAAGAGAGAAATAAATAAAAGGCTGTATCCATCACCTGGCCGAATCCACAGCGCATGTTACCCATGTTACCTTGTTACAGGAGATGACATTTAGACAGAGAGGATGTTCTCTCTTCACTGTCTGCCCGCATTAACATTCTGATTCTGCGGTATATGCAGCATGAAGTCTCTCCTACAACCCCATTCAGTCTCACAGAGACAGCTCTGTCTTTGACTCCCTCTCTCTTTCATTCTCGCTCGTTCTCTCTCCATCTCTGTGCTTTTGGCAGTGTTCAGAGAGGAAGCAGAGAGAAAAAGGGTGCGAGGAGACGGGGCTATCTCTGTTATGGAGAGCTCTTTAGTGTCTTTGTGCTCTGCATGTGTCCGGCCTTACCCTCACATGTACCCGCTTGTGTTTGGACTAGCATAAAACTGGCCGTTCAGCCCTGGCAGCCGTTGCCATGGAGACAGAGTGGTGATGAACCCAGAGAGAGGCTGCAGGTAACCGAGAAAGAAACAGAAGGAGAGACAGACTTGAAACAGAGAGGGGGGTCTCACTGGAGGTAACCGTCTGCTTTGAGCAGGACCAGTTGAGAAGAGAGGTGGCAAAAGCAGAACGTGGCTTTTTCTTTCCATCTGTAGACAATTTGATGACATCACAATGGATATTTTGAAATGAAATAGTGCTGCATCAATCAGTGCACGTTACTGCTTTATTGAATTTAATGAAACTAAAGCTTTAACATTAAATGGGGTAAGACTTTCGTGTGTGTGTGTTCGGTGAAGCGTTATTTGTGCTTTATACTCAGAAACGAGTAGCTTTGCCTAAGACTAGGCTAATAGGCATTGAACCTTAGTCGGTAGAATTTCACTTTAATGATACAGTAAATGCTGTGTTTCATTTATATGTTTGTCAGATACTTTTACCCAAAGTGTATTCAAGTTATACGTCTTTCCAGTTTGTGCGTTCCCTGGTAATCTAGCCTACGGTCTTGGCATTGCCATGCCGTGCTGAGCTAAAGTATTATTTATTTATTTGTTTTTAAAGACCAGATTGTGTGAAATGGGTCTGTTAAGTGTGCAGTATTTCTCTTGTTCGCTTCTATTTTCTCAGGGCAGTTGAGCAGCTGTGTTGTTCTATCTGCAGGTGTCTCTTCTGTGCTGTGAGGTGCTCCGGGTTAATGGACCTTTGTGTGACACACATGCTGGAAAATGATCAACTGCTGCTAATCTGGAAGCTAATGAGTAGAATCACTTGTGATTTGATTATTTAAAGTCGCCATTAGACAGTGACATTGACATTGTTGCGATTTGTCGCGTCTTCCCTATCGTGACTTGGTATATCTGAGTGAGACGGCTTCTCCTTTTAAAGAAATAGTTCACCCAAAAAAATTTAATTGTCCTACTTGCCCTAATTTTATTCCAAGAAAACAAGATTGGACTCCACTGATTTTCATTGTATAGACTAATGTATTCTGTGATAAAGATAACTTTATTCTGTGGAACACAAAATAAGATTTAAAAAAAAAATCTCCACAATGAAAGTCTATAGGGTCCAAAGTCCTTGAACAGTGAGTAAATGACAATTTGTTTATTTTTTGCTAAACGGTCTCTTTACAAACAGGTGGGTATTTAATGTTTTTTTATTATTTGGCTGAACAATAGCCAAGGAAAATTTTGGTGGCAGAAAAAGTGGAGCTTTGACACTGACAGATAACTATCAGAAACTAGGACAGTTCTCAGAGGGACAGTAGGGGACATGACAGCGGGGACAGGGACACATGATTAGGACCCCTCACCTCGGAGTTTGATTTGAGCCCCCCACACACACACACACACACACACACACACACACACACACACACACACACACACACACACACACACACACACACACACACACACACACACACACACACACACACACACACACACACACACACACACACACTAACACACACACTAACAGACCTCCGTTCCTTGAAGTGTCCTTCACTCTGAGCGAGTGCTGTTACATGGTGACCTGTTTGGCGATGGAACAAAGACTCTCCTTCCTTTTCTCTCTGTCGTGTATTCATTGTTCCAAAGATAAAAGACGTTAATTTAATTCTTTGTGCCACAAATTCCTCTTCTCAGACAAGCAGATCTGCACCAGTTGCTTTTCTTAGCAACTGCTTTCAGACCGGACTCATTGATCGTCCTGATTCCACATCAGTCCTTCAGTCTCTGCATCTCCATGGATGTGTCCCCGCCGATCGTCCTCATCAGCCCAGCTCGACAGACCTCCTCAGGGGGGCCCTCGCAGGAAGCATCACCGGACGAGTAGGAGTATTCATTAGATGCATCCATCCATTCCTCTCTTCCTCCACCTGTTCTCCCTGGGAAGCGCTAAGGTTAATTAGCACATTCGATTACATAGACGCCCTCGTTTTCCATTTCCCTCCTTCCCTCTCTCCTCATCTAAACTCCTTCACCTTTACCAACACTCTTGAAACTTGCTCTGTGGGCCAGTTTCCCAGACCTTGACTTGTCCTAATTGCTTTAAATGGTGACCAACCCTTAGCAGTTTAGCATCTTGATAAACGGAGGGTGAGGGTTTGTTGGGTATCATGGAATTATACCTTAAACCAAACCTCATGGCTCTATAAAGAGCTTTGAAAAAGGTAGACAGCATCCAATTCAGAGCTTCTTCTAGAAATAGCCCCGCCGCTGCCATTTAGTCAAGCATTACACCATTAGCATGCCTGACCATGTGCAGCTATTTGTTTACTGTGATTCAGATAAAGATAACTGGTAAAACAAGCTCTCTGTGAGCTGTTTTTGTCTGAGAACCATGCAGTACTTTCTCCAAGCTGCCATAGAAACACGCTTTGACATGTTGCATGCGCTTGTTTTTCTTGAGAAAGCTCATAACACATGCTAAAGATGTGGCACTAGCATTTGTGGGTGTGTGTGCTTGTTTTCTGGAATGTTGACTGTCTAAATGATGAATTTAGATATTCAGATCTGTCAAGATTGTTAGCTCACCTTATGGCTCACATTCAATCACTCATCAAGGTTATTGTAACAGGTCAGCATAAAATGTGCTTGCAAACATCTCTGAGGGTGTGTTCATTTACTGTCTGTTGTTGTACCCATGTATAGTATAGGTGAAATGCTTTTTTTTAATGCTATTCTTAGACCAGTAAGAATGTTCATGCTGGCCTAGTTTGTGTTGGTTATTGCTGCAATCATGCTAGTCTAGCTGGTGGATTTTTATAGTTATGTTACCAAATTAGCTGGTAATGGGAAATCCAAAAATGTTATTATTTTGACAATATGCTAAATTAAAACAATTCTCACAAATTCTTGTTTATGCAGCTTTTTAGTGACTTTGATTCACTAAAAATTTGGCTCATAAGTGTCATTTGTTCCGTGATTGAGCTGCGAGAGTCTGTGATTGAGTCATTTGTTTGGGAAACAAACTGCACTGGTTGCACTGTATGTTTTTGAAGTACCAGCTAAGAAGAGTCATTCCATCTGTAATTGAACTGCTCTACACTGGGTGTACGGAATACTTTTGATTCACTAAAAAGAATAGGTTTTTACAGCAAGTTATTTGTTTGAGAATTTACCTGCACTCTTTATACTCTGCGCTTTTGATTGACTAAAATGAACTAGCTCACTAGAGTCAGTGGTTCTGTAATTAAACTACACTGGTTGCACTTTTATGTTTTTGATTCACAGAACCACTCATGAAAGTATTTCATTCAGTGAATCAGACCAAGGTGCTTTTACTGTATGTTTTGACCTGTTCAACATTATCTGAATGGTGTGATTTTGGAATAAAAGTTTAAGTGTGTTGCTCTGAAAACTTGTTTAAAAATGCTCCACGCTAGTGTTTGATGGCACAGAAACCACACCTGACGTGTCTGTGTTGACGTCTTTAGCCTATTTTCTGCTTAATGTCCCTGCAGCTTTTCAGCAACAAAAGATGCCTTACAGCTGTACACAATGTTCCAACTTCAGTCTTCAAACATCTTTCATACAACTTCCTTCTGTTAGACGCGCACACAGATCCTTTCCATCCACACGACAAAGGCCAACCCGCCCAGGGCAGAACCCATTCATTACAACCTTATATGCAACCCATAATCCTCTGTTTTGTTGCCGCTGCATACAATGCGTGAGCCCCAGCGTGATGTGCGTCCACAGTTAAGCCCCTCTGGATACGATCTGTCCCGTCCCTCCTCCAAGCCAGTCTATGCGGGCCAGTAAATAACAGCAAGGTTAAACACCTCTTGCTCACTTCCTCACTGCAATGAGCGAAAATAGAGAGGGAGAGTTTTCCAAGGAAGGCTGGAGATGAGCCTTAGCGTGAATAAGGATGGATGGTGAAATGAGAGATGGGAATGATAAATCGTGCTTTGGAAGTGCCTCTCCTTTATGTAAAAGAGGTGCTTTCAGACCTGACACAGCCATAAATCAGACATGGACTTCTCGCTCTAATTTCATTACAATGGCAGGCAGAGAAGCGCACAAACACACTCTTCCTCTCACACTCAATATGGGTTAAGCTGTCTTGGGGTCTGTGTTTAGGCCACAGGGGGTTCTGTAATATTCACCTGATGGGTTTGTTTATCTCCTTCATATTCTTTTAACAGCGGCGCTTCATCGGTCACACCTCTTTCCCACACAGTCTGTGAAGTGCAAAATCTAGTAACGCTCTTTCTCATTCGGATTTTAAAGTAGGCATTTTAACCAAATTTTGCATGTCTGAATGAAGCACTACTGATTTAAGTGATAGCTCTCCTCAAACAAACAACTTAATAACAGATGTTGTGCAGACGTTGAAAAACCTGTAACCCTTAGGATAACCACTGGTAATATTGAAGCCTGCCTTTACAAGCACCACTAACCTTCATAGTCCAGTTATTCTGCAGTACATTATGGGTGTGAGACTAGGTGTGGGAAAGTTGGACAAACTATAATTTCAAAACAGGTTTGGGTTGATTTTTAGACTGAAGGGGTGTGTGTTTACTTGCGTGCAAGTTATGTTTGTCTTTCTTTTTCTCTGTCTGTAGCCTGAGTAAATGACTATCCACCTTCAGGTAGGAGATGCTCACGTACAGTTGCGCGTGTCCTCTCTGTGGGAGGCGCCGAGGGCTCCAGCTGTTTTGGCAGATAAGCTGTTGTTGACGAGCTCCTGGCTTCCCACAGTGCATCGGCGGAACAGAGCAACCACTGTCACCACACACTCTTGCAGTTAGCCAATAACACACTCCCAGCGAGCCAACCTACACTATCATGGCAGACTGTCCACCTGCTCTAAAACTGTCCACACAGCACAATGTGCACGATTCGACCCCATAAGCCCCGGTTACTATGGTTACCTAATTACCTCTTGGTCCCAGCACACCGGCCTTTACGGAACGTAAACAACTATTCAGCGGAAACTCGCTCACAGCTTTTCAGCATTAATGAAACGAACACACGCAATCCTGCGACAATAATGATTCATACACAAGTATCCCCACGGCCTTGAACATAATTGCATTAATGAAGCCCGGCGTTCCCTCTGTTGTTTTCCTCGCTGATACAGTGTCTGATGACTCAGACTGCCATGTTTAGCAAACGGTGAAAAGCTCTCCCAACCTGTCCGTCCATCAGGGCGTTCCACAACTGTCAGCCTTTAACTCAGTAATCACTGCCTGAATCAGCAGAGAATGTTTCTGTCAGATAGCACTGACCAAGCATCGCTGTCAGCTCAGGTAAGAGAGCTGCTGAAGCGTATCCACTGCCGAACGGGAGGCTCGGGACATGGCTGGTCTTCTTCCAGCTTATGAAACCTTCAGACTCAGTGAATTACACGTTTGATGTGTCCTTAAACCATATTGCAGATGCCGTGGGGTCAGTGCTTGGACTGCAGATGGAAAAAATTGGAAATGATAAGAGATGGTAAACCATCTGGACAGTAGAAATTGTGTTGGTGAAGGTGAAACCGAGGTAAATGTTGGTGGGTGGGTCTCTAACCACGTTCAATTTATGGCAGTTGGATAAACAATTGTTTAGCAAGCTTGGTGATTTCAGAAGATCTGTGATTAACTTGTGGTGAATAATAGAGGAAGTATTCGAAACTTTGATTTATATTTTATATTCATAGGCAGAATTAGACTAACGAGGGTTACTAATGTTGACTAAAACTATACAAATTAGATTACTTAAAGGTTTTAGGATTGTGTAGGAATTTCTCCCATCTAGCAGTGAAATTGAATTTTGCATTCAAACGAATAGTTCTTTTTCAAATGCATGTTGCAACTACCATAGCCGTTATATACCAAGAAGCTATGACAACAATAGCCCTATACATATTCTACTGTTATGCTGCCTATATAATGAATTACACAACCAAGCTATGAAAAAAAGCTTGTAATTTAGACCGTAACATTGACTTACCTGTCAAGAAGAAAGCAGGCAACTTCAGCGTCCCTTTCCAAGTCTTTCTCCTTCATTAGCTCTTTCTACCTGGGTAAAGCTATCCCGTTATTTACCCTCGGTTTTTGAATTCGCCGGTCACGTTTCCTTTTAAATTCAATTTTGGCATTTCTCCTGTGGCTCGGCATAAGTATGATCCTGAATTATGAAGTACCGGGCAGTGCAGCCTTTCAAATTTACCGGGTCAGTGATACGCATTACGCATCTCTCCTTGTCCTTTTCTGCTGGTTTCAGTCATGTTAAAGGTGAACTATGCAGGTTTTTTACCTTAACCGAACAGCTTCGGAGTCATTGGAATGGTTATATTACTTTTTTCGGTTGAATGGTGGTCGTTTCGCACCTGCCTATCGCATGTGAGTGGAAAAAACACACTTGCAACTTTTGAGCCGCCGGACGCAGCGTCAGGGAGTGTCGCGTGATATCAGGTCTCGCGATGTAAAGAATTGCTTTACGGCAAAAAGAAATCTGCTAAAATTCTATCATTATTGCGCTCCCTCACGCTGTTCGAACCCGAATGAAGAAGATGTTTTAAAGAGTCTCACGTCTGCTTTGATGTGGTTGATCTACTAGCCTCTGGTATCTGAGAGTCGCCAACAAGTTTTTCAACAGTGTTGTCAAATATCTATTCCGAAGCTGTAGGGGGAGCTCTATAGAGAAACCTGCGAGCAAAAAGCGAGAATACAGCAAAGAAATTCCTGAAACTGCATAGCCCTACTTTAAGCTGGCTCTGAACGAAAACGCGTTGTGGAAACACATTGAGGTAGCCTAGTGCTTTTTGTCCCTCTCTGCGATTATAGTTTTTCAAGATGGCGGAACGACATGGAAGCCTCCGTGGACTTACCTGTCACATATAAATAAAGATAAAAAAATAAAATTTGCGTACAAGGATAAGTCGGATCATTGGGAGAGGTAATTGTACACCATTGAGGAAATATTTATGAATAAAGACTTTGATTTTAGCTAATAAAATACTTAAAACTTAAAATATTTTTTTTTCAAAATTATTTTATTTCAGCTAGTTTTCTGTCGCAAGCTTCATTTTAATATTGTCAGAATCAGATTTAGAACCAGAAAACATACTGGACATACAAAGACTGGACTGGACTCTTTGACTTGTATTTAAAGTAATTACTAACAGTTTGTTCTATTTTTACATTAGTTAAGGGTTCGACAAACTGGTTAGAACCAGTTTGAGAAAGTTCTTGTTAGTCTGACACTAACCATTATATCATATAAACAGAAAAGGAAGTTGTTGTGCCTGTCCATATTAGTCTATACGCATAGCAAGCCTAGCTGACTCTCCGTGAAGTCTCAAAAACAGCCAACGATCAGGTTCTCAACATATAGTTAATATATATCTATATATATATATCAAATCTCTCAATTTACTGAATGTTCAGGACGTTCTGTTCCAGCCAGGGCTGGATTTATAAGATTAAACAAGGTTGACTGCGTCTTGTGTGTTTACGCATGCTTTAGCTCCATCGTGCTGCATTCATAGGCGTTTGTGTGTACAAATCTGTTGGCACGAAGATGTGTTTTTCTGCAGATGGAAAGAAGCAAAACTCTCGTTTCAGGCATCACTCGCTCAGACCTAGCCTCCAATGTGTGGCATTCAGTTCATGTTTACACAGCCCACCTTATAATAGAGCCCCTCACATGCCCTACTGCGACGCTTTGGATGTAATCGGACCATTTAAGATTCCTGTTTCTCTGAGTAGCAGTTGTTTTTGAAGAGGCTTATCATAACTGAGCTAATGAAGAGATTACGGCCCGTATAGACCAAGACGATGATCCGAAATGATCTTTTCTTTTGAGGGAAAATTGAAACGCATTAGTGTTGCACGAAAGGAGCCGAATCTCTCACTCTTCTTCTCTCTTTTTCTCTCTGTATTGATCGGTTTTAGTGGATTTTTGGTGGCATTTGCTCATTGCTTTCTTATTTCAGAGTTTATTGGATGACAACCACCACACGTGTTTTGCAATCGAAGAAAACGGCAAAGCCGTGAGAAGCTGATCACATTCTGCCTTTTCTTTCCAGCAATCCACGTTCATACAGCTCTCTGACCCATTTTTCAACAATGTTTCTTTGCTGCCAAGTGTTCAATTTAAAGCTGATTTGATTTAGAAAAAGAATTTGAGAAGCGGCCGAGTCCTTGTGCGCGAACTATTTGTTTTCTGGGTGAAAGGTCATTTTTCTGAGGCCTGTGTGCGGCTGTAGAGATAGCTAATCCTGGAATATCCTTTATGAACCATTTTTTTTCTATAAGCAGCTGTTTTCAGTGAAAGATTTTCACTGTAAATCTACTCAGCTGTCGTCAAAGAGGGTGAAAAATACCTGAGCTAATCTAAAATCCAGCAGCAGGACGGTGAAATCCCCTCAGAGCTCTCTGGTCAATAAGCAACACATTCTGCAGAGCAAAGCAGCTAATTTAACCCACATCTATTCTAGACCCAGTACAACAGGATCTTTTTGTCCTAGAATAGTGGCCCAAAAAAATGGACACTTAAGCCATACTTAATGTATGAATTGTATTTAGTTCAGTGTTTTCAAAACTTCTTTGTTTTATGTATCCTCACCCATCACTAAGAGCCTTCTAAACCAGAAATGTGTATATCGAAGTTACCAATAAATTTTATCTCAAGCAACTCCATGTTTTTACATTTAGATCTTTGCTGTCATCTAACTTTTTTAAAAACACAAATAATTTGTCCAATTTAGCTTATTTTAAAGTGAACCTTTTATTGTTAATTTTAATTTTCTCTCTTGCGAACATCTGTAAAAATAATACCCAATATGTTGTGTTAATATGAAGGACGTTAGGACGTAGGATGAAGGGTTAAATTAAATGTCTGTAAACTTAACAGATAATGTTGTGTTGTGATGCCAAAGTTTACAATTCACAGCATGTAAAATTAATGATTTAGTTGATTATACTACATGTACATATATTTTTCACAAAGAGATTCATACTCTCATATTATAATTTTTTTTTTGTTATCCTGAAAGTGACATGAAATTAATTTAGAAATTACACACAGACAAATCACATTGAAATTATTAGATTTTTTTTAAATCCTCAGAAAAGAAAAGTTTCTGGGAATTGCTCTAATGAGAAGACAATGCCAAAAGAGTCAATCATTTTATATAGGCTATAGTGTAAAGAAATTTGGTATTGGTGTGATTTTAAATATTCAGAAAAGTTTTTTTGCTGCCACTGTACACAATTTTTCTGCTTTTGCTGCTGAAAAGCATAAAAGCCTCAAGACCCTGAGCAAAATAGAGGATTCTGAATCTAAAGCCTTTAGTTCAGATGTTTAGAGTGTGAAAGAGACTGAAACGCGTTGTTCTTTTGTATTCTTGCAAATCCATTGAAGATTAACCTGATTTCCCACAAAAGCAGTAAAGTTTGTAGTCAGATCATTCATATTTGGCAGTCAAGTAGCACGCAGCGTTCTCCTGCGTCCTGCAGTCTTATAAAGAGAGCTCCCACTGCTTTATTTTAATATACGTTGGCTGAATTGCAGAATACTACCACTAGACATGTTCGTGTCATGTTGCAAGAGTCAGTGCAACAATATGTAATCGTTTAAAGTGTGGATGTTCAGAAGTTGTGTTCAAGATGAACTCTTTCTAAGTTCATTGACATGGGAACCAGAGCCAGGTATGGAGGGGGAGTGCTGACGTCCCAGTCCTTGTTGAAAGGTGTCCAACGATGGACTCCTAATCCTGGATTACCTGTGTGGTGGTTGTAGATGGCACAGATAAGATGGGAATGGAACCATTGCTCTTTGTGTGGAATGGCTTAAACATGTTTCTCTCACACTCTAAGATAAGGTTTTATGATTTTAGATTCTCTCTCAGCAGAAAGACTCCTGTTTTTTTTAGAGGCTAATACATGCAAAAACATAGAAAGGCATCTGGTTTCACAACAAATCCATTGGGCTTTAGTTTCTGTTTTGCAAAGCACGGCAATTTAATTTATCATTTTGAAGATGAGTGAAAAATATAAATTTTAATATTTCTGTTTCTCTATTCGTCCCTCTATGAATGCGACTGCTGTGTGTTTTTAGATGTATCATCCTCACTGATCAAAGCCAGATGTGTACAGTCTAGATCAGCTTTTGTCAGTCAGGCTGTGTGTGCAGTATACTACACTATTATACAGTATATTTTTATTTATTATTAGTTAGTCAAGGTGCATTATTTAGATTTACATGACCAGTTTTCATATCTGTTAAACCCTTTTAAGGAAATGATTCAAATGATTATTAATTTATACTACAAATCTTTTTTTTTTCTTAAAACATGTTGTCACATGAAAAACCAGTCAGTAACTGGACTGATGTAAGTCTCACAAACTGAAAGTATACGCCACAGTAATGGATCCTGATTAATTTAGAATAAATCGTGAACTCCATATCGAATCTGAAGGAATTACTGACAGAGTGAGTCTCTCTGTCGTCCCCACACACACACACACACAGTTTACCACAAACTCTCCCCTCAGCTGGTTTCATTGGTCAACAGTCACCAGTCAAAAAAGTTATGCTATATGCAATCAGCACTATGATTGACATGACATATGAAATTTGTTTGGGGAAGTGTTTTGTGTATCATTTTGACTGACTATTTTAAAAGAGCATGTTTATTAGAGTGTCATTTGACTATGAATCAGTCATCACAACTTGTGCTGTGTGTGTTTGGTACATAAAAGTTTGGCGCATACTCAAATAAGATAATATCATACAAAATGGACAAACACAAAAAGCTTTTTCCCTCAATTTTATTATTGTCACTTTTTTTGTTGCATTTGCGACCATTTTAGTTACAGTCAGGGCCCTGGTTTCCATAAGTGGTCTGTGTGGATTGAGGAGGTAACTTTTGTATTGTGGACTTTAGAGTATGTCTACGTTACTGCTTTCCATAAGTTGTCCACTTTCAAACCTGCACCGAACCATTTTTGGGTCAAAAGAATACGCCACGTGGATACTCGAGAGTTTTGAGTAATAGATGTACGTTTTCACTTAAGTTCCAGCTACTGTACTGTGTGAAAGTTTTTCTTCTTTCCTCCTTTTTGTACTTTCCTCCAAAGGAAGTGTTGTTGTCCAGAAGGAAATTACCGGTTGCTTGAATTAATGACTTGGACATGCAGTTTTTCTTGCTGACAGAAAAGCTTCACCTGAATGAGCAAAAGCCTTCTGCCTCTGTTTCCTCTGTGGCGTGTCGTTGTGTTTTTCATTCCCTGCTGCTCTTCGCAGTAGAAACACTCTCTTCCTTACCGACCGTGTGACATCACTAGCATTTCCTTTAAAATATTGTACCGTACTTGAGGTGACGTCACTATCATTTTTTTTTTTTTTACTTAAAATGTCAAGCAAACTTTAAATAGGCACATTTTCCCCAGCCTCTCTTGAATAGTGGTGATGACATGTCATAGTTCGATTTAGTTGTCATGCTGACAGGCGCATACATCACCCCCTACTCTATCCATAAAACATAGTCTAGTTTAAACATTCATCATCTCTCCATCTCTTTTTCCATCATTCACCCCTTCTTTCTTTTTCACCTTGCCTCCTGTATTGTTCTCTTTCCGTTTCTTGGTTTCTGTTCACCTCAGCCCTCATTGCCAGGACAGGGGTGTTTGCAGGCCCTGAGTGATGTGGTATTTAATAAAGACATGCAGTGGGTTGCCAGATTGTCAATTTTCATGCTGCTTGTGGCTTTCAGGGTGATTAATGTCCTGAGATGGCATTATATAGCTCTCACGCCTGGCTGTAGCGCTGGCCACTGGCCCAGGGCTGCTCTGACGGTGCCTTTTATTTCAGACAGAAATTGTTACATTTTGTGGCCTCTGCCTTTGAACTACCAACTACTTTTCTTAGCGGATTGCTATATAATGCTTGTTGGTGCTTTATTGAACATGGTGCAGACTCGGCTTCTAGTAACAAATGTGGGGTCAGTGATTATGTTGGGTCAATGTTAATGTTCATAGCTTTTTCTTGAAAACACAAAATTTGAATTTAAAGAGCATGATGTTCACTCTAGTACCGTAATGTTTTATTTTCATTCCCTGAAATCCAATTATATTTTATTTCAAGATTTCTTGCACATAAACAGTCGTAATTAGTTTTACATGATCATTTCCCACCTTATCTTTGACTTTGATACTTTTAGGTAAATAAGCTGTTTTTGATACTGTTTTTGGAATTTAGTCATATGCAAATTATCAGTGTTGTGATTGGCTAATCTCTTTGCATGTGAAATGACTAGTGATTCATAATACAATGGATCATATCAGTTATTGAACGATATTATACTGTAGATGTTTTTTTTGTAAAATTTTACAGTAACTTTTTACATTTAGATAAACTTTGCATCATCTTAAACTCACTCTTTGCAAACATTAATAATTAAAAACACTGTTAAGTGTAATCTTTAGCAAATTTCTAAATGATTATATTAATTTAAATATCAGGGAAACTTGGACACATTATGCCAGCCTCTCTTGAAAAGTGGTTACGACGTGTCATAGTTCGATTTAGTTGTCATGTTGGCAGGCCATACAACATAGACATTTTCAGACTGTACATTGTATTGTGTGATGCCTAAATTAATTTTTAGCATTTAAAACGGTTGTTTTTAGTATTTTATTTTACAAAATAGTGTAAAACATAATATCAGACCATAATCCGTTATCTGTTTATAAGTATCTGCTAGATTTTTAATATTGGTGCGTGCCTAGTAATTACTATCACCATTGCTGAATTGGTTTGTATATGGGTCCTATTTAAATGTTCTCATGGTTTTGACATCACTACTGTGGTTGGTGGGGTTTATATTATGAATGTTATAATATATCTTCATAGTTGTTTTAAAAGTGATATTTTAACTTTAAAGTAAGTATACACTATTAGACATCCAGTAGCTGAGGAAACAGGGTAAAATAGGTGGTCCGAGTCACAGCTAAAAGGCCACTTGTCACCTGACAGGAGTGAAACAGCAGGACTCCTGTGGACTCTGAGAAAAGGACATGTCAGGGTCACTGTGAGCAAGAGGGGCAAGACAAAGATGAAAAGATGAGAAGAAAGAAGTAAAAGGAAAGGTGGTGAGAGACAGACAGACAGACAGACAGACAAGAAACTGAGGCAGAAACAAAAAACAAGGAAAGGTTTTAAAAACAAGGAAAATTGTACTCACAATTGATTCAAATGGAGTTTGACATTAGCATGTTGCTAAGCTAACTCTAATAATTCTAAACGCATAAATAATAAACAAATTACTCTGTTTTTAATCAGTCACTGAACTTAATTTGTATGCTAAATGTAGGCCTATTATACTTTTATTTAAAGAGTCAACATTTCTCTCGCCTCGTTCGCCGTTTCAAATTAATTTTTTGATTAGGCTCATCATAAAGCTTTCTGGATTACCGGTACCTGTTCTGATACTTGAGATGCTGCTTTATTATATAGCTTAAATAAGGGCTCTTAGGTGGCATATTTAAGATGCCTAGCTTTCAGAACTGCTTCAGGAGCATGTCTATGATGCTTCAAAATGCTCTCTCTTTAGGCAGCTAGGTTTTGGAACAGAGCAAAGGGAGAGATACAGTGATCCGTTTGTGTCTTTAACCCTTCTATCCGTTCCCACGGTATCTGGAGAAGGAAGAACTGACCCTGTATGAGCTCTATACCCCTTCATCCCTCTCTCGTTCTCTCTCTCGCTCTCTCTTTCTCACCCACACATGCACAAGGGATCTGTTCACAACATCAGTTATTTGACTTTATATTGTTTAGATCAGCGGTTCTCAATGGTTTTGCTTCTAGATGCAAATATTAGATATCAAGTGGAAAACCAACACCGAACCAAAATAGTAGACTTACGACAGTCTATCCATGTTGGCACCTGCCTAATTTGAGTATAGCTTCTATCAACTGACATGTGAATTTTCAGCAATATACCCTAGAGCGATTCAACACACAGCCTTTTGACACCAGCAATGCAAAAAAGGGGAAGCATCTCCTTTCTACTTCCTCTTAAAAAGTTGATTAGCCTATTTTTTTTTTTTTTACTGTTTTATTTTAACTATGCACGACTATACTGCCTTTCAAAAGTTTAGAATCAGTAAGATTTTTGTTCTTTAGTTAATGCTTTTTTTTCAGCAAGGTCACATTGAAATTATCAAAAAATGACTGTAAAGACATCATTTATAATGTTACAAAAGATTTCTATTTCAAATAAATGCCATTCTTTTGTACTTTCTATTCATCTGAAACCTCAACAACAACAAAAAAGTGTAAAAAGTGTACATTAGCTTCAAAAATTGTTTTGTTTTCAACATAATAAAATAGGAAATGTTTCTTGAGCACCAAATCAGCATATGATTTCTGAACAATCATGTGACACTGAAGACTGTAGTAATGATGCTGACAATCTGCTTTACCATCACAGGAATAAATTACATTTCAAAATATATTAAAATAGAAAAGTCATTTTATAATATTTCACACTGTTTTTACAAAAGCAATACAAATCTGTTACTATATATATTATAATAGGTAAAATCAGATACTATTTTATCACTCCGCCATACAGTATCTGATGTTTCTTTCTTTTGGCTTTCATTTGTTTTCCTGTCACGATTTGTTAGAAAGCTATCCTTTGATTTCAAGAACAGAGGCTTCTCAGTATCTTTAAACTCCATTTTTAGAGCTCAGTTTCTTTATTTATATTCTGATAAGGACTGAGTGGATAATGAGAGACAGAAATCCTCTGACTGAGACTGGGGCGAGAGTTCATGTTTAATAACGCTCGGGTTGACGGAGCATGGGGTAACAGTTAACGCTTGGTTAACAATACAACAGGTACGGCGGGGCTAATGTTGCCACAAAAGGAAAATTCCAAATGTCGGCTTTTATTAGCTGAACAAACAATTTGAAGTGACGTCTTGTGATTTGTGACACTTTGTGTTTTTAAGCTTGAGCTACAAGGTTATTACCCCTGCTGTGATATTTAGATTGGGTCCTGGATATATTTGTGTTGTACATTTTTTTTGTTTTTGTCCTTTACTCAATCTTGTGGTGTTGAGTTCAGCGTCTTTTAGGATCAACAGCCTGATGCAGCTCACTTTTTTTCGTGTTTACGTGTGTGTGTGGGTGAAAATACAACATTTAAATCTCTTAGAGGTAGGGGACAAACTTTCACTCTCACCCCATTTCTGTTTCTCTGTGATAAATTATATATGAATAATAGTCAGTGAATGTTGCCTTCAGCCAGACCATATCAGACTTTTCTTTGCAGAAAAAAGAACAAAAACATCACAGTAAGTCAAGAGAGAGAACATGACGTTCTGAGAGAGAAATAGACAAAGAGAGAGAAAGAGCGGACAGAATGGGAGCAAAGTTGTAGAGTTGGATGAACTTTATTGTGCCTGAACAGTATTATTGTATATTAAAGTAAATATTAATGGAAAAAAATAATACTACTTTTATGCTTTCAGAAGACTTGGGATACACTTGAGACATATGGACTAATTTGTATGGTGTTTATTTTTGTTGTCGTGTTTGGATATGAAAAGAGGGTGAGTAAATAATTACAGAATTTGCACTTTTTAGTTGAACTATGCCTTTAAGCCTTGCTAGATGTTTGTATAATCTATTATCAGTGCATGTGTTGGAGACTCATAGCAGACTGTGACTAATCAGTATTTCCACTCCATGGTGAACTCTAATTTGTGTAATTCACCTGGCATCAGCTCAGTCGGACACACATATCACCCCACCAAACACATGACTTTGTCATTAGCTGCTACTGCTGGCAACATCTGTACGTGATCCCTGGGAACAATAACATCATTTTGCAGGCAAATCAGTGTTAAGCTCAGGTGAAATTAGATACCGGTACTATGGCCTTGATATAAACGACCCACGTTCTTAAACTCAGCTGGAAAAAATACATACTTGAGCCTAAAAACACTCAAATTACAGCTGTTGGACTGTATGGATGATCATGTGTGGAGTTCCGACTAATTTATCTAAACTGCAGCGATGTACTGTATATATGTTTTTGTCTGGAAAAGGCATTAGTCACATCCATCGTTGTGCTAATTACTCAAGCGCATCTTGTGCAACGTACATCTAGTAGGATAATATTTTCACCGTGTTCGGCTAATGTTAGGCTCGCTGCGTGAATACTCAATCAAGGGCAATGTTCTTTAAAGCTGTAGGTGGTTGCTTGCCATAATTGAAAGCGTTTGCTGCCGAAGTGTTCTAGAAGGTCCAGTATATTACGATGCGCGGCGTGGACCCTCACTCCGTTTCATTTCCCCACTGAAAGACAGCGATTAATCTGATTAGTGATCTATCAGCTGAACGTTCTGCCTCCCGGCTCTAATGGTCAATGCCAGAGCCTGGTCTGAATTATTAACAGATCCATTCCTGGAGACCAGGGACAATTCATCACCAAACAGAGGGGCGAAATGAAAGAAAAAAAAAAAAGAGATGGGCTGGGTTAAGTAAAGAATGAAAAAAATAAAACCCATGTAAACATGGTTTTGTGTAGCAGTAAAGAGAAAACAGGTAGTGTGTGTGCGCGTGCGTCTGTGCGTGGTTTAAAGGAACAGTTCACCCAAAAAAATGAAAAATCTGTCATTTACCTTGGGAAATGTTGAAGAATGTAACGGTGGCTATTTTCCATATAATGAAGGTCAAAGGGAAATTAAAAGTGGTCCACATGACCTGTGCACTATATTTGCCCTATATTTTCAGTCATCTAAAGCCATACCCTTACCACAAATTTTCTCTTAAAGGAACAGTTAATCAAAATGTTTTTTATTATATATGTAATTTGGCACCATTGATATCAATATTATTTTGTAAAACATATGACTTTTGTAGGTCATTACAATGCTTGGAAAGATTATCTGTTTGTAACACAAAACTATCATATGGCGATTTTTTTATGTGTGAATTGTTCCTTTAAGAGAAATAAATGTAAAAAGTGTTTCCAAATGTCACACAAGTTAGAGGTTACATATGTTTTGCCAGCCTTGATTTATTAAAATCAATAGTTTTCGGCTCTAATCCCAAAAGTTCAGTACATTTTAAAACTTAACCTATAGCTCTCTAAGTGATAATGGGGATGTTTTATATGCACACACACACACACACACACACACACACACACACACACACACACACACACACACACACACACACACACACACACACACACACACACACACACACACACAGTATGTTCTCATCCCTAAATATCACCAATAATCATAAACCTAATGAATACAGATCTCCAGTGGTAAGTAATCATAACCTAATCTTAACCCTACACTGTGCATCTAAATCTCATGTTGCCTAAATAGAATATGATCCCAAACCTTTATCTAATCCTAAACCTAATTCTTGTCAGCAGTGTCTCTGTGTGCATTTGCAACAACAGCAACTCTGTGTGTGTGTGTGTGTGTGTGTGTAGACCAGCCCACTTTCAGGACACTAATCACATTGTAGAACATAAACAGCTGACACTCAGCTGAGATGTATTTATTACAAACACACAATTTACTGGATTAGTAGTCTGATCCAGAGGTGTTTTAAAGGTACCAGTTTACCCAAACATTTTGAAATCTCATTATTTAGAAAATTATGGTAGAATTATAATTTTTGAGTGAACTGTCCCTTTAAGACTACCCTGTGCATAAGCTGTAACAGGTGAAAATATGTCACAATAAAGAGATAGCTCTTGAGAAATATATGTACGGTAATAGACTTTGGATGGAACTGGTAGAATTGAATTCTTTCAAGATGCAGTACAACTCAGATACTGTAATGACCATTAGATCACTGACCCAGAGTTAGTCCATGAGAGGGAATGCTGGAACCAGTAAGACTGCCAGTAAATCACAGCGCATGTAGAGTTTCTACATTGTTGTCTTTTTTTTATCCTTGAGTTCATATTTCAAAACTGAAACACTCCAACCACAGTCCGTATTGATTTTATTGCAGTGTAACTTCATGCTTGGAGAGTTACATTAGCTTCATTTCAAATGAACTGTTTGATGGATTGGCTTATTCACAGAGCCAATGACATCCACCGGGCCAAACAAGAATGAACTACGGTTGTACCCTCCATAGTGTGAGGCGTAAACACAGGATACAGTAAGTGTGTGTATAAATCCAGTTCAGCTTTGACAGAAGCTGAAAAATATCCGTAGTAATTATGAATGACTTGTAACTTCCCCATCACTTATAATTCACACCACTGATAGGTCAATACAATGTTCTAGCCGTGTCAAAACATGCAATACTAGCTATGATGCTAAACGCCTGTTCGTTTAGTACTATGTATGCAGTCTGTATCACTGCACCCATAGAGGTTCACTTTTAGCCTTAGCACTGGGTATGATTACATGTCAGGCAATATTTGTTCTAGACCGCACGATCAGCACAGATGCTCAGCAAACACCACGAGAACCAGACCCCAGACGCTATTTTTGACGTAGAAGCAGGAAGTGCTGCACTGTTTACACTACGTCATAGGGGTGTTACGGTTCACAAAATTCACGGTCCGGTTCGATACGATACACTGGTGTCACGGTTCTGTACATTTTCGATACAGCAAAAAGAAAGAAATGCCAGAGAAATTTCCTTGATTTATTTTTTTATTTTTTTATTATTAAAACTAACATCATAAAGTATGATCATTTTTTACTTTGAGCAATGATGGAGCTATAATTGACTCTTCTTAGGAGCATAAAACAGCTCCTTGAAAAAATGAAATGTAATATTGTAGTAGTTCTAAATCAAGGTTTATTTTATTTCAGATTTACATTTGAGGGCAGCAATTTTATTCACAATGTTGAAATAAAACCGACGTAACGTGACTTGGAAGCATTGTAGCCTACTATTCCTGCCAAACTTCCATGGTTACAGTTAGTGTTACTACAGTAATCCATGGTGAATGTTGCTGATCTGTGGACACTGGATAGTTAATTCATGGCACAATGTTTCTTCCTGGTTTCCACGTCAGCGCTGTTTGATCCGTTAATAACGGATGTTATTACTTCAGTGGTGAATTTTTGAAGAAATGCTTTCTTTACTGGATCTCTTAGCGCTGTGTAGTAACAGTGTCGCTTGATCAAGAGAGGCTCGCGCTGCATTGTTCCAAACCGATAAACGGTCCGTGAAGCGCAGTTTCGTTCCGCTTTCATTACGTTTGCCATTTGATGTTGAGCAATGTTTTGGTCGCGAGTCGCGACATCGTCTCTCACATTATGAGCACGCTTGCCACGCGCCTACATTTGAAATAACAAAATTTTGGTCGGCAGTAAAAATGGTCCAACTGTCCATGGTTGGTTCCAAATGGTTCGGTTTGTAATGCATACAGAACCGAAAGCTGAAAACGGTTCAATACGTGTATCGTTACACCCCTACTACGTCAACAATGTATGAGAGTGACGTGGAAGATAAGAGATTGTTGAATAAAGTCGTTATTTTTGGGGGGGTTTGCGCACAAATTATTTTTGTCGCTTCATAACATTAAGGTTGAACCACTGTAGTCACATGGACTGTTTTAACGATGTCTTTACTACCTTTCTGGGCCTTGAAAGTTGCAATGGCGTTGCTGCCTATGGCTGGTTCAGAAACCTCTCGGATTTCATCAAAAATATCTTAATTTGTGTTCCGAAGATGAACGATTGTCTTGCTGGTTTGGAATGACATGAGGGTTCATAATCAATGACAGAATTTTTATTTTTGGGTGAACTAACCCTTTAATGTAAAACAGATGGATCAGAAAAGTCCATCCAAAATGTAACAGATTTCCAGTGCCGCATATGCACAGAAAGCTTGATATCGATGTTTATATTTTCTGGACAAGAGATCTGTGTGTGTTTTGCCATGATTTGTTTTGTTCTCCCTGTGCTCTGTAGCGTAATATAAATGGTTTTTCAGACACAAGTTTCAGGCTTGTGAGCAATGACTGCTCCCCCCTCCCTCACCCCTCAACCCCCCCGGGTGGGACATGGGGAATGAGTGATGGAAAGAGAAGGGTGAGAGGGCTAAATGCCTGAGCCACATGCGATAACTCACTAGCGGTTCACAGGGCTAACTGCGGTCAGAATGTGATAGCCTTGCACGAATGTGTTCCGGGAAATCCAGCCAGTCGCCCCCCAACCTCACCGGGGGTTTTAAAAGATCCAGGAATATGGAATTCCACAGCCGGTTAATTGAATCTGTGATTTGCAATCTCACCAATTACACAATTTTCTATTTTAGTGCTGCACCGCTGTATAAGAACCCTCTATTAAAGTTTAATGTTTCCCTATTGAAGGAACCGCATGCGGTTAATGGATGGATAGATAGATGCATAGAAATGCATAGATTTGCAGTACGTCTTGTGTATTAAACACAAATTGCCACCATGATTTTCCTGCCATTTTTTTTGACAGAAGCGGGTTAATGAATGGAAAGTTGCTTTTGCTTTTCTTTTTTCCGCGCACAGATGGGAGTTCAGCTCCCTAGCAGAAACATCTGGTCCTGTTTAGAGTTATGCCGTGTGTGTGTTTATGAGAGAGTGTTTTTAAAGCACGAGCATAAGAGGGATTTTTTTCTTGAGCAGTGGTGAGTTCTGAATCTTCCTCTGTCACGGGTCACTAGCCGGTTCACATTTCCTGCCAACATGAGTCACCTACAAACCAGCGGTTATTAGTCTACAAATCTCTAACACAGCCAGATCCAAATATATTTATGTCTGCTTCTTTTTTTTCTCCTCTGTCTCTCTCACAGGGTCTAAACAGAAAATATCTTTCTTCTTTGTGGGTGTCGCCATTTACTCTCGTGGACACCAGTGAGAGCTGAAGCGTTTCCACCACTGCTCTTCTCCTGAAAGGATAACAGTGAGTTTTGAATTTGTCTCTCTCTTTTTACAGTGATTCAGGTTTCCTGCCTGTCATCATGGACACGCCAGTTCGTATTTCCTCTCTTCGTTATGGCAGACAAAATCAATTGTAGACACAGCAGTTTACAGAGACGCAGCATCAGTTCGAGATCAGCAGAACTAACAAACGTGAATCGACCTGTCAGATCTGATGTAACCCACGCTAGCTGGATTGCGTCCGCTGTTAAGAAAATGTGATTGACGGGCATCTGAGATTCAGATCTGCATGGATCCAGTTTACTACATTAGCCCATTGTTTTATAGACAGTATATCGGTAGCAGCTGGTAGAGACTCTGCTATGCCTTTTACCACCGTATAAATAGGAACATTTTTATACTCTGATATAAAAGGTGATGTTTGCATTGAAGTTACATTGAAGTCCTTCATTTTTAAAATATTAATGTGACTAGTTTTTAAAATATTAATGTCACTCGATTATCAAATAGACTTTACTGGTTGATTTGGATGCCTGTTTCCACCTCTGAGTACAAAAAGGTTTTGTAATTTCTCAAAATTGTGATTTTTATATCTCATAATTCTGACTTTTTTATCTCAAAATAGCATTCATTAATTTTACAATATGACTATATCTCACAATTTGACTTAATCTTTCGTAACTTTGACTTTATATTCAACATTATGACTTTATTTCACAATTCTGACTTTATCGCAATGACCTTTTGTCTTACAATATTGGCTCTATTTCTCCTTATTTGTTACTATATTACTTCATAATTGCTTTTATAATTGTGTCTTATTGTAATTGTTAATTTACTATATCTCACAATTTGACTTTATTATTATGAGAAATAAGAAAAATAAAAAAGTAAATATAAATAAAAAATCATCTCACTATTGCTAAATATTTCTAGTAATTGCAACATTGTATCTCACAACGGGCTATGTTGTACATGGTTATTTTATGAATTAATTTGGGGGTTGAATTTCTTGCACAAATAGCTAAAACATGAGACTATTGCCGTGATGTAAAACTTGTTTAATATAAGATTTTGGTCATACCATCCACCCTTAAGAGCAATCTATGTTGGATTTTTGGCATAAAATGAAACAACCTTTGCTTTTCTGGTCAAACACTCTGACAGCTCAGACTAAAACTGACATGCCCTCACATTATTTGAGCAGCACCATTATTCATTCACTCTTTCCCTCTTTCTCTTCCCTGCTGCTGCCCTCTGAGCAGAAACAACAGTGTAAGCACTCCCATTCTAGATTTCTCTCTATCCTTCCCTTTTGTCATGGAGTCCGCATTTTCATCCAAAGGTCATTGATGGCCACAGAGAATCACTTGGAGTGGTATTCAGTCAAATTGCATCATACTGTTTATCCCGGAGGTTCTCTCTGTATTGTGGAAGATCTGGTATAGAGCTGAGCCCTGCAGGTCTGGAAACGTGCCACTGGAAAGGCTCATACCAACTTTGTGAAAGGTCAGGTGAGAAAGCTTTTTGGCACTCTGATGGGGTGAACGCCAAACGAAACGGGTTCTGGGTAGTTTAGTTTAGTAAAATGTTTGTGCTTGGGTTTTTTTAAATCCCTTTTCTCTTCTCTTCATCTCTGGCACCACATATTTAAACATACAGTACGTGGGATTTTCTGCAATGTGAGAAGTGTGGCTTCTCAGTCTTTTATTGCTGTGATCAGCGGATAGCCGATTCTCTGACTCTTTGGCCTTGTGACTTTGACTCTGCGACCATCTAATACTCTGACTCATTCTGCCTCATTGTTGCCCACCACAGCAGGGCTACAATGAATAGCAAAATCTCACCCAGTGAATAGGACATTTCAGAGCAGTCATCTGGAACGCCACTTTAGGCTTGAATACAATGATTGGACTGTATGTGTGCTGTTTAAAGTCTACAATAGCATATTCCACATATTCTCTCTTGTTCTGTATGACTGAAAAACCCTGTTATAATGATTTGGCTTGGAATGATAATGCATAACTGAAATAGTTAGAGGTTTAGCATTTACTTAAAGAGATAGTTCACCCAAAAATGAATGTTTTGTCATTATTTAATCACCCTCATGTAGTTTAAAACCTGTATGATTTGCTTTCTTCTACAGAACACAAGAAGATATTTTGAAGACTTTTTTGTCCACACAATGAAAGTCTATGGGGTCCAAAACAATATTGACTTTCTTCAGAATATTTTATTTTTTGTTCCACGGAAGAAATCAAGTCATACAAGCTTTAAACTACATGAGGATGAGTAAATGATGACAGAATTTTATTTCTTAGGTGAACTATCCCTTTAAGTGTGCATTTAAAATGCCTTACATGAAGTAGAATTCATGCAAACTCCAGGTCGGCTACACAAACCTAATCATCAGATTGGTTCCAACAGGGAAGCACTTGGCTGCACAGTAAAAGCTTGGGGTTAAATTCCCATTTTCGCCAGCAGATTGGCACTCAGGAATCACTTCCTGGTTCCTAACCACCAGCATCTAGTTATTTTCGGTGTATTTATGTGTGTGTGTTTGTCCCCCGGGGCCTGTTTGAGTTCTGAGCTTCACTGCCCTGAGACTAACAGGCAGGAGGAAGCAGATGGCTCCAAGGAGGGGTGACCCCATAGCAGAACTCTGACTCTGACAAAATTATATCCTCTTGAGTCACACACGTCTTGCTTCTGTAATCCTAATAGATACCCAAACAACTCTCACTCACATACACACACACTGTACCTCTGTAATCCGCATTGCTGCTCCTCCTCCTGTCTTGTCACGACAACTAGTGATGGGCAACCACTGGATTATAACCAGTCACTTTGACACATTTTATAATATAGACTCAATATAGACCATATTGTGCAAATCCACACTGACTGAGAGCGACGTTATTAACTCTTGAAAAAGATCTCAAGAGATGGCGAATTTGATACAGCTATAGACTTTAGTCAAAGTAAATGCCAAAGTAATTTAATTTGGTGTCTTTGAAACGGAGGCTGCTAGGGACTGAAGTGTAGTATGTTCAATATACCATATTGTTGATCGTTCAGCCGATTGAACAAAAAGAGTTGTGTCTCAATGTCTCATTGGGTGAATGATCAACATCCATTATGCAATATGACAACAACCGTATTGAACTTGCTTCCCAACACAGGCTGATTTTCCTTCATGACAAATTAAATGCTAAAGTCTCTAGTGTATATATGGGATCAACAAACTTTTTGACATGTTTAATTTTGATAAATCACTTAAAAAATTTTAATGACCTTATATTATTAATGTGAGCAGTATTCTACATACAGTATGTGTTGCCATATGGAGTTCTACTGGAAACACTTAAAGAACAGAAGCATCAGATAAACTGAATTTTCCTGGTAAAAGCTGTTAGATGTGCGAGTCATGACATGTTTTTTTTTAGCAGATGATTTATATGTCTTTGATTTGAATTGTGCGTGTTACAACGTAACTAAGTATGAAACTCATTCCTAAATTCTCTGTTCCCAAAGTACCTGTAAATCCAAAGCCAGTTTTCTCTCATTCGTCAGTTGGTGTTGATTTTGGCTCATGACTTCTTCAACATAGAAAGCAAAATGAAATTACAATCACATAATATTCTTCTCACTTCATTTATGTCAGAGTTTCCCCTTCAATGTGTAAATGCTGATATGTGTGCCAGAGGTTACAATGCCCTGATCTATACCCCTGTTTTTGGAGTAGCCCTCGAGAGCAACCTCCTGACTTCTGTTGATGAATATAGACGTTCCTATCTAACTAATATTGAGCTTGTTTCAATTTAATACGATTTTCTTTTTCAACAGACCTTGCAGCATGCTTGCAAAAACCTTCTTAATACCTGACTGAGATATCATCGAAAGCTTTTTGCAACCTTACCGCAACATCATTCCAGACATCTAGCACCCATAACAGTCCGCTAAAGTAATTTTGTGCTGTAGCTGCTATCAGCTGGGAGGTGGTGAGTAAAAAGCTTTCTCACGGCCCATTGTTATTCAGCAACAGTGCAGCATTAAGTGGTATATTGATCTTCTGATGCGACTCATCCGTCGAGATTCACCCACTGCTGATCCAGGATCAGGTCTGTCAGTCCTGGATGTCTCTCACATGCCTCCTTTGGGGCATTCACAACCACCATAGAGACAGAGACGAGCCGTGTTGTGTGTCGATGTGTGAAAACCAAATGTGCGTTAACTCTGCTCAGATGTTTGTCAAGAGATCCTGAATGCAGGATTTTGTCATTACTCAAACTCTTCTGCTTTATTTCCAACATCCACAGACCTCAGTGAGTCATTAGTGTCTCCTCTGGTTCTAAATCGCACCATGAAGGACAAAGAATTCCTCTCTGGGAGAAGAGCACCACATCCTAGAGTTACACTGCCTGAAGTGCATTCAATACCGTCTCACTCTCCAACCCAGACAGAACCTGTCTCACTCTCTTCAGGTGGAAGGATGTCTGAAGACCTGGAGAACTTTTCTGATTGGTTGATCTCTCTTCTTTGATCTGTCAAGTTCCCTCTTATTTTTCAACACTTCACTACTTGATTTGTCTGGCTTCCTCCTCGACTTCGTCTCCATGGCATAAAATCCTGTCTCTCATGTACACGCAACAAACACCAACCGGTCAAAAGTGCGGGGTCGATACGATTTTTTTTCTCTTTCTTATGCTCCTCACAAAGGCTGCATTTCTTTTTCTTTTTTTTCTGTTAAAATACAGAAAAAAACAATATTGTGAAATAATGAAATTTTAAATAAGTCTGTTGTATTTTAATATATTTTAACATTACATTTATTCCTGTGATGGCAATGCTGAATGGTCCCCGCAAAAAAATTGTATAAGAAATTAAAAGCACCAAATCAACATATTAGAATGATTTCTGAACCATGTGACACTGAAGACTGGAATAAGCCATCACAAGAATAAATTTAACATTTTAAATATATTTGAATAGAATATTGATATCACAATATTACTATAACATTTGATCCAACAAATTATTCCTTCAATAAATGCAGCTTTGATGAGCATTTCTTTCAAAAACAGTAAAAAAATCGTTTTGTCCCTAAACTTTTGAATGGTACTGTATCTGATGGGATCATGACAGTGTGCTGCATAACAGGAATGACCCGCATATCAGCCCACAAAGGGATCGCTAACACTCGCTCTTGTCTGATCTCGCCTCAGCTGTGGGCTTGAAAAGCTGCCAACAGCAGATAAATGCATTTAGCTGGATGTCCCTCCCCTCCTCCTCTCCTCCCAGGGATGCGATGATTCTCAACTCCTCCCGGTCTTCGCCGAATGCTGTGGAAGCGAAGCGAGATGCCATTTCAGATGCCTGCAGAGGGTTAGATGGCAGCCGTGATACTGCAAATTGAGCTGTGGCGAGCAGGGGTAGGAGTGCACGTAAGAAAGCCGAAATGCTTCGTGTTCAGCTAGTGAGATGTATTACATAAGGTTTATAAACCACTACAGAGGGATGCATTATTCATCTAACGTCATGCAACTAATCAATCATTTATCATTTAAGTGTTTTTCACATCCACCATCGTGTTAGTCTGCTTAAAACAGAATGATTTTTGAAGCCCCTTTGTTAACACGGTGTAAAGTGTTAACAAAGGGGCTCAGAAGAGCAACAGAAGCTTGTGATTAATGTGCGTATTAGACATGGAGAAGTGCTTTTTATTCGCAAAGGGTTCTGGTCTGAGTGCGAGACATTCACACCCTCTCATCTGATAATTGTACGATAGAGACACAGTGAATCACTCTTACCTCTTGCCCTCCCCTTATCTCTCCTGTCGGCCTTTTTTTCAATCGCACAACACGTGAGAGCAATCGCAATCGCAATCGCATTCATCTGCACACTCGCTGTCAGGCCCCTGGCCCTCGCTGACATGCTTTAGTCAGTGCTTTCCCTGTCAGCACGATTCAGAAATCCAAATAAAAGCATCCATGAAGCGGTGTCCGTGCGGCTGGACCGGACATCGAAACTGGCTGCCAGGCCCTTCACTCCTCTGCTACTCTCACTGCGTTTATGCCCCACGGGTCACATTATAATATTCATGGAGCCGGTGAGTGAGTCGAAGCGTGGACGCACACTGTTTAATGTAATGTTAAGTCTTGCAGCAGGTAACGTGTGATGCTTCCATTGACATTCTACTTCAGTCACAGTGCTGCTTTAATAACGCTCGACTCCCTCGACCTGGACCGCTGATAAAATGTGGCCCGGTGCATTTGCATTATTCACATTTCACACCAAAAGAAGAGGGTTTTTTTCTTAAGGAATGTCAATCAGTCCTCTGTTGTGGGTTGGATCTCTTATTGACCTGAACTGTTTCCACAGATAAGCAGAATAAAACATAGCGCTCTACTTTTAGACTTGGCCCTGGGTCCAAAATAATTGGCAAGAGATGACTTCATTTTATTTAGGGCATAACCAGACCCCTGGATGCCTCATGCACAGCGTTTTATTGAACTTTGGAATTTGGTGTACTATGAAGAGATTCAACTAAGCATCTAATGAAAATCTTATGATATAATGAAAATCTAATTATTAATCAAATATTTGGCGGTTAGGGTTAGGGTTAGGGTTAGGGTTGGTTAGGGTTAATTTAAGAGTTTTAATTGATTTTTTTCAGATTTTGCCTTAAGTTTCTTTTTAGTCTTGAGAGGAGAGTTTTTATTAGGCATGTCAAGAAGATAAAACCATCTTCTGGAAATACAATTTAATAGGCCTTCACTGAATTAAATGAAGATGTTTTGTGTTTTTTATTTATAATTTTTTATAAAAAAAATATTTATTTATACTTAATCTAGAATTGAAAGAATACAATTGTTGTGTATAGAGAGTAATCTCATAGTAGGCATACAAAAAGGAAGTCATCAAATTTTAAAGTTTTTTAATATTTTACTCTAATCTCTTAATGTTATGATGACTTTTTTCTCTTAAACTACATTCTGAAAATCCTACTATGAAATTATGCTTAAAACATTGTAACTTTACACTAAAAAAGTAAAAGATTTCCAGTATAGAGTTAAGTAACAATGTTTTTAGTTTTTTAATGAAAGAAGTCTGTGTAATATATTCCAATTTTTTTTTTTTTTTTTTTTTTTTTTTTACTTACCGGTAATTTCTTTATTTTACCAAAGTATACTCTCACTCTTAAGTAGGCAGCATTTTCCCTTCCTTAAATATAAATATCTATTACATATTTATATTTAGACATTTGAAATTTACTAGATATATAATATTTACCCAGCTGCATTATTGATTAAAGGGGGTGGGGTGTTTCCTTTTAAGATGCTGTAACATCATGCAAGTTGTTCTCTATCTTACATGCAGTGCATTTGACAACATATTAATCTGTAATTTTTTTCCACACTTTACTTTAGATTATATTGAGCATTTCTGGACTATCAGCTACATCAGTCTCTTGGGTTACAGCACTCCTTGTTTTTTTGTTTTTTGTTTTAAAGTATTGTACGTTTGGCGGTCACATGAATACTATTTGACAATTAAAATGCCAACAAATTGCCCTAATTATCACTGAGAGAAAACAGCAAGGAACAATAACAATGTAGAAAGTTTGAAAGTCTTGAAAATACTTCTTTGTGGTCCCTGCACTTCACTCAGTAGTGTTGAGAAAACCCTAAAGTATCACTCTTGCACATCTGACATTTTAATGAGAAAATATAATTGGCTTTAAAGTGTGCCACAGAAGAATACATAATATACACTACCCTCACAGCGGTCTCAACCGGCCTGTTTGGTTTTTCATCCACTGGTCCCTCGTCACCTGAGGGTGTGTTGTGGTAGACTCAGGCTTTTGATCTGTTGATAGGACTGACACTCTGGAGATCTGAGTGTTTCTCAAGGTCTGACTGTGCTCCGATCCCCTTCTCCTTACTATATAATTAGCTCTGGACACAGAGGACGACATCCGTGGGACTCAGCGAGACCTGCTTGAATTGTCCTCTGTGGAAAATATATAACCTCCAGCATGTGCAATATTTACTGGCTGAAATATCCATCCATCACACCTGAGAGTCTGGAAAACGTCTCGGTGTCTCATAACAGTCTGCTCTTGACTCAATTGCGGAGGATTGAGAAATATCAGCCGAGCCCTAAATAGCCCTCCATTTCTAACCACAACACCCCGCTAGTCCATTCTCTGTTTCTTATTCACTCTATTTTTCCCCCCTTCTCATCGATTTGTTGCTCATATTCTTTGGTGTCTCCGTGCCCCCCCTTGCTTCTTTGTGTTTCGTAATATTCCTGCGCTGCGATTTCAAAGCATATTCCGGCCTCTGTTCTCATTGGAAATAAGCTCTGTGTTGCGTGTAGCGTGAGAGCCAATAGATCCGAGCTCCCTCTGGGGAGAGTCGTATCTGAGGGCCGTAAATGATGTTGGTGGTTGTGGGATACGGGCTTGTATCTGTGTCAGACTAATGTACGTGCTGAGTTTCTGTGTGTCTGCGGTAAGTTTCATGTTACAGCGATACGGTGGCAGTCTAAGCCATTATAAATCGAGATGTCTTAAAATTGCTGTGTTTAGATGACCAGTGTGTGTGTGTGTCTGTACGCGTGTGTGTATATGACTTCTGGTGCCACTACTAAAACCCCAGTCGTGACCAGACGCTGCCTCGCTGCCTTTATGTATTGATTCAATTTGGTTGACTCTATACTGAGGGATTCTGCACTCAAGTAGATTGTGCCCTGTCCTTTTCCTCTCCCTCCCTGTCTAACACAACATGTTTGTGCAAAAGATTTAAAGAATTGGCTTCCTTTCAATTTACGAGTATCCATTTGAATTGAATTCTCCACACCCCACAAAATGTTGAAATTGTACAACAGGCAGAGGAATTAAAAAAAAGGGTAATGCATTCTAGTTAACTGTTCTTCCAGTCTGGTCCACAAAAGTGAATTTGTTAAATATGATCATCTCTATCTATCTGTCAATCTATCGTTCTATTTGTCGTTCTACCGATCTGTCGTTCTATCTACCATTCTGTCTGTCGTTCTATTGTTTTATCCATCTTTTGTTCGTTCGTTCATCCTATTGATCAATCATTCGTTCTATCGTTTCTTTTGTTTGTTCATTTTATGTACCGGTCTGCCATTCTATCTATTGTTCTATCGTTCTTTAACGTTCTATCTATTGTACTGTCATTCTATCTGTCGTTCTGGACTATAAACCATCAACATTTTTGAAAACTTTTGTCTGCTAAAATTTTTATATTATTGTTTATTAATTTTATATTAATGTTTAAATTTCAGTTAATTTTAAATCCATTACATTCAGGAATTGAATAAAATAAAATAAATAAAATATTTATAAAATAAATTCGTATAATTACATAAACTCATAATCCAAATGTATTTTCACCCAAACTATTTTTTTTAAAAAATGTTTTACTAAAAGAATGTCATTACCTGTTAAATTACTTTGATTTGCTATCCAGTAAATCCCTCCTGTTGTCATTGCAATTCAGCTTCCTTTGGAGTGTGGCCAATTCAATTCAATGCAATCCACTTGTTACTCATTTATTGTACTTCGTGTTAAATGCATACATTTCTATGTGACTTTGTAATAATAAATATGTGAACACTGTAAAAAAAAAAGACAAATGGTTTTCCAAATCAGTTTACATTTTAAAATTTACAACCAAAATTAGACTGCAGATTTTGCCTCTTGGTTTCAGGAGACCACCACACGTCGCTGAAAGCACACACACACACACACACACACACACACACACACACACACACACACACACACACACACACACACACACACACACACACACACACACAGTGAAGCAGAGGAGTAATGGCCTCTCACTGCCTCTTGCTCAGACTAATGAGAATCTCAAATCTGACAAGCGGAGTGCATTTATCACACACACATGCTTACTGACGCCAAAGCAAGGGCATTAAACACACACACTCTATCTGTTCCATTCAGACACACACACATTAACATGTTCTGTTCATCTGTTTGTAGCTCAGGAACCTTTAGTAGAACATCAAACCTCAATGCTTAAAGGAACAGTTCACCCAAAAAAATTAAATTCTTTCATCATTTACTTTCTTGTCAAGTTGTCAAAAAAGTGAAAAGAGCACTATAACCTAGTGCATGACTCATACTTCATTTTTCACTGCTTACAATAGCTTTGTGCATGAGAAACAGACCAAAATCTGTCGTTTTTATTATGATTCTTTTTTTTACTAAATCATCTTTTAGAATCTCATTCGCGCTTGTGTATAATCATCCTTCAATGATGCTAACATAATGGTGAGGGTGAGTAACTAGTTGTTGTTTTTTTGTGAAAGGTCGATCTGGTTGAAGGTTATTTCTCTCTAGCTCTGCTAAAGTGTATTATGAGTCTAGATAATTAACTGATTGTAGAAGAGATGCAAAATATTATTAATCAATGTAAATTGATATGGGATGCCACTGTGAGGGATCCTTAATTAGAGTGTTTCTGAGCCACGTTTGATCTTTTAATCAGGTCTGGGATTGAGATTAATGGTTGGAGATTGAGATTAGGATTACATGTGGGATTATCCCATTGGAAGACTACAAGAATCTGTGTCATCATTCAGCTTGGGATAGGAATGCCATGTTAGCACATCAATAGGCATCACTTGACCAGGGGCCACCATATATAGTTTCCAATTAATCAGATTAAAGGCAGGGACACCAGCTGGCATCTTGTCATGAGAGAGATCAGACAGAAACAATCTGAAAGCCATTAAGATTTGAGTTGAAATTAGGTTTACATTTGATCTATAATCAAATATTCAGATCACAGAACTGATAAATTGGCAAAAGGAAAAGGCTTGAAATGCCTGCTTGCTATATTGGTGTCTGACTGATTATTTAAGGTACTTAACTGATTTATTAGATTAAGTCTAATATATGATACCTGACTTTCAAATGTACTGTAAATCTGCCCTGCAACCTCTTGCAATTTCTTTTAAAACCCAGTTATCACAAATGACTGGAAGGTCATGGAAAACTTGTGGAAAGTCGTTGGAACAGTGTTAAAACTAGCTGGTTGTTTGTCATATAGCTTATACTGGAGCTTTCAGATGGTATGTTTTAGATGTTGAGTTGCTGACTGGATGTTTATTGAGGGGAAATTGACCTTGTGACCATATGGCCTGATGACCGGTTCTGCAGGGGTCCCTTACACAGCTGTGTGGTCTAAGCCTTTGAGAGGTCTCTGTAAATGCTGCTCTTGTAATATACTCTTTGGGCTAGAACTGGAATTGAGAAAATGGCAGATCGGTCTCAGTTCAGAGTGCACAGGCTTGGATTAGTGAACGCAGCATGAGGTAGAGAACATATATTTTGAAGAAAAGATATACTCGCTTACACACATACACAACAGCACATGTTTGAGCATGAACCGCTACATTCTCGCCAGGACGTGTAACACTGGGTCCGAACCAGGCATCAAGTACTACTTGCGTTCACAGTGAATGTGAAAAGCAGTGTTTTTTATTAATGGAAACAAACGCTGCAAACAGTGGCTTCGGAAGTTGATATACTGTATGAGCGATTCGTTCATTTAGCAAAATAAAATTTTATTAAAACATAGAAAAAACTATGACCCTACTACTGCAATATGAACCACCAAACTATGAGCAAGTTAAACTGATACACCCCTGATAGATGGCTGGTTAGTATCAAACTCACTAACTTGAAAGAGATGCGATTTATCGCCCGTCTTTGTGACGGAGTGTCAGTGTCTGAGTGAACCACAACATCCTTAACTCGGCGCTCTCTGAGAGACTGTAAATTAAGGGCTTTGTGTGTGTTGTGTCTGTTTCCTGAGCAGAGGACAGTTTGATGAAGAGTTTAATCTTCTAAAGAAGAGAATGGAACACTGATTCTCTCTCTCTCTCTCTCTCTCTCTCTCTCTCTCTCTCTCTCTCTCTCTCTCTCTCTCTCTTTTTTTTCTTTTTTTTTTCTTTTCTTTCCCTTCCCATTCCCTAACCTTTTCTTGAAACAGCTAAACATCTTTTGTTGTAATGTGTAAATAACATATTAGAATAGTGAAGTAAATATGATGATGGCACCCAGAGCTATTTGTGTGGGAGCCCAGGTGAGCTGGGTTGCTCAGCACTGAAACATAGCAACTGGGTACAGACCTGTCACAGGAATCTAACCATCCTGAAATGACATGAGTCTTCTGCAGTGTGTGTGTGTGTGTGTCAGTCCTGCACAGCATGGAGTTTGATCACGTGTGTGTGTGGATGAGCATCAGTGCCCTGTAAAGAAACTCAACCTCCCAAATCCTCTTCACCAGGCACAGAGGCGCTGAGCTCGGCATGTCTTGGCTGAGCACCCGGGGGTCTTTCTGTCTCTCTCTTTCTTTCTCCCTCATACACACATTCTTTGTGCATCCTGCTGGTGCAGACTATGAACTATTCATACAGAGACACATGGGAATTTTACACACTTAAGTAATATCTCACGACCAAGAGCGTACTAAATGTAATAAACGGAGGCCGTGATTCAGCCGTAGGTCACCGGCAAGATTGTGAGTGTGATATTGCTTTTTTACAACACAATACAATACAAAATTTGACCAGTTACTTAGTTCCTATATTGTTTACCTCCACCTAAGAAAGTAGTTTCAAAAGAAGAAAATAAAGTTATGCATGTTCTTTTTCATATTATTTTTCTTTGTGATTTTACAGTTTCTTTCTTGCATTTTCTTTCTTTCATATGCACTTTCGTGTACATTAAATTTTTATAAAAAAAATTCATTCTTTCTCTTTTTACATTTTCTTGAAATTTGAGAAATAAGTGGTCAAAATTCCATGCAAATCTCACTGCTATAATAGGAATGAAAACGAGGCTGAGGGATAGAACACAGAATGTGTTCAATGGATTGTGCTTTTGTTTAACAATAATCCGATTGTTCAGCTTTCGGGGAAAAAAAAAAGGAAAATTAAGTGGTGAAAATTACTTGATCTAGGACCTTTTGTCAGGCCATTGTAAAGACTGTATATCCCTCACAGCCCTCATTTTCATCTGCGTTAAAGGTATGGTTCACTTCAAAATGAAAATGATGTAATTTACTCACCCTCAAGTTGTTTCAAACCGTTATGAATTTATTTCTTCTGCTGAACACTAAAGAAGATATTTTGAAGAATGTCGGTAAACAAACAGTTGATGTACCCCATTGACTTCCGTAGGGGAAAAAAAATACTATGGAAGTCAATAAGGTCAACTGTTCAAAATCAAGTCAAAATCAACTGTTTGGTTACCGACATTATTCAAAATATCTTATTTTGTGTTCAGCAGAAGAAATAAATTCATACATGTTTGAAACAACTTGAGGGTGAGTAAATGACAGAATTTTCATTTTGAAGTGAACTATTCATTTAACATTCAATATGGCGTCTAAACTTACTAAGGTCTATACAGTACTATGAGTAATTGCCAGAGCGTTGTTATGGTTGATAATGTGTTCAGATTGGTTATTAGATAGTTGTTCTGGACGGCTGCTAGGTAGTTTGTAAGTGGTTGGCCAAGTGAAAATGACACATCCTCAATGGCTTTATGACAATCTGGTTCTTAGCCTTTTTTTTTTTTTGCCTGATGGAAATCTTATTGCATATTGCTTAGAAGAATATCACACCTTTCTTCAGCAAGCCGCATGAGTTCTAGATGATGTCTGTAGCACAAACACCACCAATGACAGATGAGTGAGCTTGCTGTCATGCATCTCATTCTGTTCTTTACATCATTACTTTACATTAGTACTGAAGTCATAATTTGATGCAGGACCAGATTATAACAAAGCAAACTCCTCAGCATCACAGATCTCACTGTGTTTATTGGAAATCAAGTATGTTGCGTGACTGTCATGTATGCCTTGTTAGTGTCCTGATGTCTCCTTTTGAGATCAGAGCTGATCTTTTGTTCTCTCTCTTGCTGGATCTCTCACTAATTGGAATGGTTTCTGCTGTGCTTGGTTAGTGAGCGAATGAGAGCGAGAGGGAGAGTGTCGGGCAGCTTTTGACAGAGCCAACACTGCATTTCTTTGATAAAGACTCTTCCAGTTCCTCCTCCCAAAATCTTCACTTACCCCTGCACACAACCACCCACTTCATTCATTCCTCTGGGAATCGACGTGTGTATGTGTGATGACTTTAGCAGGTGGTCCCTGGGCTGTTCTTTTTTTTCTTATCTAGAACAGAAGAAACAGAATTGATATTAAAAATAGAGCTGAAAATAAAAATGTTGAGGGTAAAAACGTGTTTTGCTCCCTCCTCCACCACCAGCGCATACACTTCACCCTCCAATTATAATACCCGCCGGGGGACGCCGGCTCCAATTTCTGTCAATACAGACAGGTAATGCCTCTAAATAACAACCTTAAATATTAATGAGAGCGGGGGAGAGAGGAGAGGGATCAAGAAAAGAGCGTATTTTACATTCATAACTTTAAAAGTCAAAGAAGAAAGCGAGACAATTTGAAGGTAAAACTGCATAATTTTGGGCTTTTGTTTGAAGAGGTTGCCGCCGGGTCATCTTCGGGAAAGAAAACACGAATTGATTTTCCCTCTCTGTCTAAATGACTGATTTGCAAAATTAATGTGTGCTGCAGCGAGTCCGAGGGCTGACGAAAACAGACGCAAGGCAAGCAGGGGACGGATCGGTGGCGCTCCGCTAATGCCACTGCCGTCTGCCTGGCTTGGCGACAGCGGAGGACAGTCTCGGCGGTTCTCGTATCGATCCGCTCGGCCGCTGTCTGCCGGCTGGCACGGATCCCTCTCTGATGTCTGGTGGACATCTGGCTGGGGATGTCGTTTCAAGAGAGAGAAACGTCAGTTCGGCTGCAAGTTTGTTTGATGCTTATCAGGATGTGTTGCCACAACATGTCCATTGGAGAGTAATCGCCGCGATGTGTGTCATATGCATCACTGAGCGGTACGCGGCAAGATGTGACAAATCACGTGCCAACTTTCATGCTAATCGAGATACACGTTGACGTTTGCTGACAGCCAGCCCTCTTGGAATTTCAGCGGGGAATGGGATGAGCAGGAATTGTCATTGGTGCCTGAATGAAGACTGATGGGGCTTCTTTCCACCATCATTCCCAGCAGAGGCAGCAGCACATCTCGCCGTGGCCCGCCAGGGTTGTTCCTCGCATGGACTGACCTTGTCAGGAAGGCAGGACCCTTGTGACTGCAGCGGATCCCATTCTTCCTTAGGGATTGGCTGACTGGCATTGATAGGGAGAAGGTTGTGACCTCTCGCTGACAGACTAGACACCCACGTGACACCAGATGCCTCTGATACTTTTAACAGTTATTCACGCTGCCATTCCAGTGAGCAACAGACAGCTTTTTATTCTTTTTTATTTATATATATATATATATATATATATATATATTTCAGTGTATATCTCACTTAATGGTGCATAAGTTTCATGTTTGTAGATTTACATTTTAATACCAATATAATAATATACAAATATTTGTAATTTTTTAATTGATAATTTTTACGTTTTATTCCTTTTAATTAAGTTTTTTTTAGTTGCACTATTTTAATGTGTGCTTGTTACAGTGTAATTATAACAATAGGTGCTGATTAAAGGTGGGGTAAGTCTTTTTTGAAATATGCTGTTGGCCAAACAAACACCCCTTCTTCATTGCTCCGCCGCCAAACTCACACCCCATTCTAACAGCCCTGCTCCGAGTTGATCTCGAACCCTGATCAATGACGCTAAACATCGCATTTACTAGCAGTCGTCAGCGCCACTCTCACTAACTGGCCTCAGTTACGCACGCAATCCGAGAGATGATGTTTGTTTATCTTAGCAGAAGCGCAACAGAATAATGCTTCACTAAAAATAAAGCACAGATGATGAACAAATAGCAAGGAAGAACAAAAAATTAACGTACAGTACACAATAGTAATTACAAACGAGTTGGTTGTTAGTTGCCAACAGCACAGCAGCTCTAGACACGCAATGACACTCAAACCCAGTGTTTTTTTTTTTTTCGTTTTTTTTTTTTCTCTCTTAACAAACCCAGTGTTACTCACGTGTGAACCCGAATCAACCAACATCCGCGTCTGTTTTCAGACCTTCCCACTTAGCTCTCTCCAGCGCTGGACAGCTTTTCTAATATTAACACGGGTCCTAAATCTCTTGCCCAGACATAACCCTTTATTTTCCAGTGATATCTTCTGAGCTTTTCTCTTTTGTATTGTGTCTCATCTCTATTTCTGCAGTCTTTCTTCAGTTCAAATCTCCCTCTTGCTCGTTCTCTCTCCTCCACCGTCAAACGCCTGCTGATTGGCTACACGTTTGTTGTTGTGTCAGTCTGACTAACTTGTACTTACTTGTAATGTACTTACTACCGTTACTGGTTATGGTTTGGTTTAGGGTTCGTTGCTTGTAATTATGCATCATTTACTGTACATGCACGATGTGTAACAGGGACACTGTAAAATAAAGCGTTACTGTTTTTTGGGGGGCGGTTGTACAGCCTGTATATACAGCGCCTGTAGCCTATTTCTTTAGAGATGTACAACACAACGGTACAGGCGCATTTTTTGTTTTAATTACTATTGTTGGTTATTATGTAGATCCAGTATTGTTTTCATACTGATATGGATGTACTAAATAACACTTAAGTTTAAGATTTATTTGTCATGTTTTCAACAACACAGCATACTGCAGTACTTGCTGTCAATGAAATGAGCTATAAAATGTGCCATTACTGCTACTTCTAGCATCTGGCATCTCTAGAACATTTACGATTCAGCAATATGTCCTGGATCCACTCAGATCTTGTGTCAGATGGCCCGCACCAGAGAACAATTAGTACAAAGTTCATTGCAGAGAACATCCGAAATATGTAAGGTTTTTTCTTTTTTCTTCTTTTTTCTTTTTTTCAGGCTTAGGATATTAATTTAATCATATCACAAGCATTTATCTCTCTATTAGTAAGTATACATTTTTTGTTCATATTTTGTTGCATTTTTTATCATTTCAGATCAGTTTTATTGCCAACCTTTTTATTTTTTTTACAGGTTTTTCAGCTTTTGTCTCCGTAATAGTTTCACTTGACTACAGTAACCTTGGCAGGCACTCAGAGAGAGAAAAGACTAGTGAGGATTCTTCCATTCCATTTTTCATCTAATCCCAATTGAGGGTCAAAGTGTTTCCTGTCTGTCAGCTGTTTGTCATTCTCTCTATCTCTCTGTGCTCTTGAGAAGACTTTGCCCGCTGCCACTCTGGTATTGTCTGCATATTAATATCTTTCTGGGTTACTACGGTTACCAAAGTTCCCGCTCTGATCCCATCCTACACTGATTTTGTTCTGAGTAGATTACAACTTAAATATGTGGCTTAGGATGAGGGCGAGTGTGTCTATTTTATGAAAGATGAAAATGGCCTCTGTATTGTCAGATGCGCCTCTCTCTCTCTCTCTGTCTCTCTCTCTCTCTCTCTCTCTCTCTCTCTCTCTCTCTCTCTCTCTCTCTCTCTCTCTCTCTCTCTCTCTCTCTCTCTCTCTCTCTCTCTCTCTCTCTCTTTCTTTCTCCGTCATCTGTTCTGTAGGGGCAGACCCTCAATAATTGCCCAACACTCCTTAAGTCCAATTCTAATTTAGCCCAGCAACAGCAGGGTGGTCACTCACTGGAAATCTAATTAGAGGCTCCTGTGTGTGCGTCCGTATGTGTGTGTGTGTGTGTGTGTCTCCTGTGAGATGGCGAGTGAAATGACTGATAGCATGGAGGAAGCCATTTGGATCAGTGTTTAAAACACAGGCAGAATGTGTGCCAGGAATATCTGGCTTTTTAAAGCCTGCTCGAGCTATATTCCTACCTGAATACTGACCTAATTGATTTCGATTCAAAAACAAAACTGGGTAGAGGTTTGTAATCTGTTTATGTGCATGTCTGCCTGCTAGGTGACCCTTGGATCATGTGACGATATCATGGGACAGGTCAGTGATAATGATTGGTTGTTTTGGCATAAACAGGCCAACGGCTGCGGTCTCAAACCAACAATGTCGTCTTTGTGGTCGAAAGTCAGACACACACACCGTGATATGGTTTCCTGCTTGTTTTTCCCTCCTCGAACCAAGAGCCCATGAGCCGTTTTGTCAATTTATTTGTTTTTGTTTTTCTCGAGAGCTGTTGATCAGTTCCTGACACGAACATTTTCCAGACTTTGTGTCTTTTTATATGTGATTCGCTTTCTCTTTCAGCCTTTTTTAGCTCATCATTTTACAAAAACTCATGTGCTTTTCATTCTTGTAACTCAAGGCCATGGTCATGGATGTGATTCACATCAGGGAGTGTGTGAAATGGTTATACCTCAAATACAATGCAAGTTAAATAAATGTTTCAGCAAATATAAATGTGAGTATATTTGTTCCAGTTCTTGTGAGGAACATTAGGATGGACTTTCGGTTTCAATCAAGCGTGGATTCTGCTCCTATTCTCCTGCCCAGAGACCTGGATATGCTGTATGTGCGATTCAGCAGCAATTAGCCTCAATCTCTGTGTGACAAACAGGCATTCAGTGAAGGTTTCTCATCATTGCAGGGTTGAAGGGTATAATTTAAAGTGCAAGTGCAATAATGTAGACTAATCAGCTGTGTTTATCTACTGACAGGGCCTTCAAGAGCCCATCCACACCCCTTTTCCTCTGAAATGATGCTGTGCCAGGTGCCTGGATGCCACATTTCCACTGGCTCGACAAGGGCAATGTAACTTTGTTACTACATATTTAACCTGCCCACAAACAAATGGGCTGCAGAAAGCAAATCATATCTTTTTACAAGACTTATTCCTAATTTTGAGAGACTTTTTAGGCTATTTTAACATTCAAGTAATTATATATTATCAAGAGCTGGTGTTAATGGAGGATACAGACATTATTTAAAAATTACTTAATTTTAGTTAATTGTTTAAACTAACAATATTTAATCAAATAATTTATAAATTAAATCAAAATAAATATTAGTTTATAGTTAAAATTCTTTTATTTAAATTCTGGCAGATCCCAATAAGCAAATAATCATTTTGTTATGGCTGATATTAAAATTCAAAAAATGTATTAATTTAAGCATTACAACAATGTATATTGTACAGTAAAATGGACTAAGCAACTACAATGAATAGTTATTTAAAAAGGAAAAAGAAAATAAATAAATAATGAAAATGCAATTAAAAAGAATAAAAAAGAAAAAGCAGTTGCCGGTAAATATACAATATTTGTTGTTAAATTAAAAAGCCACTAATATCGGACGATTACCAATATGATACAGCTATACTGTATTGTGCATTCTTACTGAATAAATCTCGAATACAGCTTTCTAACTCTAACCCAGATTTGCTTTTTCTTTAGTGGAAACGCTCTGAACAGGTTTATACTGTTCTTATATTGGTGGAAAAGGCTACCTAGGGGTTCCAATCGGCTCATTGAACTCAAGCAGGTTTTTTGAATCTTATCAACTTGGAATGAAGTTGTAGAATCTCTGACTCAGTTGGATCCTAGGAACTCTATAAGTGAGGGAGTTGTGAGGGAGAGTCTGGCCTCTGCCCCTGTTCACAGCTACTTGTGGGTCCCTGACAGCGGGGTTGCTGGGTAATGGGCCGTGGAGAGCCAGAGCACTAATGTGCTTAATCGTGTTTGAAATGACAGAGGAGCCCAGGGACACCAGACTTTATTATGTTGGACCATGTATACAGAGAGGAGACTCATTCAATTTCTGCTTCTGAGGGTGTGAAAGGGTCCCAGAGTGGAAGAGAATGGGAGGAGTGAGAGGGAGCGAGCGAAGTGTGTCCTTTTCATGTGACACTTGGGACAAAAGGAGGTGAATCACATTAAAAAGCGCCTAACTCTTATTTGAATTAAAAATCATGTTTCTCGCTCCCTTCTTGGCTGACATGATGTTTCCTTAAGCAGGTATTAAACCGCTGATGGAATTTAAATTCATCCGTGCAAGATTTTAATCGTAATTTTTTTTTATCGTGAGCCAGCAGTGATAAAAGCCAGGCTTGTTAAACAGAGTCAACCTGTAAATGAATATAGATCTTTTAAAAGTGATACGGTCGCACGCCATAAAAAGCCGTCTTTCTCTTGCCATCAGGGTTTCCGCGCTGGCCTCGGCAAGTGTCTTTTAAAGTGCTGCAAGAGAGGTAGGGATGCGCGGATCCCATGGCAAGCCAAGGAGCTGTTGGTAAATCCAAATGAATGTCGGATAATCAATCCTGGGCTCAAGAGATTTCTCCTCCTCAAACTTCAGTGCGGCCTTATTCCTCCCCGCCACCGCAACCGCTCTGCCTCATTTACCAAGGACCCGCAATGGGGCCCGGCTACCTTCCCACATCGAGCCAACAGAGAGTCAGCGCTGACCCCGTGGAGGAAGCAAAGGATAAGCAGGGGTTTAGTCAGATATCGACAGCTGTCTGCTCATCAGTGCCTTGCGTCTCTTCGAACGCCACATGAATGCACACTGATTAGAAGAGCAAGAGAGATGCGAACAGTTTGCAAACACGCACACCCATTTGTGTGTGCCACCTGCCTAGAAAAGGGGGGTAAACTTCTTGGTGGACTCTGTATGGGTTTGTATGGTCATGTTTTTTTGTTTTTTTTACAAAATAATAAATATATTTTGGTATGTGGTTTAAGTAGGAGAGCTGTGTGATTTGGTCTCATATAAAGGGTGTGATTTAAAGGGATAGTTTACCGAAAAAAAAAAAAAAAAGTCAAATAATGAACCCTCATGTCTTTAGAAAATTGTATGACGGACTTTCTTCTGTGGAACTGATAGGGTTATGTATGCTCTACCATTCAAACATTGGGGGTCGGTATAGAGCTGCACCATTAATCGGTAAAATATTGCGATCACATGGTCTGATTTAAACGGATTTGGCTTTATACTCAACTGTGTGCTACGTACCAATCCATTTCCATTAATAGTATTTTTTTAATTATACTTTAAAGCCTACCAAAGTATCCTTATATTTTAATATAGCTCAATGAGGAACTTGACTTTGTAAACCAAGTATCTGTTCTGATATTGAACTAGAATCTATAGATCAGTGTCTTTGGTTGAGGATTATGGTTAGGGTGCATATTATATATGTTTGCAAAGAGAAAGAGAATATTCCTTTGAGATATTTTCTACCCAACTACTGCTCTCTGTGGCTAAAGATCCTTTAGCAAATGTCAGGTTGGCGTACCATAAATGTCAATGTTATTGATTAGCATTTAGTATACAGTCAACTAAATAGCAGAAGTTTTACATAATGGGGTGATTGCCCCTCTGTGAATGATTCTCGCGATTCTGCCTTGAAACTTGGCTGAAAACATCTCGACCGACTTTGAGAATCATTGTGCCAAGACTTGTAAACCGTTGTTGGAACCTGCATTTGTTTTAGCCTGGCTGTGATTTGCAGAGCTTTACAGAGACAGAGAGAGTGAGCTGAGGGGAAGTAATTAAGTCCAAATCCATTTAGGTCATTTAATTAATTGAGGGACACGTTCACTGGTTTCCCAGCCCTATCAGTGTTCACATCAGCCTTGAGTGCTGATTGAGATGCCATTTGCAGCATATATTAATGGCAGCAGAGAGAGCAACTTGGAGAAATGGGCTGTCTTGTCTTATCTACTCAACGCCGCTGAGGTCTCAAACTTTGGTTCTCTAAAGAGTGCTTCGCCTTGAGTGAAAGGGACATCTTAATATTAAAAAAAATATCAGGATGAGACTTTGATTAATTTGACCTAATTCCTTTGAGGTTTTTTAATATCTTTGATTTTTTTTTTTTAAATCTTAGTCGACATGAAATAAAAATGTTTTCTTTTTTTGTATGCATGTTATTGGTGTTATTGTTAACAGTTCACTCATGCATTTTTTTTGCGTAAACCCCGCCCCTTTCTTACAATCACTGCAAGCTTGCGTTCAGATCTGCCTCTAATCAACAACCGATGGATATAAGCAAGTCAACTCCCTAAATTTATTTTTTCTATCTGTTATACTTAGACATCACATTTCATCGTGACAGTATTAAACTTTGGTGTGTAATTTATTCTCACACCATGCTACGGCATGAATGGTACATCAAATCATGTGGCTTGTTTAGGTGAGGTGTGCTGGTACTTTTCTAAGCAATCTGACTTTCTTTTCATCAGTAGTTAATCCATAATTAGGGTGGTGGGATGGATTTGGACATAATTTGTTAAGCAAAAAGATATACTTTTTTTCCTCTTCTTCTTCTTTTTTCTTTTCCCTCTGCTCTTGTATTCATCAGTTTTCACATGATCTCCCCATCATCGATTCCTTGAAAAGCAACACAGCTTTTTGCTTTGGTTTTGCAGTCATAAGACATCCAGATGGTATAGTTTGTGCTTATCTTATCATGATGTCTTGTTTGTTTGTGTCCATATGAAAAAGACCCCATGATCCTTTCAGCTTCAGTCTGGGGAAGATGATGTCTCACATTTTGTGCTGTATTAGTTCTAGAAGAGTGTGTGTGTGTATATGCTCCATTAGGAGCTTACCGCCCTGTCCCTGTACTCAGTTCTCTAAGTATAGCTAATCCATCAGACATAATGTCCCATTATATAGCCCTGACAGAGTGTATCTGTGTGGGCACATGAGGTGATTAGCACTTATATGAAGCCTGATCAGTATTAAAGTAAGATGTTTGTTTGAGTTGCTGATCCAAAATACAGCAGTGTTTCTAAACTGATGGGTTGCAAACCAGAAATAAGTCACTTGTATTTTCTGATCACAGTCAGGAGGGAAAAACAAATAATAAAAATAATCATTTAATCATGCGTAATTATAATGGAAAAATAAACTGATTTATCTGCTTCTAAAAGGAGGAGAAAATGTTTCATATTTTAATGTTGAAGTCAGAGGCTGTGCATATTGGCACATATTCATGTCACTTGGTATAAGCCAACTTATCAAAAAAATCTAAATATAAGAGATTTAGAATTCAGAATTGTGCATTTTCATGTTAATAATTGTGCATATTTTTAGACCAATGGGGTTTCTGGTTATATTAATTAATACATTTCAATATTTGCTTTTAAGTAAAAAAAAATTACGTTTAAATTTGTAATGGGTCACACTTGATTTCCAATGTAAAATCTGCATCCTAAAGCAATACCAGTTGAGAACCACTGTACGGGAGGACAGTCCATTCTCCTTTTGCCCATTGTATCATGTATAATAACCTGATGCCAAACTCATTAATGTCAGTATCTCAGTCCATAATGAATCTAATACAAACACTCAAAGCAGTCATTAATAATTCAGCCTATTTTCAATAGAACTCTTTGGCAGAAGATTTTCACTTTTTCCATTGTCCTGAAAATAAGTTTTTGATCCATCCCTGTTGGCCTTGTGTAAAAGCTGACAGACTGAGACCGCATCCCAGCAGCCTTTGCGGTTAATTGAGTTAAGTCACCTGTGAAAGACTGTACAGTTGGAGTCAATGAGCCAGGTGTCCCCCAGGCTGGGGCCCTTATAATATAACCTATTGTGCTTTTGCACACTCAATCCATCTCTCTTTCTTTCTCGAGCTCTGTTTCTCCATTATTACGTTAATAAGAGCTATGCTGTCACTATCAAGCTCGGTGTGACTGTATGATGCTTGAATATTAAATTGCATTAAAGAGATAGTTAAAAGTGAAAAATCAGTCATTATTTACTCACCCTGTTGACAACCCATCTGCCCAGAAAGGAAAATTACGCTAGTTGCTATATATTTTCCGGGCAGTTAGTCTGCATGGCGATGCTTTCAAGCTTAAAAAAAAGCAGCAAAATAGCCACGACAGTATCCTAAAAGTGTGCAGTGCATATGACTCATCATGTGCTGCATTAGTCTTCTGAAGTTGTATGAACCATTTAATGCAGTACTTTCTGATGCTTGAAAGCCTCGATCCCCATTCATTGTAAATGGATGTAAAAGCGCAATTATGAAAGTTTCTCATTTTGTGTTCTATAGAAGTCATATAGATTTGGGATGACATGCCAATGACTTTAACAATCATTCAGTCACATGTACATGTTGTTCAGTCAAGTAGAAGTATTCAAAGCGATCTTTGCAGTGACCATTTTTTAAAACGGCAATTGTCGTCATCGTCCTCTTTCTTGTCTTTTCAGGTGGTGTTCGATCTACTCTGGGTCATGCTGTGTGGCTGACTTCTATGCTGTAGCTGAAATGAGGTTGGTGATTTTGGGGTCGCGGCCCCTCTTGGCCTTGACCCTCATGCTCACCCTCACCTGCCTAAAGCATCTGTGCCATGGTGCAACGCCCTTTCCTCAGGACCTGGAGCCTATCAGCACTGTTGGTAGTGAACGTAAGTATGATAATATGAAACACCAGTTAGCACTGCAGTTCCTGAGATAAAAGTGATGTTATTTCACTGATCTGTTTTTAACTTCAGGCATACAAAGTGTACAAATCTCAGGTTTTTTTTCATATCTTTATAATTCAATCATGACATTTGGAATTACAAATGCTTTATCTTGCATGATATATAGCAATAGGCGCATTAAACCGTACCCAGAGTTTAAAAGTAAACAGCCTGCCAAGCAATCAGATCTTGGCAGACGTGAAGCATTTCACACGCCAAATAAATATATCAGCTGCCATTGCTGCCAAGTCCATCCTCACTCCACCTTCCCGTTCCCAGCCCTAATCTACCCCATCCCGGTTTTCCACCCCATGCTACTCCCCAGCTTCCAAACCTATTGGGTCTGAGAGACTGGCTTCACTCAGAGCTGCTGTGAAGTTGTTACTAATTGGCAAATAAAAACTCCTCAGTCTTGGCTGTGTAGCAAACAGTAGGGTGTGGAGAGGCCGGCTCAATTGCAAAATGAGGTGTGATAGAAGTGTTTACTGTTTTATGTTTATATTTTGCGGACAATCCATTTTTATGCAGTCTATACCATCCAGCACTATATTCTTCATAACTCTTAAGGAAACCAAAAAGTATAATTTTTTACATTGAATAAGTTGGAAGCGTGGTTTAGTGGCAGGGTTGTGCTCTCATTTAATTGAATATCAAATTCATACAAATATAATTTTAAACTAGAAAATCAACATTTGTTAATACAAACTTTGAATGTTGGCTTGAAAAACTTGGAGAAATGGGGGGATGGGGGGGGGGGGGGGATCATGTTTGAGCAGATACAAAATCTCTGCGGGGCCTTTTGTTCTCCTGAAATGAGTGGACCACATTTGAGAGAGCTGGATTCAAAAACATATACTGAGCCTTAGGGCCATTGGTGTACAGATAGCTGGGCTAATAGAGCTCTCCAAAAAGAACATCACACAAGTAATGAGACCCATTTATCAACCATTTCCACCTGTGTGTGTGGTTTTACATCCTGAGACTTTGCTTTGTGCTAGAGCTTCTACACATTGTAACCTTTAAACCCATTAGATGAGTGTGACTACGTTCACACTGTAGCTAAATACGGTTGTCACTCCTCTTCTGAGTGAAAAATCCTGTTCACATAAAATTAATTTATGGGAGTGAAAACTACTATATGCAACCAACTCGAACAACCAGTGTTTTGTTTATTCTTGTTAAGATGTTTGGACTGTAATATATGGGTTTCTTGTGGAGCAGAGGGCTGGTGGGAGCAACTGCGGTGCAGAGAGACCATATCAAAATATGCAAATGAGTCAAGACAGGTACCTCAATTTCTGTGATTTTCTAGCACAGCAGCTCTGAGGAGCTGTCAGCAAGTGGCCTCACTGCATTAACTAGTTGCTCAGTTTGCTTCTTTACACATGACACATTTAAGGTATAATTTAATAGCAATTGTCATTTTAATTTTCAGGAGTAAATGTAATTGTTGAATGTAATTGTCATTGCTCAGAAGCGAATTGTAAACTAGTTGTTATTGCAGTTGGTGCATATGATACCTTTGATGGTGCGTCTATCTCCCCCATAGCCCTGCAGTCTTGGTGCAGTCCACACATTACGGGTAAAAGAAGTTGCATCTTAACAAGCTTTAACAGAAAATGGCATCTTTGTTGATTATCAAAATCCATGTTATATGATTAGAACCACAGTGGACTAGTTGTTTCGCATGTCATCCAGTGTGATCATCTTTGATATGTACTTAAAGGGATAGTTCACCCAAAAATGAACATTTGCTGTTCATTTACTCACCCACAGCCAGACCAGTAACGGAATATTTGTTCTGATATTTGTTCTTGTTATTTGTTCATCCAGACAGTTTGTGAGACTCAAGCCGGGGACACACCTAACAACTAGCTGAAACATTCTAAGACTGAACTGAACACACTTACAGACTGTTTCCTATAACTGGAGCAGATTTTAAACACTGACTGAACGCAACTGTCTCTGACTCGGCACGTTTGGGCATGATCAGTCATCAAATTACATTCATAATCGGCCTTACGGTCATTAAGTGTGTCCCCGGCTTTAGCAGATTGAAAATATATATTAGACCTGTTAGCCTTCAATCCCATTCACTGGATGCGTGATATTGCCATAAGGCTACACTCTCCAGATATTTGTTCCAGTTTGTAGTTGGGTGGAGTTGATGCTAGTTGTTGAAAGTCAGCACCAGTCTGCAGAGTTTGGGCAGTTAGTTGTTAGTTGACAGATTTCTCCCCAATAAAGTGTAGTGTATGACATACTGTATCAAACTTATTTGATATTTTGATGTAGAACACATTCTTTTCATTTGTCATGCATCTCCTAGCATGGAGGCGTATGTTTCTGCGGGTGTTTGTTGTGTTCAGAACAACTTGAAAGTATTGCAGTGTTTGATCCTCGGTTGATTAGTGTAAGTCACTCAGTTTTTCTTTGTAACCGTTACGGTTATATGATATGCTCAGCATTTTAAAGTCTAAGTTTAGACCCTATCCTTTAAAATTTAGAACTTCAGTTTGGTTGAATAGTCTTAAATTACTTTGAAGATTGAAGCTGAGAATTTTAGAATATTTATTCTCATGCAGTGATTTTCAGTTGCAGTTTCTTTCTCGCATCACTGGTTCATTGGCTCTGGCTCTATGTTGAGATGCAGACACTCTAGGTGATCTTTCTTGAGGGATGATCCTGCCGAGATCAAATGATGGTGTTTACCCAGTCAGTGTCTTTGAGAAAAGAGTGAAGTTTCTGCTCCAATTTAACCCTTGCCTGTTTGTTTACTGTAGCTCCTGAACATCAGAGCGAGCTTTGGTTCCTGTGGCGGCCACCTGTGGTCTGCCAAGCTCAGGAGAAACTCTTAACAATAACCAGTTTTATAATCGCTGAGTAACTTAACAGGAATCATTAAAACGTCCAGATTTTCTTTCCACCCCAAGGTCATGTTTGCAACCCTGTGTCTGCTACTTTGGTGCAGTGCACAGTTCCCAAGCAGACCTGCAAATTAAAGGTCCCTGCAGGTCATTGCGGACGCCTCTGCGGGTCTGAAAATGTTGCGCAACCCACTCGGCCTCTGAAAGTAGAGCATGCCAAAAGTGACTTGTGACTCATCTTTGACATTGTGCAGAAACAATCTTTTTAAGTGTTAATGAGATTAATTAGCTAATTATATTTCTGAGTGTAAAGACACTTACACATCATAATTGCTCACATCAAAATGAGATCTGTGATATGAGTCACTATAACATTGAAGTTTTTGGTGTGGGAAGGCCAAAAAAAAGGTCGCTGTTTGAATTTAAATAAGCAAATGCTTAAGACATTATTGCAATGATTATTTTGTTTCTAGCATGTTAAATGTTTGGCAACAGTTCGTCTAACCCTAATTGATGGAGTGTGTAGATTTTCATTTCTTAAACAACCATGTAGGAAGAGACATCATGGTCATATTCAAGGATTACAATGCCAAGATTCATCAGGCTCAAATTGGGAAAGAATGGTTGGGAAGGGAGCATGAAGAATCATTTTCACACATGAATTGGCAGACCTTTATTTCATTGAAAGACTTTGGTGTTGTCTATACTGCCCCTTGAATGTACCCGTTGAACTATTTAAATGTACATTTAAATAGTTTATTAATCATTTACTTACACTTTCTAAGTGATCTTATGAATCACTGACAACTCCTAAATAACTGGTTTGTAAATAATGCAATACTTCATTTAGAAATGTTAAATTGATAATTAATAAAGTATAAAAATACAATTATTAAACATATTATAGATATATTATAAATTAAGAATACATCATTTATAGCTGTATTTGTAAACTGCTTGTTAATGTCTATTAATGCTTTATAAATTATGAATTAACTGTTTACTGATCCTTGACTAATGATGAGTAGCGTGCAGTTATTGTAAAGTGTTACCGATCTTGACCAAAAATTGATGCACCTTTTGATGGATATAAATTAATCTGATATATTACACATTTATTGATGAATTTAAAAAGTCTTCTGATGTAAATTTCTATTATTTCAATGATGTTTTTCCTCAACTTTTTGAGGAGGGGGAGGAATGTGAATATTGATATTGTTGCTTCTGACATTTTTGTGAAAAGGCTTACTTAAGGACTATACAAGAGGAGTTCATATTGCATACTGTAAACAAGTTACACTTAATTTGAAAAAGTTGGTGTGAAAATAAGAATAATCCTTCAGGTGCTGCTGTGACACCAAGATGGTAGACCGTGACAATTTCTAGTTGATTTTAACTCCGTCTTTTCTCTTCCCTATCTTGAAGACACCTACCTGTACCCCAGTTTCCAGGGGAACGTGTCAGATAACGACACCGCCAGACTGGGGCTGGATTTTCAGAGGATGCTGCGGATTAACCACATGGTCTACATTGCTGCAAGGTATGTCGTGTCAGTTCAATCACACGCTCACACTGCACAGAACACCACCGCTGCACACACATTTCAAAAGATGCAACATCGACTGGGAATTCCAGACCTCTGGATCCGTACACTCCAGTGCTGTTTCTCCAGACGCCTGCAGCGATAAGACCCACACACTAATGATAAGGGTCGTGTGATTGGGCCAATCAGTCTCATTCAGACCTAGATTGCAGACAGATGGATGTTCGCTCGCTCTCTGACACCTCTTTCACCCCTTCCATTTCATCCCTGTCTGTCTCTTCATCACTCATGCTCTCTCACTCTCGTTTTTGCTGTCCTCTGCCCTCTTCAATTCAGCTCAAGGTGTTATTGGCACTGTATTGTTACTTATTGAAAGAAATGGCAAAAATAATCTCAGTTGCTTAAACACTTGATGAGAATATTGGCATTTCTTTATCTCTCTCTCTCTCTCTCTCTGTGTGTCTCTGTAGAGATCACGTTTTTGCCATTAATCTCAGCGCTTCAACGGAGCGTATCGTCCCCCAACAGGTAAGCTCACCTTTTTCTCAACTTTCTGTTTCAGTCATCTCTAATGTTTTTCTTTCTCTAAGATCAGTGATGTGAGTGCGTAAAGTAGAATATTCACTTTTATTCGTCTTTGGGGAAGGGCCATTTAGAAATCCCATTTTTCAAATGAGCAATTCTCTTTATGGGGGCTTTAAAGAACGCATATTCTACACTCTTATGTCTATTTTTCCCTGAGGTCCACTTGAAATGTTAGTCAAGGTCTCTAACACAAAAAACAGCCGTAATTTAGTTTTGCACGACCATTTTCCACCCTCAGTGTGACACTTGGAATTAAAAAGGCTGTTTATGCTTCTGTACATTCTGTAGGGATCTTTATGCTAATGACCTTTATTATGATTGGCTTAGCTCATTGCATGGGAAATGAGTTACAACATTTACTGAAACAACTATTTTCAGGCCTATATAATGAGTGGTTCACAAAACAACCTGTACTGAAATGTGTAGCACACTGCTGTAGACTATTGCTGTAGAGTCTAGACTTTCAACAAATATGCTTCTTTTTGTGCTTCATGATTTTTTTTATTTTTTCGATGCAATTTCATATAACAAATACAATAATTACAACAATATTATATAACAATAATTAATAGTTTATAACAATAATTAGATGCATAACTAGCTATTTTTAAACACATCAAATGTCTGCATCCTCCAGTTAAAATTGGTATTTTGGTTGGGGCCAATACACTCATTGGCAGCACTCCGACATGTTGCGCTTTAGGCGAGTCCTGGCTCACGGACCTTTGCCCATCCCGTCCCCCTCTCTCTCCCACTTGACTTTCTGTCTACTCTACTATCCTATCTTAAAAAAGGCAAAAACAAATATTTTTTTAAGTTGTTATTTTGGCCTGCTCCAAATTATAGCTCCTGACCTTCTCGACTGTATCATGCCATTAAAGATTATACAGCAATATCATAATTTGGATCATAAAATTACTAACTGTAAAAATTTGCTAATTAATGGCAAAATAACCAAAACAATATATATATTTTTATATATTTACCTTTATTTAACCTGGTAGATCAGTTGAGAACAAGTTCTCATTTACAACTACGATCTGGCCAAGACAAAGTAGTGCGACAAAAACAACAACACAGTTACACATGGGAAATAAACAAACGTACAGTCAATAACACAATAGAAAATCTATATTCAGTGCAAATGTATTGCAAAATGCAGTAAGGTTAGGAAGATAGACAGTAAATAGGCCATAGTGGCGAAATAAATGACAGATTAGCATAAACACTGGAATGATGGAATGTGCAAGTAGAAATACTGGAGTGCAACATGAGCGGAAGTAAAAATAATAATAATATGGGGATGAGGTAGTAGGGTGGGCTATTTACAGAAGGGCTATATACAGGTGGAGTTATCGATAAGCAGATTTGATAGCTGATGCTTAAAGTTAGTGAGGGAGATGGGAAACTCTAGCTAAAAGGGTTTTTGCAATTTGTTCCAGTCATTGGAGAACTGGAAGGAATGGCGGCCAAAGGAGGTGTTGGCTTTGGGGGTGGCCAGTGAAATATACCTGCTGGTGCTCATGCTACGGGTGGATGTTGCTATGGAGACCAGCGAGCTGAGATAAGGCGGGGATTTACCTAATAGAGACTTATAGATGACCTGGAGCCAATGGGTTTGGCGACAAATATGTAGTAAGGGCCAGCCAACGAGAGGATACAGGTCACAGTGGTGGGTAGTATATGGGGCTTTGGTAACAAAACGGATGGCATTTTGATAGACTACATCCAATTTGCTCAGTAGAGTGTTGGAGGCTATTTTGTAAATGACATCGCCGAAGTCAAGGATCGGTAGGATGGTAAGTTTTACAAGGGCATGTTTGGCTGCATGAGTGAAGTGAGGCTTTGTTGTGAAATAGGAAGCCGAGTCTAGATTTAATTTTGGATTGGAGATTAATTTGAGTCTGGAAGTTGAGTTTACAGTCTAACCAGACACCTATGTAAGTCAGACCCGTCGAGAGTAGTGATGATAGTCTGGTGGGCGGGTGCGGGCAACGTTCGAATGAAAAGCATGCATTTAGTCTTACTAGCATTCAAGAGCAGTTGGAGGCCACGGTAGGAGTGTTGTATGGCATTGAAACTTGTTTGAAGTGGGATTTAAATGTCCCACAACTCTGTCGTCAGTTTGTTTTATTTAGTATTTATTTCTAAAAACGAAAATATAAAATCTGGTTTTAAACTGTATTTAGATGTCCCATTTACACATTTTTCATAATAGTGAATCACAGGCCTCATATAAAATGAATAGAAAATAAAATCATTCATATACTATTTAGCATGACCTCCTGAGTTTCGTGATCTACATTTCTCAAAGTTAAGCATCTTCTTTAACTTTTTTTTAAGTAAAGAACAAAATCCTATTTTTATTGAAAGTTTGCATCTTAAGGTGTTTAAGAATCAATTTTTATACTTTATTGAAGGGAAGTGGCTGTTTTTTTCCCCCTAGAAAGACCCATTTTTGTAGTTACATAGGCTGAGGAGGCAGTTTTGAGTTCTGAACGTTAGTTATTTAGTTAGACTTATTATTTTTGCTATTTTAAATCGCAAAGGAAATCCTGTTTTTCCATTATGCGTTGTTATTGCTAACAGCAGTCATATCAAATGTAATAATGTTGATGAAGCAATCTGCTTATGGATAGATCACTCACTCTTTCTATTTTTCTTTTGTCCTTTGGGTCTCGCTGACATTATTATCTTAACTGTTGAGAGTAAGATGTCACTGCAGCAAATAGTTGTGTTAGTGAGAGTGTTGTTTTTAGCTTGTCATGCTATGTGTGTGTGGGTGTTGATTGCCTGCTGTTCCTGATGGGTGGGCAGACATGTGGCGGCCCAGTAAATCTCTGAAATACAGCCTGACCTAATGACACGAGCAAGCACCCACACACACATACACACTCAAATTGTTAACAACCTGAGGGATCTCTCTTTTCCTTCTGTTGCTCAAGTCCTGCTTGTCTCTCTCTCTCTCTCTTTGCTCCTTTTTTTGTTTATTATGTGTGATGCTTATTCAAGTAAATGAGATTTTCCCATTGCAGCTGTTGTGAATGGCGATGAGCCTGTGATTCTTTGTTTGTTTGTGTGGCAGAAACTGACATGGAAGACAAAGGATGTGGAGAAATGCACAGTCAGGGGGAAAAACAGCGTGAGTACACAACTCTTTTATTTCTCCTTCTCTTTCTCCATGTAATTGTGTGATAGAAGTCAGCAACTGTTGCATTTAGTGTTTATTAGTCGGGCATAGACAGACCTTCATCTAAACGGCAGGTCTGGTACACAATGCAGCTTATTCTGAAAAAGAACAGGAAGAACATAGACAGGAAGACAACATCTGACTGACACATCCACATTTTATTTTGTAGTTTTATGCCGATTTGAGGCGGATTTAAAAAAAAAATAGATCTTACAGGAATAGACTAGTGAGAAAAAAAAGAGCCCAGTCTATTTGAATGGTTCTGCAGTAAATATTGGAAAAATATGTATAGATTGTTTCTAGTCAGAATTTCTCCCTATACAAAATTAAGTATTATTTTGATGACATAACAAAAAAACAAATCAAAATATACAGACTTATACAAAAAACAATTACCGGTACATAAAAAACTTTGGATGTTTATCAATACTGATAATATATCAGTATTAATGGACAATATATTGTTTTATTTAAATATTTAATCTAATTCTTTTTAATGCAATTTTTTAATAATTAAAAATTTTATCTTAAGAGATTTTTTTTAAATGGATCTGTATTGGATGATTTAGATATTTAATAAATATTTAATATGGCATTCTAATTTACTCTATTTTTACTTCTAGACCATCTTAGTTGTAATCTAATCTAACCTAAAATTAATCTTTAATCTTTAATTAATCTTTTGATTAGATTTTGTTGTTTTATTTTCAATTTATTTGGAGAAAATGGTATAGAATTTTACTATCCATTTATCAATTATCGTGCACACCATGAAAATAATTATCCTCCAGATTTTTAATTGAATGCTTCCCTAAAAAAATTCTGTGCCCTTATCCCTAAAAGTTGTCAAGCCAGCCAAACAGATTAGAGTTTGCCAGATCGAGAAGACACTTGCCAGATTTGTGATCAGTATGCATCAGATGGTCAGTAAATGGTCTGAAGCTAAGAGGTTCTCCACAAGTGGCTGTATATATGTGAAGATATGTAAACTCACACAGGTTTTATAATATCATTGTTGGTTGAAGACCGAGTTGCAGTGAGCGAGTCAGATTCTGGAGCTCAGCATAGGGATTATGGTAATTTGTGTGTGGAAGTGAAGGGAAAAAGGGAGTCAGTAATGATGCTCGCTGTAAGCTTCGGGATGAGTCAGTGTGTGTGTGTGTGTGTGTTTGTGTAATTCAGGAGTTATATATAGTGTGAGTAAAAGCCAGTGTCTTGTCTTTCATAGGATGAGTGTTACAACTACATCAAAGTGCTGGTGCCACGTAACGATGAAACTCTCTTTGCATGTGGAACCAATGCGTTCAACCCCACCTGTCGCAACTACAAGGTATGATGAGTCTATTTCTGTCACACACACACAGTTATTTCCTCCTACAGATGCGTATTCTGAAGCTTCTCTTTAAAGAATCAAAATTGACAGTCTACATACACACATCTACTTAAATTTGTCAGCATTAATATTAATTTGAATATTAGGCCTGTTCAAAAAGGTATATATCCTGCTCTTTCTCAGAAATAAATTCATAACCTGTCACACCTGTTTACAACCTGATTATTTTTTTTCTTTGTGTGAGAGAGGTCTGCGTTCTCCCATCAACACTGTCTGTTGGCTAAACTAAACAATTTCTGCAGTTGCAATGAGCAATTTTAACACATTTTAGTCATGTTAACTGGGTTTCCATCCACTTATTTTGGGGAAATGGATGGAAGCATCAATAAATAAAATCAGGCAAATAAAATTATTAAAATGCACATAAAAAATTGAGGTGGATAAATGTTTTTTTTTTTTGGTGTGTATTTACTGATGGGCGTCAAAAATGTCATGTGACTGCTTCAATTAAGGTGACTGAATAATACGCTCAGATGATTGGCTGCTATTGCATTTAATAAAATAGCCATATAGTGAATACAACATTTTAATTTCTAGTTTACGTAGTAGGCAATCATAATCGTAGTAGGGGGGTTTGCTACTTAAGAAAAAATGTATTCAGTGCCTGCAAAAAACTGCAACAAATCACTAGTTTAGTGATGTGGAATCAGGCCTGTCCTGCGATTGATGGTTTTCCATCAACATTAGCAGATCTGTTCCTGAGCGGTGTGTGTGCGTGTGTGTTTTTGTTTGCCAGAGAGCATGTAAATCTGACTAAACGCTGGAGGAGGCCAGCAGGGAGTCAGCAAAACTCACGGATAAGGCTCTGCTCTCAACTTTTCCATTTGAGGCTCTTTGGAGATCTTGATTTATGCACCTTGCCCTGAAGGCATCTCCCTTCCATATTCCTCTCTTTCCTCTTCCTCTCCGCTTCTCTCTCAGTCTGTCTCCATTTTCTCATGCTCACAGTCTCGTTTTTCTGCATCTCACCGAGGAGAGGGATGTTCTGTTAGAGCCCTGGAGAGGGACAATATGTCATGTCTTGCAAATCATGTCACTCAGTTCCTCTGCCTCGTCTCCTCACGCATTCCTTCTCTCTCAACTCACAGCTCGAGCTGTGGAGAACTTTCTGGAAAACTGTGCAAGGAGAGGTTAAGGAGAGATTGTTATAATATATAGTTATGAGACTTTTGGAAAAGTTCAATTTGCCATTTTCTCACTATTACACTTCCCCATATTGTTACATGCAGATTACTTTTGCTGTCATCTGTTGCTCGTTTGATGTTTTTAAAACACTAATAATTGTATTATTATTATTAAAGAGGTCTTATTATGCTTATTATGAGGTCTTATTATTACATTTTCAACATTCTTTAGTGTGTAATATTGTTTGAGCATGAAAAAGGTCTGAAAAGTCCACTCCATAAGGAGGTATTCACTATATCAGTAAACACTGTTTCTGAACCCCCTGAAACGCCTCGATTGTAGTCTTGAGTTTTCTTCCGGGAACGTACATGTCACAATATTTCTCATTTAAATAATTTGTGCCCAAGGCATGCACAAAAAAGGGGTAAGCAGGTTGCCAATTGCTGATGGCAAGGTATGGCTGCTGCCATATCAATTGTGGCTGTCTGGCTGATTTTGTGAACCTTCCTCAAACAACATCACGCAAGCGCAGAAACAACGCTATTATCCTGCCATTTCATGCCAGATTTGAAGTTAGCTGAACATGTAGTAGCTATAGATAAGGACTGAATAAATAAAATGAAAAGGAAACGAGTATCGCTAGATGCCACGACATGAAAAAGACAACAAGCGACACCTGTACAACATAATCGATTTAAAGGGGACTTTCAGTTCATTCTTATAACAACTGGCTATAACTGTCTAATTTGCTGCATTATGAACAAAGTTAAATGTAATTCCTCCACACACACACACACACAGACACGATGCCAACCGCGTTTTGGTAGTTTTTCTCTCTGCTGTCATTCTACCTTTGTATGAATTTCAATGTCATGCAATTCAGTTTGTCAAATGGCTTCAAAATATATTTGAACAAGTCATGATCTGCTCTTAAATAGATTATTTAAGGTGTGAATAGATGTGCTTTGTTGTGATATTTGAAGATGGCTGCTGCAGCAGCGTGTATGATACTGTCAGGAATTAATGAAAATATGTGGGACTGTAGTAAAATTGAATGTCATCATCAGAGTTTGCTATACCCTGTCTTTTGGTGAATTGAAGCCACTAGGGGTGAGGCCTGGTTGAGTTGTGTTAGTATTGTGTTGAAACTCGCGGTTATGGTAAGGGGTGTGACATTTACCAAACATGCTCGAAGCGGGTTGACCAAACACAACACATTGGTCCAGCCGACCAATCAGAGCGCATTGCGCTTTTCGGAAGGAGGGATTTCATTGTGACTATCTAAACGGAGCGTTACTAACAGACTGGGAAGAGAGGTGCTGCAACAATGTCAAATATGTGAAAAAAGCATGAAAACCTATTCTAGTAGACCCCAAAAACAAAATCAAGACTTTGAAAAAGGTCAATAGGTCCCTTTTAAATTGCCTCTATATGGTTTTTCAAATATTTCCTTTAATGCAGTGTGTAATATAGCTGTTTGTGATTGTAAACGTTCTGCAAAGTTATAAAGTCGAGAGTGCACGATAAATAAAGTTATCGTCTCCCAAAGAAAGACTCTGAACCGCCTAAACGAGTCGTTATTTTTATTTATTCGTATCCTACTACTTTAAGGTTCTTCTACGTCACTAGAGGATACATTTGCAATGCTCGCCTATGTTGTACGTTGTCCGCCCACGAACATCTTGACCAGCCCTCAAATGTCATTTTACTGACGACTGCTTCTCAAATCTCGGAGTTTGCTTTACGCTTGCTTTAGAAAGATGGGTCAGTACCCAGTTTATTTGGACCAACTTGCTCCAAAGTATGACTAATTATTTATGTATATATTTTCTACCGGGTGTTTAAAATACGTAGTTTTGTGTTCTACATTGTGTAGGTCTCCGGCTAACCGGCCAACTCACGTTATTACTGTCTTACTTGAAATACTTCTGATTAGCAGCTGTGGGACACTATTACCTAAAACTGTGTCTATTAATGCAGATTGTCTGTCTTTCTTACTACTTTAAGTAAAAATAAACGATGGAGCGAGATTTGTTTTACAAACGTTTGTTACATGTCATTCACTTTAGTGCTCGTCTAATGTATGCGCTGTGTTATTGACACAGTTCCCACATGTGCGCTGCAAAAAATTGGAAATGTACACATCAGTTTGTTGATGGACACACACTTGTTAATGGAATGCTAATGGTGAGGAATTATAGTTGCAACATCTCATTATGTACCTCAAAATGAGTGATGTATCACTAAGAAATCGATTTGAATCGATCCAAAATCTTTTGAGAAAGATTAGTGATGCATTGCTGAATCATTTACAATTTAGTGCATGTTTCAAGTCGTCCTTGCTAATGGAGGTTCGGGTTGAATTACTAGTTCTTCCAATGTTCCAAAACAAACAGACACGCTTTCCCTGGACAGAAGTGTACAGATGGTCAACCTTTGACAGAACCAATCCAATGTTACTCCTGCTTTAATTCCCCTCTATTCTTCTCTATCCCTATGAGCTACATGGCAGTTTAAGTAGTGGTGAGCTTCAGCAGGTTCAGTAGGTGTTAATCCGGTAGGGATGACACACAATGTGACCCTGAATACCAGAATGCCCACAGGACCCTTTCAGCCGCATTGCTAAATGTGTTTGTGCATGTGTGTAATCCAGCCGTCTTTCTGAGGACATCTCTAGGCCTGCAGGTTGAATATCTTTGTGGATTTGTACACATGTATGTATGCATCACCCAACACAGGCAGTTGGCACGCTGTTTTTTTCTTCTTCTGTGAACACCACAGGTCGGAAGCTTCTGCTCTGCCTCTGACTAACAAGAGAAGCTGGCACACTGTTCACACCTACAGTTCCCAAAGAGGAACAAAACAAAACAACCATTGAACACGCACCACCCACTGGTCCACAAACATTTATACAACACCGAATTCAAGCTCCCAAAAGTCTTTGCAAATACCACCAAACAGCTTTCAAAACATGCACTAAATTGTAACCGATTTAGCAATGCATCACTAATCTTTCTCAAAAGATTTTGAATCGATTCAAATGATCAGAATTTACTCTCCCTCGTATCATGCCAAACCTGTACAACTTTCTCTCTGCATAACAAAAAATATGTTTAAAAAAGTTATTGAAATACATTGAAAGCCAATATGGTCCAAAACAACTATTTGAATTTTTGTGCTGTGTTTGAAGTGTTCTTTATTTGCTCAGTGTGTGTAAGAGGTCTTTTTTTCTCTCTCTCTCTGGTCAGATGTCATCTCTGGAGCAGGATGGAGAGGAGGTGGTCGGTCAAGCCCGTTGCCCTTTCGAATCCCGCCAGTCTAACGTTGGCCTGTTTGCCGGTGAGCTGGCAGAGCACCATCCGTCTGGGGAGGAAGACACGAAATCTCCTATAATCTCACTAGTGTTCCACTGACATTTTACAAAGTGCAGGAAGTCTCAGTGAGACAGCAGTGATCACAGACGCAGAGAGATTTAAAAGGGACATGGGGGAGATGAGACGCGTCTCTTATTTTCTCTTTGTGCCATATACACACTGAACTGAACTGAGCTCTGCTTTGTGGGGTTTTGTGTTGTTTTGATTTATCAATACTTATTTCTCACCTCACTTCCCAGGCGGTGACTTCTATTCAGCCACAATGACGGATTTTCTAGCAAGTGATGCAGTGATTTACCGAAGTTTAGGAGAAAGCAGTCCTGTGATGCGTACCGTAAAATACGACTCAAAATGGCTAAGAGGTGGGTCACCTGTTATGTAGGTATTTTCTCTATAATTTCTGTTCTTTTTCTAATTGTGTCTTTGTTTATGTAGAGCCTCATTTCCTTCATGCCATTGAGTATGGGAACTACGTCTACTTCTTTCTCAGTGAGATCGCAGTAGAGTACACCACCCTTGGCAAGGTCAGACACTTCAAGTACACTGCAAAAATCATTTTTTCTAAATCACTTTTTCTTGTTTTCCAGGAAAAAATGTAAACGTCCTTTAAACAACATAAATTGGCTTGAAGCAAAGTTGCATAAGTTATTAAGATTAATGTCAGAGTATATGTCATTAATCAAGTTTATTAAATTCTTTTCAGACTGTTTTTTATCCATGTTTTAAGCAATTTATATATGTATATATATATACATTAGAGATGCACCGATTCATCGGCCAGGGACCGGAATCGGGTGATTTTCCGCCTGATCGACCCGGACCGGTGACCCGCTGGTCAGTCTCACGTCTTTCCAATTCCGAGCCGGTCTGTTTTGTTGCCAGTGGTACAGGGAATGACGTCAGCTGCCCGTTCTTGCTCTCATCACTCTGATGGGAAGTGAACGGTCAAATACACACAAAGTGATGTCAAAATGCCTGTCTTGGCAGGTCACAGAAATAAATCTGAATCGGCCAAAAAAAATTCAATCGGTGCATCAAAAAAAAAAAAATATATATATATATATTATTATTTTTTTCAATCCTAGTGAAGAGGTTTGAAAGAGGTCACACACTTCCTTACATTCTTTATGTCTCATTTACTTAAACCAGGTGGTGTTCTCTCGAGTCGCTCGTGTGTGTAAGAATGATAACGGCGGTTCTCCGCGGGTTCTAGAGCGGTACTGGACTTCTTTCCTGAAAGCGCGATTGAACTGTTCAGTTCCAGGTGATTCGTTCTTCTACTTTGACGTTCTTCAGTCATTAACCAACGTCATGCAGATCAACCACAGGCCTGCGGTGCTAGGTGTCTTTACCACTCAAGCCAACAGGTACCACAGTCCCACCACAATACACATTTAGTATTTCCATACACACTTCAACGACTCCCTAAATATTTTTCACTCCAATCCATTTGGTCTGTTTGTGAATGATTTGTTTGTTGCATTAAGAGTTTGTTTAGATAAAATAGGTGGAACCAAACAGAGTTTTTCTCTCCTCAGCATCACCGGTTCTGCTGTATGTGCATTCTACATGGATGACATGGAGAAAGTGTTTAATGGGAAGTTTAAGGAGCAGCGAAACAGTGAGTCAGCCTGGACGCCAGTTCCTGATGAAGTGGTGCCCAAACCCCGGTGAGTCACAATACTAACAATCCATTTGACACCAATATCAGTCGATTTCACCTTTCTCAAAACCATTTTTAACTCTGCAAAAAGTATGCTGTTGATCATTCTTTTTTCTTAAAATTTCAATACTAATATAGATATTGTAAATACCTTTATATCGATTATAAATATATTACATTAAAAAATTGAGTAGTCTTAAAGTAGTGTTCCATTAGGTAAATACTGCTTTACGTTCTCGATTAACTATTAATGTAAACATTCAATGATGAAAGAACATAGACCGCAATTATAAGCAGCAGAGATTAAAAACATAACGAATGAATGAATGAATTAGCATTTATTTGAATTTATTATCGAGAGAGAGATGAGAGATGTGTGTGTGAATTACCTGAATCTGATCAGCATCTCTCTCTTAACAATGAAGCTGTGAGATGAATTACTTTAAAATAAACAATGTTACCCACTTGTTGCTGATAATATATAATGATTCAGTAGCAAAGCTTTGTTTTTTTGAAGGATTCTGTGAAATTAAAGTCTGGAGTAATGATGCTGAAAATTCAGCTTTGCCATCACAGGAATAAATTACATTTTAAAAGATATTAAAAAAGAAAAAAAATCAAATATTTCGCAGTATTGCTGTTTTAACTGCATTTTTGATCAAATAAATGTGATATCCCTAGAGGAACATGAGATACAGCACAAAAGAATATATTAGCTAAACAAATCCAACCTAAAACTCCACATACACACAAGTGCCAAAGACCTCCTTTTCATCTTGCTCTGCGTGATATGCCTGGACCTGTTCTCTGGAGCTCAGAGAGCAGCTTGTTCGGCCTGATGGACTCTTAAAACAGCTTTTATTTAACAGTGGCAGATGGTTGGAATGGCTCTTGTTAATTGTATGTCTGTGAGCTGTTTTTGTAGATCATTTCCATGAGCCTTCATGGGAAAGTCTGTGCAGGTAGAAGTCAATTGTTTTCTTTCTCTCTCTCTCTCTCTCTCCGTCTCTCTAGGCCGGGATCCTGTGCCGGTGATGGCCCTGCTGCTGGCTATAAGTCCTCCACAAATTTCCCTGATGAGACTCTTACATTCATTAAGTCTTATCCACTAATGGACGAGGCCGTACCGTCTGTCAACAACCGACCCTGCTTCACACGAACCACCAGCCGGTACGCACACACAAACACGCATGCTCCAATAAAAATTAGACTCATTATTTTAATACTCTGCCTCCGTCTCCAGTTGTTTTCTTAACATCTGCGTGTCTTTCTCCAGAGAGAAGGAAACTGTTGTTAGTGCTGGAGAATAAATAACTATTTAGTGTTGTTAAAGTCATGTTTGTGATTTTGTTTTATTGACTAATTAGCTTATGTTTCCTGATGTAGGTTCAAGCTGACCCAGATCGCGGTGGACACGGCAGCTGGCCCGTATAAGAACTACACCGTTTTGTTTCTGGGTTCAGAGAACGGACGAGTCCTGAAAATTCTCGCCAGCACACACCCAAACTCCACCTACAGCACGCAGGTTTTGGAGGACATAGATGTTTACAACCCCAACAAGTGAGTTAGAACGCACACACTCTCAAACACATACTCTTTTGTTACAACGTGGTATTATTTTGTCTGCCCACACTGAAAGCAACAATACTATTTGTTGTTTAATATGCAACTATGTAGAGGTTTGGACCAATAGACTTCGAGTGCAACAGTAAGGTTCGAGAAGTTAAAGTCCCATTCATTTTCTCCATAGGAATAATCGATTTCTAATGATGATTACTTATAAACCGTTAAAGACAGACCTATGAGGTTGTTAATCAACTGTATGCATTTACTGAAGCCATCAACACATTTTTTATAGATATATATGATCAACATCTTGAAATCAATGGTTTTCTTTTCCTCATTAAAGTCGTTAAATTCACAGTGTTGTACCTGATTTTTCAGATAAAAAAAAAAAATGTTTGTGATGTATGGATTCACCTTGTAGCCGGTTGGTTTGGTCTATGGATTATAACTGTTTAACAAATATATTTTTTAAAGTTCCTATGGGATAAATGAATAGGAATGCTTATTGAACTAAGGATGCTGAAAAACTTGCTGCTGTACCATGTGTCAGTCAGATCACTGCCCGTGAGGTTATGGCTCTGATGCTGATCTGCATTTCGATAGAGTTTGCTTATTAGAACACAAATGAACTGGACAAAAAAAAAAATAGTTCAGTTTGTCAATAGTACGTTTTAGTGTGAATTGAGTTGAACATTTTAAATCTTGTCAGATTTTATTGATCATTTGAAATATTTTATTGAAACGGTTTCAGAGATTTATTTTTATTCAAGTAGATAAGAGCTGTACCAAGATGGCTGCCAAGTAGACTGACTTAAGAGATACCCAGCGAAGGAAACCATGCAACAGATCAAATAAAATGCCACTTGAGGTCCTCCCCTCAGGCAGGAGATTCAGAGTCCCTGGTTTTAAGTCCAATAGGACAAAGAACTCTTTTATACCAAGTGCAATTCGGTTGCTAAATTTGCACAATTCGTTGACCTAAATGAGTAGTGGTGTAACAGTGTTTTAATTAGTAGTTTTTGTGTTGTTTATTTGTCTGTATATTTGGTGTTTACTTGTTGTGCTACCTTTATGTTTACCTGGCTGCAAGACAAGTTTCCCTTAGGGGACAATAAACTAAACTGAACTGAACTGAACTGAACTGAACACTTGTCTGAGCAAACATCTTAACCCAGAAGGTTTTTTCACTGTTCCGCTCTTCTCATGCACTTCACACTCATTGACAGGTCTAAGGCAAATATAAACGTGCACACACATAACCCCAAACCCAATGTCGACAGAGGCGTTTGATTAAGAGAGAATCTCTCCTCCATGGGGCGCATGGTACGTGTGGAGCTGTAATTGTACTCCTGGGATCTCGACCATGTTTGTGTTCCTCTTGTGTATCTGACAACAAGCCTCAACTCCAGCTGAGACTCACAAGTTCCACAACAAAATGTGATCACATCTTCAGGCAGCATTGCTCATTTTCCCCCTGAAAACCCCACCTCGCGTCAAAGTTAGCCTTTGGGAAAGACACTTGACATGATGTAAAGGATTTATTTAGATTATTACAGATACTGAGGAAGATGAATTACAGTCAGTTCTTTATGGCATGACCTTCTTCAATCAACTCAATGGGAGTGACTCATCTGTGTGATACACATATTGGATTTCTTTCTATATTGGGTTTTTCTTTTTTCTTTTTTTTTTTCTTTTATTGGGGATTGCTTTTTCCTTCTATTAGAGAAAAAGGTTTATCCTAACCTACTTTAAAACCACTTTCATTCTCCTTTTGAACACAAAATAAGATGTATTAAAGAATCACTGAGCTGTTCTTTTCCATAAAATCAAAGCGCATTGTGACCAGGAGAACATTTCAAGCACAAAAAAATTATACGACTATCATTTTTCCAAAGTAGTCCACATGGCCACTATAGTCATATAAAGTAGTCCATGTGACTACTCAATAAAAACCAAAACTAATACAAATGACAAAACAACTACAAAATTACTAAACCTTTTAATATAATGTTCATATATGTTTTTATTTATTTTTCCTTTCAGTTTTAGTCATTTTATTACATCAAATTAAACTAAATGAGAATGAGAAATGTTGGGTTGGCAACTAGCTGAAATATAAAATAACATAAAACAACTTATTTTATCTCAATTAACATTTATTTAATTGCAAGTAATACCTTTTTTAATGGTTTATTTTTAGTTAACTATAACAACCCTGCCTCTTACATTCCTTAATGGATTCCTTAATGGACTCCTATGTATTGGATAATCCAGGTATTCTATGCATTCAGAAAATGTCCCCATTTCATTCTTGTAGGAATAGTAAGTATGCTAGTATGCAATTCCAAACATAGCCTTTATTAGCATTAATGTTGTATGTACATATATGGTACTTTTGGATCCTCTTTAATAATTAAAATGGCATTCCAACACAAACCACCATTTCTCTCCTCAGATGTAATGTGCGCGGTGAGGACCGTAGGATTCTGGGATTGGAGTTGGACAAGGACCATCATGCCCTGTTTGTGGCATTCTCAAGTTGCGTGATCCGTGTTCCTCTCAGCCGCTGTTCTGACTACAGCAACTGCAAAAAGTGAGTGGTAATGCACAAGGAAACCAGACCCACAATCATTCGCATTAAAAATGTATTACATGTGAAAACACTTAATACAGTCTTGCACTACACCTTTAAGCAAATTGTACTGTTTTAAACAAGTACATTTATAAGGGTTATTATGGTAGAGTATTTTAAGACATTTATTGAAGATGGAGCCAGCATTACAAACTCTATTGACGATGCAGTGCAGCAGCTCAGTCCTCCAGAGAAAAATCTAGACAGTCGTCTTCTAAAGAATCTTCTAAAAAGTCCTGTGCCAGTTCTCTTTTGATCTATTATGGATAACGTTCTCCATAAGTGCAGTGAAAGCTGTGTGTTTCCAAAGACATGCATTCATAAATGCATTGAAATTTTAACACGGATGCATTTTAGAGGGCAAAAGGTTTTAGCTTGCATCCCGGTCTTCGTTGATGTAGACGTGTTTCCTCCTCCACATGCTGCAGTCATCCAGCCAGCATCACCACATGCTTTGACTACTCTCACGTAAATTAGAGCCATCTGATTGGCTGCAGGCCAAGACACAGCAAACAATTCCCTTTTTTTTCACACAGCTGTAGTATAAGCAAGCTGATAGACTGTTTCCCCTTTTAAAAAGATCTCCAAATCCTTTCAGGGAATTTCAGTCCCAATTTCTTTCCAAAAACAATCCTGATGTCTGATCCAGCCGTGTCTTAACTTTTTACCAATCTGTTAGCTCATGCCTGCTCAGCCTCAGGAGAAACACTCACACGGGATTCTCTGTGGACTTGTGAGAAAACATCTCTCTTTTTTCCTCTGTTTTTTATCTTGCTGAATTGTTTTCATACACACCCAGTGCTGGTTGCAAAAACAGCTGTTTGTTTAAATTCAAACAGTTTTAAAGCAAAAAAAAATCGGGTTGGTATCAACCAGGTTTCCCTGAACTATCTTCCATTGGTTGGTCAAGCAAATAACTCCACCCCAAAATCACACCATTGGTTGAGCCACTGTTAGGCCATGTCAGGCAGGTCCCAATGTTTTTATAGCTATGTTTCCATCCAAAATTGTGACTTTAGCTTATACATAAAATTGGATTATCACATCAAACATTTGTGATTGCGAATAAAGCACCGATTACATTCCATGTGTTCAAGAGAACAAAAATCGTCACTTCCCAGGAAACTGGCGCAAAATATCTGTAATAAAAAGGGAAGTTGCTGCCTCAGAGCGCGTGGACGAAACGCAATAAACGCTGTCATGTTATCTTGCGTCCGGACGCCTGATGTTTGTGAACACAATCATGTGAGAGTTCTGTGAGGTCAATACACCAAATCCTTTTTTTTGACAGACTTTGGCTTAGGCATTCCAAAATAACTAAAACAAGATTTGACATGTTGGACAATGAAATTAATTTTTTTTAAAGCCAATAGGCATTAGTTAGCTAACTAATGCTACTTGCTAGTTGGTTGCAGGTGGTATTAGGGGGTGGGACATAGTCATTCTAGTAAACATTTGATTAGACAAAAATCTGTGTAGTGCAGTCATCTATATTTTTCTCAGTTCTACCTGAAGAGAAAGTCTGTGAATTTTCAACATGTATATAAATTAAATTATTTATTATCCACCTTTTTTTTAATGCGGAAGTACGCATATGTCTTTAACCCTTATAGACAGACTCAAGCCACCAACTCCATTTTTGCTTTAATTTTTTTACAATTTAAACTGGAATAAGAGAAAGTAATTTACCATTGTCAGACATCTAACATTTAACAATAGTTAATTTGTTAAAGAAAAGTGACCAACAGGCATAGCATGGAGAAATTAACAACCTGTGAAGAGGAAAGAAATAGCAGAAAAGTGGAAGTGACCTCTCCCTTTCACTCTGACTCACATCTAGTCACCCCTCACACATGCTTTTTGTCCTTTCTTCCCTGTCTTTCGCTCTGTTTCCATCTCTCTTTCCATCTGTCTCTCTCACTGCTTATTGGTGCAACTCCCTAGCTTTGCCATGTATCTGAATCTCAGTTGGCCTCTGGCAAACACAACACACCTGTCAATCATGCAACACAAATACACAAACACACACACACACACACACCTGACTCTACAGCAGTCAGTCACTTTTTTCCCTCCCTTTCTCTCTCTCTCTCTCTCTCTCTCTCTCTCTTTCCCTCTCTTTTTTTTCGTTTTTTTTTTCTGAGTCTGACTGACTGTCTGACCAGCGAGAGGCATTAATGCTTTGTTATGGAGATGCCGTGTCTGGCTGTCCCTTCCAGCTTGTCACATACACTTGGAGAGAGAGGGGAAAGGGAAATTGGAGGGAGTCAGGAGACAGTGAGCGAGGAAAACACACAACCTTTCCAGGACATGTGGTACGAGTTAACTCTGTATGTGTGTGTGTGTGTGTTTTAGGAGCTGTCTGTCCTCGCGAGACCCCTACTGCATCTGGCTGAGTGCGGGGAACTGTGCCACAGTGGCGCCGGGATTCAAGTGAGTTAAAGCTACATCACGCGACCCTTCTATTAGTCTTGCCACAGTAAACACTTTTACGGTTCATTCGAATAAAAGAGCCTACACAGCTACTGGATTCTGTACACAAGCTGTCTGTGCAATCGACAAATCTGTGTGTCTATAGCGTGCATCATTGTTAAAGGTCTCTTAGGCCTTACGTTACTCTAAACATACTTAAAGCATCTGGTAAAAATCAGATGGCCGTAAAATGTCTTCAAAATTTATTACCAAGTGCGGTTGCAGATTTTTTTCTAGACAGTCTATACAATGACCAGCATGACTTCATAGATAACATTTTAAAAGTACTTTTACAGTAAGTTGATTTAGCGTTCTGGTTAACCTTTACAATAACGTCTTGATTTGATTACATTATTTAAGGCATTTAGGTAATAATCATGTTACAGCATTCATTAATCTCAGTTAATGTTTATTTATTTTTAAGTGTTAACATATACTAATACATTTTTAACGTTTCAAGTTGTATAAATTAACATCTGTCAATGTTCACTAACATTCTAAAATGTGGAGTTAAGTCTATTATGCATTTAACTGCTGTTAACAAATTGAACCTTATGTTAAATGTTACTCTATCATTTTAGTGATGTTTTAGTATGAATTACTTCTACCATCTTGTTAAAATTATAGTTAACTGGTAGTTTAGGAGCCAGTAGCCTTGTGGGTAGCGCTTCGAGATATACTGTAGCACAGTTGTGCTTTTCGGGTGACCTGACTGAGTTTGTGTCCCGGCTTGTGGTCCTTTTCCGATCCCGTCCCCCTCTCTCTCTCTCTCTCCTACTTTGCTTCTTGTCAATTCTCTACACTGTCTTGTCCCAATAAAAGCAAATCTTATTCCCATTAAAATTCTCATAGCCATTTTACAGTAAATCTCTGTTTGCAATGGCATCACCGTTACGCTCATTTACCCTCTCTGTTGTTATTTTAATCTGGTGCTTCAGATCCGATATATGAGCAGATATTTATCTCAGATAAACGCACTTGTTTATGAGACATACAAACGGTTATAATAGCACATTAACATTCACAAATATTTGTGTAAGTAATGTCCACAAGTAAATACCAGCCCATGCAACTTATGCCATATATATATTTTAGAGCTGTCAAACGATTAAAATATTTAATCACGATTAATCACATTAATGTCATAGTTAACTCGCGATTAATCACACATTTTTATCTATTCTAAATGTCTCTTGATTTCTTTTTGTTCCATTTCTTTTTTCTCATTTTAATGCTCTTATCAACATGGAAAAGTGGATCGGCTTGCTTTGTGCAAATGTGTTTTATTAAAAACTGCATTGGCATATACTGTGTTCAATTTCACACAAACATTCTCACTTGGAGCAAATAATCTCTCACACGAGTAACACTGTCCATCAATAAAAGGGTGAAAGAAATACTGACGAGGTAACGTTACTGATATTGACGAGTGGGCGTAGAAACGCATCAGTGTGTGTGTGCTTGACCATCAAGTGGAATTTCAGGCTGGACGTGCTGCGATGATTGCTCAGTTCACAACGACACAACACACAGATCACTTTGGTCTTGTCAACTAAACCATTTGGCATCTTTTTAAAAGTAAACTTTCCATTCAGAATCTTATTGTCATCCATTTCGGCGTCTCGCGCTCATCATTCATCCACTCAAAACGTAACGTTAAAGAGGGTCGCACACCGGACGAGAAGCGCAGCGCCGCGTATTTAAAATTCGAACACATTATTCTCTCTGAGTGTACACACACTGGCGCCGCCATTCGGCGTTTTTATTGCTGGCCATAAACTGAGAAAGCGCGTGTCCGATGTGCGAAACGAGTTGTCCTAGACGCGGCTCGGCGCTGCGCTTCTCGTCCACTCTTTGGCCGGTTCGCACATCTATGGGTTCGCAAGCCCAAGCAAGTGTGTACGGCGTGCCTGTTGTTTTGTTTCTGGTCTAGCTAGATCCGGTGTGGTGTTGTAGTTTTATTAACGTTACTAGTTGTTGCAAAAGCATGTGAAAAAAATTACAAGTTTGCTAGGCGTTAATCTCGCGATAAAAAAATTGACGCCGTTAACATGGGTTTGCGTTAACGCCGTTAATAACGCGTTTAACGGACAGCCCTAATATATTTATTTATTTTTTACTGTTTTATTGAGGAGCGTTAGCATTTTATAGTTTAGGACAGTAGAGAATAGTCAAGAAACAGGACAGAAAGAGAGGCAATAGGACATCACATGTCGGATTTTAACCTGCATCTTTGTGTGTTCACTGCTCTTTAATGGCATAAGCATATGTACTTACCACTGTGCAACAGCTCTGATGAATTCATGCATCTCTCTATAAATATATTACAGACATTAACAACATTAACATTTCACTTTGTTATGCCTTTGCCAGGCACTTTAATTAAAAGTGACTTGCGTTGCATTCGAGATGTCATTTTTTAGCAGAATCAAACCAATGATTCTGGTTTGCTAGCATCATGCTCTACCATTTGAGCTGCAGGAATACAAATTCATGTATGTTTTTTAGCAGTTGCAAAGATCTCTAGCTGAAAGGTCATGTTGACATTCTCACCATTTTATGAAATATCAGCTCTTGTCTGGGATGTATCTACAGTAATACTACTTCTCCAATTGTCAAGCAGAAGTTCATTCGTTGTGTGTGTTATAATGAGTGCAGATCGAGGGATTGAATTTTTTATTATTAATGTTTTGCTGAGTGGTCGGTTCGGTTGTCATCAGTTGTGGAAAGCAGCAGCAGAAGTTATAACCCTGAAGTGGAAATGTTACTGAGAGATCAACATCTTAAGTTATTTTAATTTAGTGTTTATTTATATTTTCTGACTATAAACTTGATTATTGGCTCTTAATGTGTCCTAATGTGAGTATTGATCTCTATAAACCGAGATGGGGAATCATTTCATCTTGAACTCATGAACATTGTTATGTACACAGCAGATTTCCAGACCGCAGCCAACAAAATGGACAGAACTTGTGAGAGTACTTATCTGTGTCCCAGAAGAGCTTTGGTTTACTCCAGCATTCAATTATATGCTTCCATAGCCAAACTTATGTCAGAGTCATAGATCTTCTGCTGTCAGATGCCATAAAGTCTTCTATAATCATAGAGCGCATTAGAATTATAAAGAACTCTAGAATCTTGGCTAGAATCTAGAATTTTGGGTTTTGTTATAGAAACCAAAAGCAGCAGCACTGAAAATATAATACTGATGTAGATGGAATGACAGCGTTTTAAAGCGTGTCAGTGATATCTTAAAAATACAATAAATCAGATGATCAATTACAAACCAAATGGTAGAATTGAATTACACAATATAGAAATAAAATACACTACCATTACCATTTAAAAGTTTGTTTGGTAGTATTTTTTTTTTTCTTGAAAGAAATTAATACTTTTATTCAGCAAGAATAAGTGACAGTAAGAACATTTATAATGTTACAAAATATTTCAATTTTAATGCTGTACTTTTAAACAAAAATCCTGAAAAAAAACATATACTGTTTCAACAAACATATTAAGCAGCAAAACTGTTATCAACATTGATAATAAGAAGAAATGTTTTTTCACTGAAAGTTCATGTGATACTGAAGACTGGAGTAATGATGCTGAAAATTCACAGGAATAAATTACATTTTAAAATATATTAAAATAGACAACAGTTAATTTGAATTGTAATAATTTTTCACAATACAACGGTTTTCACTGTATTTTTGAGCAAAAAGCAAAAATGACTCAAGCAAAAATGTATCACACCTTGGTGAGCATGAGAGACTTATCAAAAACATACAAAAAATCTTACTGACCCCAACCTTTTCATTGATAGTGTACATGGGCATCTCTGTTTAGTTTAGAGCAATTGTTAGCACAAGGAGTCTTGTTTTCACATCCCAAATAATTGATTTGTAGTGAAGACGCATTTAGCTGCATTTTAGTTTCTGATTTCACCATGTTGATGAACTTGACCTGTACTGATTGCCACTATTACCATAAAGTCCATAAATTCTGCACTTTTGGCTATCAGACTTATTGCACATGAAAGTGCAATATATGGCTGAAATCAACAGGTCCAAACTGATTGGCTGTAGTCATCACATTATAATAACTAGTCATGTTAGTCACAGGGTCCCTTTCCAATGGGCTTTTGTCCTGAATAAGCTGCAAAAAAAACTTAATGCTGAGTTTAAGTCAGGCAACGTGAGACTTGAGAGAAGTAGAAAAAGAAATAAGACAAGAGAAAATGTAGCTCCAGAGCGAACTATGCATTTAAATGCTAATCAGTGTAATCTAATGAAATTCTGCTAGACTGAGAGGGTGAAATGTAAGAAAAGAGGGCAATAGATGTACGATGGTAATACTTTGGCTTTCTCGTTTTTAAAATAGCTCTGCGGCTTGGTTTTTTTGGTGTGTACTGCGGGTAGAAGAATATGAAGAAAAATAGGACTTTATTATCTTGTGGGATATTTTCGCTTTGTGTTCTCCTTTTCCCTATTCGCTCTCTCCCAGGGGCAATTTAATCTCCATATGATGAGAGAGCGTGTTTGTGCTAATGTGTGTGTGCAAGTGTGTTGGCCAATTCGGGTATAATGAAAAGCATGCATCTCTGAGGCATATTGATGTTCAGATATTATGCACCTGCAAGATCCCAATTTACCACTTTATGCAGGAGATTTTTTTTTATCTTGTCCTTCCATTTATCCTTCAATATGAGATGAAGTCATCCCCGCTCCCTCTCTTTCCCTTTCCTACCCTCTCGTTCTGTCACTCTCTCCCCTCTCAGGTTAATGGAAATAAGGACTTTAAATCATGTCAGGTAGAGAGGGCTGATTCACAGATAGATTGAATATGCAGGGCAGGGCGAGGCAGGAGAACGGCAGGGGCTGAAATGGGGTGCCAGCATTAGATGATAAGTTGTTTGTATGCTAGTGTGTTTTTTTTTCTCCGAAGCATTTTTAAGGGGTCATGACATTGCTTTTTTGTATTCTTTGGGGTTCACTTATAATGTTAAAAAAAGATTTTTGCACAAAAAAGCAAATATATATGTAGAAGAATGATTATTTCCAACAACCTGACCCTCTGCCTGAAATTGTAAAAAAAATTAAGACTTGTCAGTAAACGGCCACTGTTATGATTGGATCACATAATTTCATAGAAAACAGTATCAATGCCCACTTTCAATGCATTGCTATTTTGAGGCAACTGAAATGGACTTTGCCATTGACCAACAAAAACCTGGTTTAAAGTCAATGGCGCAGTAATTATTTTGTGTGTTATTTAAAGGGTGCATTAGTAATATGAGCCTATTGGCGGGTGCACAACACGCGTACACTCACAGGAACACGCAGCAGTACACAAACTACCCAAATATTAAAAATAAAAGGATTCCAGTGTAAAAGATTATGTGCATAAAGATATGGTGGAATCCGTAAATGGTCAGCTTGCGCACTTTAACCTCACGCACAAGCAGATCCGTTTCCTTTCTGGAGAAGTGTTCAGTCCTTTCCGCTTGCAAATTCAGCCATGTAAATAGCGACAACTAATAGCGCAGCCGACGAGAGGCGACAACACAGTCAGTTCTTTAACGTCTGCTTGGTGTGTCCCGGGCTTTAAGCTATGCAACTTGCAGGATGTTCTTAAAGGTACAAAACTCTCTTATACAGTATGTCAAAAGTTTTATTTCTCGTGTCATGAAGCATTTAAAGGGCTGGTTGATTATGATTTCACTTTACTAACTCTAGTTAGTGTGTAATGTTGCTGTTTGAGCATTAAAAACATCTGCAAAGTTACAATGCTTAAAGTTCAATGCAAAGGGAGATATTTTCTTTTACAGAAATCGCTTTTTAAGGACTACAATAAATGTCTGGTAGGGACTACACAAGCTTCCTCCCATCACAAACCCTAACATTTACATAAACCCCTTGTTGTAGTAGAGCACATTTGTGAGTCTGCTCAAGCTGTCGCATCCGTCTTTTCACATTTATTGCAATACAGTACGCAACACAAATGCAATAGCATATCACTCTGAAGGCATCTTACAACAGTTCCCACACTAGTGATTTATAGATTATTATAATGAAAGAGTATGCTAGGCCTAATCAATGACTTGAAGATAGTTAACTCCACATCAGCAACATAAATTCACCAACTAACCATTCAGAAACGTGTCTCTCCATCATTGCCCGACTTCGGTTTGAACATAAAAGGAAGAACAGTTTCTGACATTTTAGGGTGTGTGTGTCTGCAGGCTGCTAACACACAAGCTGTTGAATCTCCGCCCTCTGTGCCGGGAGCAGCAGCTCATTTGCATTTAAAGAGACGCACTAAACGGCGCGTTTTTGCTCACCCTCAAAAAGGGACAATTTTAACATGCTATAAAAACTTATCTGTGGGGTATTTTGAGCTAAAACTTCACATACACACTCTGGGGACATCAGAGAATTGTTTTACATCTTGTAAAAAAGGGGCATTAGACCACCCCATTAAACAGTCCTCATTGTACCCTGTGCTCCAAGGTTAGGTAGATTCCACTCAGATCGATCAAATTTACTCAAATTAAATCAAGTGAGACAAAATATTTGAGTGAATTAGTTATTTGCACGAGCTGTCTGTTAAACATTTTGATGACAATGACCCCCAAATATGATGATTAAATTCAGTGGTCAAATATATACAATTTAAAGATTTAATCATTTGTACTTATTTTATAATTTTACAGTACTAAAGTAAAAATAAGATCTACATCATTTCTGCAGACCCCCAATACTCCTTTGGGCCTGTCTTGTTTTCACAATAGCGCAAAATTAATTGCACCAGGCAAATAGCACTTTTCGTGTACCTGTAAATCTAATTTAAATTCAAATCAAGGCATCTTTGCCCTGAAATTAATGATTATAATTATGCACTAATAATCAGGTCAGTGCATTAGCACCTGAACTTGATTGCAAGGTGCATAATGAGTAAGATGCACATTCTTGCGCTGAAATACCACACGCCAAAAGTGCTCCTGAAAACAAGTGAATTTTGAGAATCCTGATTTTGGACTTTTGGATACAAAATCGCATACTTCATTAGACCACGGCCCCACCGATCTGATCACATCTCCATGGTAACACTGAGAGGAAGCAAAAAGCGTCAGAACACGTTATGCGTCTGTGTGCGAGATGTCACTCAGGTGCTCGCCTCGGCAATGACACGCTCGGCTCTGTGATGCCAGGAGCAGCGGAACATTGCAGTCGCTCAGAGCAACGTGTCACCCTGGTTACGCTGTTAGGCTGTATGAGTCAGCAACGTCCCTCTCTGTAAAAATATTCTATTCAAATTTGACTTAATATGCTGTTTTACCCAAACACTAATTTCCTTCACACAAAGGTTCTTTACAGTACATCTAAAATAGTCAAAGCTGAAGGCGCTCTTATTTTTTTGGCACTCGTGTGCTTGAATCAATAAAACTTCCCGTAGCTTGTTCTGCTAATTTGACATGTAAACACATTAATTACATATGTGCACTTTAAATTAATTCAGCGTTTGTTAATAACATTGGGGCTTGATACTTGCGTAATGATTTGAAATGACGTGTGAAAAGGTTCTAAATATATTTTTCCTTTTTTTACCAGTATTGAAGCCTTATTTTTTTTATTAAAATATATTTTGCCATTACAAACAATATAATTATTGCACTATTATTACTTGTGGAAAACTGTTCACTTCATTGTTATTTTTGCAGCATCATGTTGAAGATGAGTCCGTCACAAAAATATGGTCATATTGTGATGATGTCCCTTTGTAATTTTAATGGCTTAATGTCAGAAATATTTCATGTGAATGGGGGTTCTGTAGGGGTCAAAACTTATGATAAAACTTTTTAATTGTGCATGTGACTTTATCTGCAACTTTCAGACTCAAGGTCATTGCACAAGGAGTGCGAAATTTTCGTATGCGTTTTTTTTCTTCTTCCGTATTCGTGATTCGGTGGCTCCACACCATTCAAAATGCTTGCTACAGATGCGAAAAACGCAGAAAATCAAACCCGATCCGAATTTTTTTATGACGGACGAAAGTTTCGGAGGCAATGTGCAAGCGTGATTGACATAACGTAAGGTCATATTTATTTTTTTAACGTGCGAAAATTTCGGACTCGAATTTCAGACTCATTTTGCAAGGACATTTACAGTGCGATTTAAACTGAGTAATATGTTGCAGTTCCTATAAAATTGCCAAATTTTGGTGCTTAATTTAGAATTCTTGTGTACATACTACACACTAATACATTTGCATTTATTTCTTGTCTTATGAAAACATGGCTGTCAGTCATGGAATAGAGGAAGTGTACTTGCATGGCAGACACTCGATCCTCAATCATATTGTAACATGTTATTTCCCTTTACAGTTGCTCGGAGAGGCAACAACAGACTGCTGACAGCACAACTAATTAGAAGGATCATTCAGGGAGAGGCTCACAAAAGAATGATTGTCACTCCCTTGTCCTCTTCTTCTCTCTCTGCTCTGTCGTTCTTCCTCTCTGTCTCTGTCACAGGTCTGGATTTGAACAGTATGTGGAGAGTGGATATCCTCAGTACCCAGACAGCTGTCATGGTGAGTTTCAGACAGTCCGAGCTGACTTGCTCCCAGAGATCATAACTCATTCACACTATTATTACATCCCTACACATTCCTGCTTCAACTGAAGACTCACAGAACTCTAGAACCCTTCTGAGAGAATCTTATTCTTATGGAATTATGTCAAGAATATGTCTAGGTCATGTTTCACTCCAAAAAGGAAAGGGACAATAAGAAGTCAGTTTTAATTTTTATTATTATTTTAAATTATGTTTGACAACTAAGCACCTTTCCCCATTCTCAAAAAATATATATTATTTATATGCTGAAATATAGAATAATTTACTTGATTTTAATTAATAATATAATTTCAAAAGTGATCTAAAGACATTTATAATGTTACAAAATATTTATATTTAAAAAAAAATCTTATAAGCTTTAAAAAAAAATATTTAAAAAAAACATTTTTAAAAACCTTACAGACACCAAACATTTGAATAGTATAATATAATATGTAATATAATATAATATAATATAATATAATATAATATAAATGTAGAAACAGGGTGGTCGTTGTTGTGTTCGCATTACAATAATGAGAACTTGGGGATGAAATGTGCCTCATTGTCATAAATTTGATGTCACACTGCACAAATTTTCTTTTTCCACTTTGAGGTTGACATTTATTTGTGAGATTTTATTTATTTGTTTTATTTATAAGGGATGATGTACAATATTAAACTAAAATGTCACAATAGTACAAGAGTTAGCCTTTGGCTAAGTTTAATCTGCAGTCCTGTATTACTGTATCTATCATGTAACTTCTTGTGCTGTAATTACAAAAAAATGTACATTGTTGTGCTGTAATTGCAAAAACCATAACTGTAGTAAGAGTATTGTAGTGTCTGGCTTTGAATGGCTTATTGTTTTTATGGATATAAATGGATGCAATACAGTACTTTAAGACAACACTGTTCAATAAATAATTAGATTTATTAATAGTAAAAAACAATTCTTCTGCCAAGTGTTATAGTTCATTAGGCTGACTGTTGGCCAACTTGATCATGTTCTTTTATCCTTTCTGTAGATGTGTTGGCCACAACTCGCAAGCAGAACCCTGCAGTGGACTCTGCGTACGGTCAGTGCCTTAACTCGATCTCAATTCAGACATTCAAATTGCTTTAGTAAATGATTACCCATTGTCCAGCCATATTCACAGTCATGTTCATATCCATTTACCATTTTAAATCAGAATTTTTTATGGCCAGCCATTATATTCAGTAAAGTTGGGCCTTGCATTCAACAATAGGCTCACAGATTCCTGTTATTTTTTCTACATTGTGTCCCTGGTATCTTGGTGTGAATATTACATCATGTCTTTTATCCGACAGTTTGCCTTTCACGCACACATGCATAAATCTTCAATCTGTCCCGTTCTGACCTCTGAGTAGCTCTTACAACAGCTCCCAGAGAGGCGTTAGTTTCCCAGATCAATAGAGTCCGTTAGACAAATGACCCGCAGTGAGGCTGCAGGCTGCAGATCTGGACGGCAGACAGAAATGTCCTGCAGCGCTGTGGGCAATATCACAGAGCTCTGAGCAAGAGCTTTGGAGGAACCACTGAAAATCACCATCTGACAAATTAATTTTCTCACTGTGTGTGTGTGTGTGTGTGTGTGTGTGTGTGTGTGTGTGTGTGTGTGTGTGTGTGTGTGTGTGTGTGTGTGTGTGTGTGTGTGTGTGTGTGTGTGTGTGTGTGTGTGTGTGTGTGTGTGTGTGTGTGTGTGTGTGTGTGTGTGTGTGTGTGTGTGTGTGTGTGTGTGTGTGTGTGTGTGTGTGTGTGTGTGTGTGTGTGTGTGTGTGTGTGTGTGTGTGTGTGTGTGTGTGTGTGTGTGTGTGTGTGTGTGTGTGTGTGAGAGAGAGAGAGAGAGACGTGTGCACGTTTGTGTGTGGTGTTGAAGAGAGAAATAGAAATGTGCAGTATTATATTTCAGACAGTCATGAGCTAATACTAGCTGACAGCTGGCCTGTGTGTGTGTGAAAGTGTGTTAACATCCCTGGGTGGTGTTGTCTGATTTTGCTTCCAAAGCGTGCCAGAGGATGCAGTGTGATCCGGGTCAGAGCATTCAGCTATTGTACCACATACAATACGCTCTGCGGCTCTCACACACACACATATCACAGCTCCCCATCCTCTGTGGATCATGGAGAAATGTATCCAGTATATTTCTCAAAATCCTTGTATTACCATCTGGTTTAGTCACATGAGGTTATTAGCACAGATGAGTTTCAATAAACAACATTTCAAAGTCACCTGATTTGTTCTGTTCTAATCTCCAGCTTATGAATAAGAGCTGATTATAGTAGAATATATTTATAAGATGGCCTACTGTCTGTCCATCAGCCAATGGACTACTTGCACAACTACTTCCGCGTTCTACTTGTAACAGCGTTCAGCACACCTAAACATAAGAACCCATTGCTGTAAATTGATTCAAACAATGAATCATGTTCTCTTCACTTAAACGAATTCTCTTGAACCTGCTGAAATGTTACCGTTTAGATGAGAACTGACGCTCTATGGTGAAATAATCACATACGTTTAACAGCCGCTGCTTTATCAGGTCACTTTGGGTTGGATTTAAACTTCATGTTCCGTTGAGTTTGGAAAATTTATTTTCACAGTAGTCATCAGAATGTCTCTTCTCCCGTCTCTGAAAAATGTCCAGATTTTTTAATGTTCTTGCAAACAATAATTTTAGGTGGCGTTTAGTCAACTAGGTGACCACAAGCACATTGAAAATATATATATATAATCGGAAATACATTTCTTGTACTATTTCAAAACAGAAGAGTGTCACGAAGCTCAGTGCAAGTAGTCCAGTAGAGAGAGGTGAATAACTCCCTGGTGACTATCTACATTTTGTTTCTGTTTGTCAATAATAATAATTCTAAGTTTTATTTATATAGCACCCTCCATAGCTCAAGGATGCTTTACATGTAGATACAATAAGAAAAAGATAACAGCAGGGTAGACAGTAATCACAGACAAAACTACAAGCAAGTTACAAAACAGTAGATTAGAGTAAGGCTAATACAAGCAGAGGAGAATATTACAAAAAACAGTAGATTAGAGTAAGGATAATACAAAGACAGTAAAGGGGGGAATACATAGACTGCAACATAGATTCAAGCACACAAAAAAATGATGACTCTACTTTAACATGATAACATCCAGAAAACTAATGGGTTTTGAGTTTCAATTTCAATTCAGAAATATTATTAATGCAACATAGTGACCGGGGGAGAATTCCAGTTTGGGTTCGACAGCACTAAATAATCTACCCCCCATAGAAGAGAGGTGATGGGGTTCTTGGGAATACCTAGGGACCTTGATTCGACAATAGTAGAATATTGGATAAGGAAGGAAGGACTTCATTTTGATGGTCCCTTTTGAACATTCTGTTGACTATAAGTAATGTTGCACCTATGCGTCAACTAAATTGACACTTTAATTGAATTAATCGTTTCCCCCCCCCCCCCAACAAACATTCTACTGACTATAAGTAACTTTGCAACTACATGTCAACTTATTCTAACCCTAACCCTACCAGTCTACTAACACTCTAATGAGAGTTAGTAGACATGTAAGTGCAACATTAATTATAGTCAACTGAATGTTAAAGGGAGCATCAAAAGAAAGTGAAACCAAATAGATTAAGGAAGACAGGATGAATTAATGAAGGAAGAGGAGATTAAGAGAAGAAATGAAGGGGAAATAGGGAAGGAAGGAGATTAGGAATAAGATGAGAAGAAAGGAAGTGCAAGAATGTAAGTATGAAAGATTAAGAAAAAGAATGGAAAGAAATTTTTAAAGAATGGAGACATTAGGAGAAGGAAGAAAGGACAGAGAAAGTTTAAAGAAGGGATAAATGAAGGACGTGAGATTAGATCAAAGAGGAAATAAGGAAGGTAGAACACAAGGGGAAAGAAAGATCTAGGAAAAGAGAAAGAGAGAGATGGAGGTTGGCATCGGGCTGTAATGTCATGGATGTGTGGGATGCTGTCCCTGTGCTCCTCTCTGTCTGTGGTGTGAAAGAGCACACAGTGGGTGCACACATTCAATGAGCGTCCCCACTGCTTCATTCAGCCACCAGAGCTCCTCTTCCAGCCACTGGAAATGACATGGCAGTGCAGCTTCTCACCTCACGCTGAGACAAAGCCTCCCACGGCACCTTGGCATGGTAATTAGAGCTCTACCTGCATTCAAGAGGAGTTATTACATCCTCAGAACTCTCGCCGTCTTCCCAGTGTGTGATAAAGCCATCCCATTGTGAAAGCTGGACGAAAATTCCAACAATGCACCACTGTTTTCCGACAGCTCCTTTCTTCCGACACCCTTTAAATAGAATGGAAACGGAATGATAATAAAAGCGTCCCGTGTGCCAGCCCCGAGCTCCCCTGATGAGCGGCCACTGTGTGGCACAGATGGCAAGATGACAGGCTTTATTTAGAGGTGGGCAGGCGGAGGATGGGCTCCGCGTTTGGCCCCGGTCAACCGGCTGCTGCTGATGAGTATTGTGTGCCGCAACATTAAGCATTTGTCCGGTGATGGAGCTCCTCACAGCAGCCTGAGCCCAAGGACAGCGAGTCTTTCAGAAAGAGAACTCCGCAAGGTCGCCGGTACTTAAACTCACCCGGGAATAAATCTCTGAATCAGACTTATAAGGATATCCACAAAGTATGTGGTCCGCAAGTGTGTTTAGGATCAGCGCATTGTGGGGGATGGATGGAGAAGGAGAAAAGGAGGGGAAACTGTTCAAAAAGAGGCTTCTGTAAGATTAACTCAGTTTGGATCAAATGCCTCCAAGTTTCGATTCTGCCAGCTCTGGGGTTTGAAATTCATGTGGTATCACAACAAAGCAAAGAAAATGTAATATTGATTTTGGTGCAAGATGTGTTTTGTTTTTTTCATGTTTTACGTGATTTGTACTGTGATTTCTATAGCACCCTTCATATAAACTTTATAATTTCTGAAATCTTTTACTAGGCTATTTAAAGGGATGGTTCACGCAAAAATGTAAATTGGATCATCATTTACTCACCCTTACGATGTTACAAATCTGTATAGTGTTCTTTTTTCAGTGGAAGGCAAATTAAGATTTTTTTTTACTTTTTTTGTCCACTCAGTGGAAGTCTATGTTAAATGTTGTTTTCAGTGTTAATGTAGTTACACTATGAATATACCATTATAGTTTTTAGTAATAATTTTAATTGGCTTTTGTTTTTTTATTTTAGTTTTTCTTTTTAGTTTTAGTAATTTTGTATTATGCTTTTGTCATTTTTATCAGTTTGTTTTTAATATTAATTTTTATCTAAAAACAGTTCAGATATTTCTTTAAACTAAACCCTAAAATAAAAATGATGTCAGAATTCTGTCATTGCTCTCATGTTGTTCCAATCCCGCACAATGTTAATTCTTTTGTAGAACATAAAAGAAAATATTTTGAAGAATGTTTCAGCTGTTGTTGTCGATAACAATGAAAGTCAATGGGGTCCAAAACAATCACATTGGACCACATTGACTTTCATTGCATGGACAAAAAAAAACACTAAGACATTTTTCAGAATATTTTTGTAAACAAAATTGTACAGGTTGTGAATAATGACAGGGTGAGTAACTGATGACTGATTTTTGGGTAAACAATCCCATAATTGATATGAAAATGAAAATATGCTGGACTAATATATTTAAATGATGTTTTCCTGATTTAAAATGCATATTATGGATACTTCTGATTAGTAACTTTGTTACCCCCTTCCAATACAACCACAGGGAAGACCTCACCCACAAGCGCCAGCACAACCAATCAGGGGCCAGCTCTGCCTAAAGTCAATGGTGTCTCTGAGACAGGTACCCACCCCGAGGAGGGGAGGCAGGGAGGGCAGGGTTCTCCTGACTTGGAGCCAGGCAGTGTGGAGATGGAGGGTAAGGGGGTGGGGAGAGGCCCTTGGCCCATTGTCTGTCTTCTAGCTTCCCTTTATCCCAAGTTTCAACTTTTCTAGCGCTGTATTGGATTCCGCTGCATGACCCCACAGATCCGCACAACATAAAATATACTCACAAAGAAGCAAAAGTAAAAGAATCACACTGACTTGGAGATACAAACAAATTCTCTTTCCTTTAAAAAAAACCCTTTGAGTCAAGCAATCTGCTAGTCCATGCTCATCGCATTCGACCTTCCCTGTTGTTCCTCCAGACAAACAAAAGGAACGAATTGTCTGCAGTCGTCTTTGTTGTTTTAATACATTTAAGTCTCCCCTACATCTCCAAAGATACTTTGCCTGGATTCCACTCATATGTCCCTGGCTGAAGTTTGCGAGAATGCAGCAAAATGATCGTAAATCCTGCGCCTGCCGTTATGATCATCCACTCAGCCTGTAATGAGAAGCACCAGCAGTCGATAAATAAACAGCTACTACAGACCCGCGGGCAGACTCCGCCTGATAGAAATTTTCAGCGTGCAATCTATTCAGCCGTTCGGTCAAGAGCAGTCGCACACTTGTGCAATCAAACGGCCCGCAGACAGAAGAGGTGCGGTGCTTTAGTCACAACTCACCTTATATCTCCCTCTCTTCACCTCCCAACTCGACCCTCTACTTCTGTATTACCTGTTGATGAGAGGTAATTTGTTACACATAGAATACACACAGAACCTCAGAGGGCTGATGGTTTTTCACACCCTGCCTCAGTGTGGCATTTAGTCATGCTGATTAATTAAAAATGATACAACCGTTACTTCCAGTCTAAGCAAGAGTTTCTTGTCTGTTTTTGGCATTCCAGACCAGAGGGGAGAGGTGCAGAGTGGAACATTATCCTTTAAATTGAGTAATTTCTTCAAATGGCATCTCATTTTAATCTACACAAATATTAGTTTGATGAAGAAAAAAACAATATTTAAACATTCTAAGAGCATATTCACAATGTGATTTATCTTAGTTTTTCATTTTGTGCAGATGCAAGCTGTGTTATTACATTTATGTCATGTTTATACAGATTAATCTCATTAATAGGATGTATTTGGGTGACTTAATTAATTCCTCTAGAAAAGTGCTTCAGTTTACCAGTGTTCATTCACTGTGCAAATTTGGCTCAAGCGGTTCCTTCCCTGGCATTATTGAAAGGAATGAATTATTGACGGTTATTCGAGCTCTTAGTTAAAATGCCATTTGCTAATGATTCGATCTTTGCCTTTATTCAATTGGCATCATTACGGTTTATTTTAGCATGCAGGGTCAGAGTCAAGCTATCCATTCCATTCCTACGGACTTAGGTAGTGTTGACTTAAGCATGCGTGGTTGAATCTCTCTCTCCCTCTATATATATATATATATATAAAACGATAATGATGTCTGCCGAAACTAAATCTCTATTTGTTCTGAGGTGGCTGCTGCCGAGTCCACGCCGCTCGTTAATGTTATTTTAAACACACCTTCTCACAGGTCATTCACACACTCGAATAAGTGCTATGATGGCAGGAACTCTGGCCCCTAGATAATTTGCGTGAGTGTTAGAGGACGGACTGCCATGAGGGGGTGGGCGGATTCTGAAACTCATTAAAACACAGTCGAAGATGAACTGACAATGAACTCCGGCTGAACTCCGGGCTGAAGACGCATTCGGTCCTGCAGAGAGGCTATTAATACCACAGCAGGAAGAGAAACCGAGAGAGAGAGACTGACGTTTAGGGAGTCAGCGAGGGATGGAAACATGTTGAAATTGGGTGGAAGACATTGAGGCGTTCACATCGAGGAAGTGGAAAGATAGTGGAAAAAGACGAGGTGCAAAATCTGCTGATTTTCAATCCAATCACACACCCAAACAAGACTCCAATAAAAAAAGAAAAGAAAAAGAAATCCACTCAGTAAAGGCAGGTGTGGTAACGGCTTTAATCGACTTTATAGGAGCTCTGCTCCCGAAAAGAGCAAAGTGACGTCCTTCTCATTAAAGCGTTTCACTTGTAAATGTCACAGTCAGCCTGCCGCCCATGTAGCCAGTGCCAGGTAATAATGTCCATCACCAAAGGTCACAAAAATAAATCCAGTTTTCCCCGAAAATTCTCTTTATGTCAACCAAGCACATGCCCTCACACATGCAGACTCGACACACAGGCTATTAAGTAGTGCACACACTAGTTATTTTCTAAAGAACTGTGGGCTCATGCGGTGCTAAGATCCATATAATGCGCTTCCTAAAACCCTCTGCCCCCCTCTCCTTTTCCTTGCCTCCTTCCTCTCGTCCTCCGGCCCTTCTGACTGGAGAGATGTAGTGTTCTGTTAACCTGCCTGTTTTTTTTTTTTCTTGTTGGGTTTTTTTTTTCTTTCAAACTAATGCTTCACCTTATGTTCTAAAGCTTCCCTTATTTTCCCCCTCTGGGTTTAGTTTAGAGTCTCATAAAGCCTGAGCTCTGACTTTAAGATTATTCCCTTGCTTCAGCTATTTTAGTTCTTCTAGAAATCTATTGCCCTTTTTTGTTTCAAATAGTTCATCATTTTCTTCAAAGGATTAGAGATGCTTGAACTAGACATGCAACTCAGGCTTCAGAGTGAGACTGTTTAGAGTTCGATTGCTTCCCGCATGCTTGTTGTTTGCTTCTCTAAGGTTGTAAGATCCTGAGCTGGACCAGCCACTGGCTTCCCTTGAGTTTTTATATTTATTTCTCTATCTGCTTGTGTGGTGTGTCAACAAGTATGTTTGAAACCCGTTGCATGAATCTAACGTCATCTACGTTTGGACGTGCGTCTTTGGATTGCTTAAGAGGAGTCGCTCTCTAATCAGAAACCTGCTTTTTTTGGCTTTGAATGCATGATGCATCGAATTATGCATGATGTTTTTAAATGTGATATTCTGTTAAATGTGTTGACTCCTGTGAATTCTAAAGGTCTTTTCACATGATTCGCATCAACCTTATCTAATGCATTAAAGTCTACACTACAGCATTATCCCCAACACCGTCTTCCAATGCAATGCTCAAACTTGTTCGCCGCTGACCTTTTAAAGCACAGCCAATGATTACAAGACAATTTGCATGAGGTATCATTACATAGACAGTATTGTCATAGAAATTTGTTATACAGCAACCTCAAAAGCCATAGATTTAGATTTTTTTACATTATTTTATAATATAATGTATTTATTTAAAATATGTAAAATGTATATGATATGAAATGCCTTTTTTATTTATAAATTTTTTATAATAAAATAATTGCTTGGAATTTTTTTCTAAGATCAAATGCATGTTAACTCGTTCATTTGCTATCAATACTGTATATGTTTTATTAATAATAAAATAGATTATTTATAATAAACCATATAATATTTTTTTCCCCCTTAAACCCCTCCATGACTATATTCACATAATTTTCACTTGGAGGTGAAAGCAGCGCATGCTTTTATGTTGAGATCAAGCACTGATGCGAGTTTTGTGAAAAGGACTTAACAGATTTTTAATTGTATTGATAAATGAGGTTAATATATTTTAAGTAGGATACTAAACATTTTAAATACTATTTCCATGTCAATTCCTGTCAAATCACATACCAAATGACTTCATTAAATCTTCAGCAGACTCTATAAAATACTGCATTTAGGGAACAAGAGCGCTGAGCTGAAAATGCAAATCCATTTAGGCAGAATATTTTTCCCATTTTCTCATTTCCTGCGTTCACGGGGTTCAGACGCGCTCAATTATTTACTTTTGTTTGCTGTTCTCTGTGTACCTGCTCATATTGTCAATTATATTCCATCATGAGATGAAGTACTACTCATCCGTGTTTAATTTTCCAGCAGATTTTGCACTTCTGTGTGGAGATCGGAAGATGTCCTTTTGACTGAATTAATTTGCTCTCATTTCCTTTTATTTGCTTGGGTCGAATTAGATACAAAAAGGCTTGATTTCAACTTCTTATGGCCATAAAGTGGTCTGAAAAGTTCTACAGACTGAGACAATGCAACGGGGTGAATTTGCAAAAGCCTCTCACCTGAGACCCAACAGACATTAATTTCTGTTCATTTTACAGCCACTTGATGATATACAAATTCAATTTGAAGCTTTTTAAAATGTTTAATCCCCTGAGCTGCACATTAGTACTACTACTAAAGAATCTCTTGATTCAACAAAAGCATTACCAGTTGCTTGAGCAATACACAGTGATGGCAAATATACTTAACATCTACACTACACATATAAAGGTTTCAAAAGTGAGTTTTTAAAGCAATGTAATATAAAAAATATTTTGATTCCCAGAAGAACCTTTTAGTGAACCGTTCTTTAAAGAACCAGTCTTAGTGTTAAATACATTTTAATAATTTGAAGAACTTTCTTTTTACTATTAAGAGTCTTTTGTCCAGTGGAAAGGTTCCATAGATGCCAAGAAAGAACCTTTATTTTTATGAGTGTAGTCTTCTAACACATGAGATTCAACCCTCTCCTTTTAGTGAAAGCAGACACAAAACAAAGCAAAAACAGAGAAGCTTAAAACCAAGATATAGTCCCCAAGGATGAGGCTGTTTTCTTCTCGCCTTTGTTCTGAGATGCAGTGCATAAACTGAACTACAATAACCCTTGAATCTCTTTGACTCCTTGTGTCCCACTATCGCCAAATGAGCCTGATCTATTCTGTGATATCAAATTTATGGTGCATAAAAAGTTCCATTCCCGAGCCTTTCACAGGCAATCAGCCACACACAGAGCGCAAAAGAAAGAGACCAAGAAGACAAGTGTTTGTGTGTGAAAGAATTATAGGCCTCTTTTAAAGGGGATATTCACCCAAAGATAAAAATTATTTCACTGTTTACTCCAAACCTGTATGACTTTGTATATGGACAAAAACAGATAAAACATTCATCAAAATGTCGTCTTTGTGTTCCACAGAGGAAAAAAGATCATACAGGTTTGGAACAACATGACGGTGAGGAAATTACAGATTTTTTTTTAATTATATATCAGAGTAGCCGATGGCTTTATATTGGCCATCCTGCTCTCTAAGATGTCGGCATCGGCCATCAAAAAAACTATATTGGTCGACCACTATAAATTTGTCATTTAAAAGGTCTTTATGCGGCAAGTTTCTCCATATTGCACTGATAAACAAGCACCTGGCTGAGATTATATTTGTGTTGAACATGGAGACTTATGCAGCTGCTCTAGCAAAGGTTCTAACGATTTCAACTAATCTTTAGAATGAGCTCAAAACAGAAGCCGTTTTAATGTCATTCTATAAATGGTGATAACCGAATCTTTACAGTATTTCTTTCATCTTAAATGGACATGTTAACTTTGGCAGCCCCTTGTATATACACACTTATATTATAGCAGAGCTTTGAGATATTGCTCAAAAGTCTGCTTTCAATTAAACACACTTTTTTGCCCTTCAGCTTTCATGGATGTCTCCAGTACTTCTTTCTCCCACTCTCCAACTCTTTGAGAAGGAGTTACTGGGGTTTTGACAGAGGCCTACACAATCCCTCACACAGCCAAAAGGAAGATTGAAAGACTTCAAGTTTTCACCACTGAAAAGCTGTCACTCATTTCTCTTCACCACTTCACTCTATCAACCTCTTTTCTTCTCACCCACTCTCCTACTCCCATTCATTTTTCCTCTCCTATCCTTTCTCAATAAATCTGTCATCCTCTTTTCTTACAGTAGTCATCTTCCTCAGTTCCCTCTTTCCCTTCTCTCTCATATTTATGCTCGTTCGTTCTTTCTTTGAGTCAATGAGGAGTTATTGGATTTTTGACAGAGGCCTACACAATCCCTCACACAGCCGGGAGAGAGTGAAAGCACCTTCCCTCTCTTCTCTTCTCTATACCTCTCTTTTACACACTCCCATACTTTCAGTTCTACCATGACATTTTCCGCCTTGTTTTCATTATATGCTTTATACAATTTATTTGTGTATGTATCTTTTTTACTAAGTTCTCTCTTTTCTCCTTCTCTCCTATCCTTTCTTAATTCTGCCATTTTTTTCCTACAATAGTTTCTCTCCATCTTCTATCCCTCTGCTTTTTTTAATTGTCTGGCTGATTGTCTTTTGGCAAAGTAAGCTCTGTCCGTATTATGCCTGTCCCTGTTCTTCACATATTTATGCTATATTTAGCCTCTGTTTTGCCGACTTTAAAAGGGACATGGAGGATAAGCCAGAAGCCAAAAACTCTCATATATCGTTTTTTTTTTCTTTTTTACACACTGATGATCATCTTGTTTGCATACCCCTCAAAATAACTGACCCAATTACAAAGTCAACTAGATATATTTAAAGTCACTTTATCAATCTATTTGTTCATTTAAAAACTCTACTATTCCATTGTTAGCTTAAATAAACTGCAGTGCTATAATGTATTTGCATGTATGCAGCCTGGTATTTTATTTTGATATTGAGATATTCATATTAAGATTTGATATCTAATTTGTGCTTTATATACTGTATGTATGTGTGTGTGTGTGTGTGTGTATATATATATATATATATATATATATATATATATATATATATATAGCCTTTTGAAGTATTTATCATTGTGTGTATACCAGTATATTGTATGAAAAGCTATTCAGTCATGAAAAGGGACTACGAACCTGTTGTGACACTAAAAGTGTGTGCATGTGAGTCACCCATCATCACATAGCATATGCCGGCCCTCAGTGCTTCGCAGGGGCCAAAGACCTCAGTTTATAGACCAGCAGAGAGCAGAAGAATGAGTCAGAGAAAGATAAAGGTCCCTTCTATTATACATAACATCTTTTAGTATATTTGCACATAAGTCTGTTATAGCTGTTTTTACAAGAGAGTGAAGCAAACTCAGCTTCAAACCTCAGTCTTTTTTTTCTTTTTTTTCTGGGTTGTATGCAAACATTAAATGTTTTCACACCTGTAGATAATTTTCTTTGTTCTGAAACAGAGACTTAATTTGTTACAATTTTCTTCTTGTTTCGGTTGGCTTTCACAAGGCAACATTTCAAAGCATACCAAAATGTGTTTATGAAAATCACATGCGAGTAAAACTGTCCCCTTATTGGTCAAAATTAACCTGTTTACGTTCCTCTGTGTCATCCATCAAGATGGATTGCCAACTCTTGTGTGCCTTTATCTGAAGCTGTCGTGAGAGCGGGAATCAAGGCTTTGTTGGGACAGCATTTCTGCAATGCATGTAGAAGAGCAGTTACTCAGATGAAGAGGCACTCTTTGGTTTTCAATCACAAAAAGTCACATAATCAGACACCGCTGCTTCTTATATAACACATTTCCCATTATGAATTATGATACTGCTTAGTTCGTTGGTTGTGTTGGGTCAGATTGCTTTCTCACTTCAACCAAACCGCCTCAGAGTTGGCCACCTCATTGAGATGATCTCGGAGAAATTGTTTTGGTGCATATCCGAGCGCAATTGCTGTTCATTTATGCCTTAACAAAACACACCAGGTTCCGAAGCAAATGCTCCAAACGAGCCAGGTGTGAAATCGTGCCTTAGAAACTCCATCTTATTAAAAAAAATAACTGTGAGATGTGGAGATGCGTGTGCACTGGGCTACTCTTTTAGAAGTTTACTTGGCTATTACTCATTCTGGTTTGCATCTATAAACAGTTAGGAAGGAAAAAAATTACAGTAAAGAATTGAGTTGGCGGGAAGCTTTCCTACTCCTATAGCTAGCAAAGCACAGTTGCTGCTCGGCTAATGTGTTTGTATTGATGCCTGGAGGAAGATTATCCTTGTTTTTCTCACATAGAGTTATTATGCATTCATAGTTGTATTTTTGCTTGCAGCAGCTAGAAAAAGCACAATAGCGTCTCTCCCGCTCTCTCCCTAACTCGATAGCTTGCTAACGGTGATCCACCCACTCTGTTCTGACACTGTGTTGTGTTTGCCATTGCTGTTCGCTGACGTGAGCTTCAGTGAGACTTCGTTGGCCTTGCCAAAAGTCTTAAGCCGCTATTGCTACGATCTTCTTTTAAGATATCTTTAGTTTAGTCTCTCAGCAGTCTGCAACAAATGTTTCCCTTAAGACATTTTCATTTGATAAGATAAAGGTGTATTCAATTTGCTTGCCATGTTGCAAAGTGTTCACACACACTTATGAATATATTTTTAAGACTCGGAATAAGATTTTTGTGGCTTTTAGGTCCTGTATGTTATCTTTGATTTAGCAATTCACAACTAGCAAATCTTTAGCAAATTACACACTGCATCCGAAATCGAATACTTCCGTACTATATAGTATGCGAAAAACAGTATGCCAACACAGTAGTATGTCTGAATGCATAGTATTCGAAAAACAGTAGGTGAAAAGTCCCTGGATGACATAGTACTTTCAGCGAGATTCTGAAGTGCGCATTCACTGGACACTTTACTATCCCATGAGGCCACAGGAGAGGATTTATAAATGGCAGTGAAGCGACTGATGCTGGTAGGTCATGTGACAGTAACAACATGGCGGATGTAGCATGTACGAATTTTGCATGTACGATTCATACTACACACATTCATACTAAATAGAACATGGTTGTTTACGAGTGCGAAGTACTGTGAGTTCAAATTCAAATGTAGTACCTATTCAGACAGTATCCGATTTCGGATGCAGCAATAGTTCACTTTATTTATTTATTTATTTATCTATCTATCTTGCTTTCACCTCTCTTCACTTTCATGGCTGTGTGTCCCGCCCGAACTTTCCGTTTTGATAGCTAATACATCAACACTTTGATTTTGAATTTGTGATCTTTAAGTGATATCTTTGATGTTGTGTTAAAACTAAGACGTAACATTTTGTTTCCTAACAGACACTTTTTTTTTACTAATGTGGCTTTCAGCTCAGTGTAAAATATCTCTCTATGTAAAATATCTCTAAAAGAAGATTTTTCCATTTACTGGCTCTTTTATAAATAAGGAAGAAAAAGGAGAAAAATAAGGAAAGGCTGACTGTGCAGATGGCAGTGGGAGTTACTAATTATCTGAACATGCACATTTTAGCAAAATCACCTCTACCCTCAGCTCATTAAGACCGTAAGGTGGTCTGTGCAGTCATTTTAATTTGTAGTCACTGAAAACATCTCCATGTCATTTTTGCACCACCTTAACGCCATATGCAGCTCAGTGTAGAACAGCACAATCAGCTGTGAGTCGAGCACATAGCGCTGCTACTCTCGAGACTGGCTAATGAGAGAACCACTTAGCTCCATCCAAGACCATTAGCAATTGTTCTTGAGGCTCTGGCATTATTTGATGTTGAACCAATGCGCATTTGCAGATTGATTTTAGAACGGCCTGCTCAGCCAGCGCTCTGCTTTGTTTGTCAGCAGTTTCTAACATGAATAGAAGTCTACTAAGAACTCTACACTCTCGCACACTGTTAAAAGCTAACCCAACTGGCACCTCGCTGTGTCTTTACAGTGCACTCATCTTGCTCTCTTCCCCTCTCTGCAGGAGTGCGCCGGCCCCCTGAGGTAGATAAGTCCAACCACAGTGTTCACTACACTCTGCTCATTGCGTGTGTCCTGGTGGCGTTTGTCCTGGGAGCTTTCCTCTCCGGATTCCTCGTTTCCTGTTACTGCAACCACAATGTTAACAAGACCAAGAGGCTGTCGAAAGATCCAGAAGCACCGATCCCACATGCTCTATCCCTGCGCAGCCTAGCCAAGCTAAACGGCCTGCTAGAGAGCCAAAGCAAGGATGAGAAGCTGGAGGTATCCTCACCCAAACTCTACAACTCTTTCTTTGCTAATGGAAAAGAGCAGGCGCATCGCAGGAACGCCCACCATGCTGCCATGACGGAGCTCATTCACCCACATCATCACCACTCTGCTGAGCTCTCCGGCCTTCCCACCCCTGATTCGACACCAGAGCTCCCAATCAAGAGTATGAAGGCCTTCAAGAACCAATGGGAGAAGAATCAAAACTGCAATAATGCTAAAGAACCCAAGTCCCATAACATGGGAGCATCTCGGCCAACCCCTGGGATGCAGCATCAGATTTTCCCCTTCTCCCAAGGACTGAGCAACGGACAGGTACTAGGTGGCTCGGCACACATGGAGGAACGCAAAGTCCACAACGCAGAGCGTGTGGTAAGCCAGCCCTATCACTGCTACCCACACAAGATTGTGGACGTTACCTCACTTGACGAGCTTCTGAAACACATTCACGAAATCAATGTGGCCACGGGCAAGAGTCCCACTGTACTCACCTCTTCCATGTCAGCTCATGCCGGTCAGATGGCGTTCGCGAATCGCGTACAGCCACATATCCCAGAAACGGAGACTGCGCCATACTACAGTTCCTCCACGCTTCCTCGGGACAGTCTCACTCGCCGCATGGACGTTCCTCCGGAGATTCCTCCCCATCATCAGTCCACCCTGGAGAGAGTGTCCCGTCATCCGTCACAACGCCACTCTTTGATAACCACCCCCAAGATGCCCAGCGGGGGAGTGGTGCCTCGGCAGCACAGCTTCAACCAGCGCAGCTCCCATCAGCCCCTCTTGCTGTCCCGAATGAACTCTAACGGCAGCAGTTCAGGTTGCGATGTACGGCACCCGCTCATCCCTAACGGATACCTAACTCGCCAGCATAGCTACAGCGATCAGCAGGAAGTCCACCGTGGAGCTATTGTCCGTCGGACAGCTTCGCTCAAGCCTGACGTCCCACCCAAACCACTGTTCATCCCTGCTAGCTCGCCTGTCAACCAGGCAGGGCAGTTCAACTACTGAACAATGGAGAAGAAAAGCCTGTGGTTTTTCGTAAAAGGCTATTCGACCTCTCAGAACTGATTGTGGCCAAGAAAAATTTAAAGACTGAACAAAAAACTTGCCTTCATGGGAAAAAGATTGGCTGCCAGTGTTGTTGACTTTACATTTGAACTATGACCTGTTTTTCTCTGTTTCATAAATATATTTGTACCATATTGGTATTGCTCAGCTATTGGCCATTACGAAGGGAGGAGTTACAAGAGTCCACTTAGATTTAGGCTGCCACAGTGATAAGTGTGTGGTTTTACGGTGTTACTTTGGACTGTTTAGGCAGGTGTCACTCATCCTAAACTCCGGACCTGAACTTTTATCCGAACAAGTGTACACATCTTGTTTGATATTCTGATATTTCTTGCTTTGGCTTAACTATTCTGTTGATGTAGAGTTGATGAACTGTACTGATCCCAATTAGAAATGTGTATATATGCATGTGTGTATGTGTGTGTGTGTATATATATATATATATAAAAATATATATGTATGTGTGTGCGTGTATGTACAAATACATACCCAGTGTATGTATCTAGATTACCGAAATGGTTTAGCCCCCTCAACAAGTTCCTTTGCCTTATTTTGAAAGCAGATGTGCTGTAAAACTCCCACACAACCTGAAGAGAGCTCTTTAAAAACCATAAGCAATAATATCCACCCCATCCTGACCACTCCTGTGTAATGCAGCTAGACATCTCAAACTCAATAAATAAAGTTAAAATTCAGATGATTAAATGTGGCTAGCGAAACAGTTGCATCAAAATACTCTGCCCCCAGTGAGATGAATTGGCCTTAGTGTTATGAAGGAGATGTATGTATATACCTAAGAGGAATGTATTCTTTGTCTATACGCTGCAGATGTGTTCCAGTATTTACCCTCCGTCTCCTCTGGTAAAATCGGTTAATCGGTAAAAGTGAATCAAAAATGTTTAATCTTCTACAGTTAATTGAACACTGTGTCCTAACCAGGCGGGATAAAGTGATTAAAGCTATCTCTACTATGTAAATCTCGAGTCCAATCCTGACCACTTTCTGTTTTCTATTATATATAGCCCCACCCACAGTGAAATCTGATTGGTCCATACTTCTGCTCCAGTGTTTTAATCTTCAAATACTTGCTGATTGGTTCTGAATGTGTCACACAAACGTAAAGAAGCAGTTTGACACACTGAAACTGTTGTCGCACCTCGCTAGGACACCGCGCAAGAGTCCAGAACAAAATTATTTCTTACTATTGTCCTGAGTTATTCCTGTATTATGTTAAAACAAACAATGTATCAATATTAACACTAAAACTGTTTTGTGTAAATAGATGAACAATAACTAGCCAAATTTTAATTGTGTAAATTTGTGCCTTATTTAATATGATGTGTTATGGGGGGTGGCGGCAGAGTGGGAGAGGGGACATAAGAAAAGGGCAGAGAGGCCGTCATTTATCTTTTTATTTTTAATATTTGTATTTTTTTAAGCTTGGTTGTCTGTATGTGTCATAACTATTGTAGATATATATTTCTAGATACTTTTGATATCCCCAAGCTGCGTGAGGCTTTTGCATTTGGATCAGCATCTACATAGTTTTCCCTCCAAAGAGGTTTCTATCTATCTATCGTTCTATCGATCTTTCATCTACCTATCGTTCTATTGTTCTGTCGTTCCATTGTTCCATTGATCTATCTGTCTGTCTATGTGTCTCTCTCTGTCTGTCTATCTCTTTTTTTTAGTTTTCTTTCTTTTCTTCTCGTTTAACTCAACACTATGGTTTAAGAAATCCCTGGCCTCACAGATCTGATGGGTTTGTTCTGAGATGTATGTAGTAAGATACATGAACTTTTACACTGCAGCATATTTTCGGATCTTATGTTTAATGGCGAGAGTAAGACTTCTTAGGCTTTGCACTCTGTTTGGAGAGACGTGAGTGTGTGTGTGTGTGTGTGTGTGTGTGTGTGTGCGCGCTTCATGAGGAGACCATATCAGTTGGCTGTAGTTCAAACACATACCTCCCTTTGCTTTTCACAGTACTTCAGGCTGGCAGGGTAACTCAGAACCGTTTCTCTGCTCAAAGTCATCTTCATCATCTTATTCTGTGATGTGTCTGCTTTTGCATAAATTCTTGGTGCTGGTCTGAAATACAGTTTTTATCATGTACACTTGAATGAACTTTTCAAATTGGCTGCCTGTAACTATGTGCTCTGTTGCCCCTCACAAAACCAAATGCAATGTCACATTTTAATAGATGGCTACTACCGCATCATATGCATCCCAGGTGGAAAACGGACTGAGGATTGAATCTCTGCATCGTACTCGATGGAAAACCGAAACGAGTGGAAAGAGACTGGAGTAGTTTCTTTGAATTTCTATAGATATTATGATGGAAAGGGAACTGCGTGTGTCTGTTTTATCTGCTTCAACCATTGAGGTTTCTGTTATTGCACAGTGTAAATACAGTCCTGGAGTTTCCCAGGATTCAGTGCTCTGTTATGATTACTACTGGGCAAAGCCCCATGGATTCTCCACCTCTGCTTTTATGGAATACTGTTGTATTTTCCTTATAACAGAAATAAATGAGAGATCATAACATGCATATTGTTTGACTGGTTGTGTGATTTGATCTTTTTACACCGTTAACAAGCTTTTATTGGACACACTGGCATTTTCATATGGCTTGTTAAAATTTTCTTCAATATCAGTTTTTAAGTTGACATTTTTTAAATGAATAAAATTACATAAATAAAAAACATGTTTGGGTGTAGTCAAGGAGAGCTGGGAGCCTCATGATGTAATACACAGCTGATTCTGGCTTTGTTTGCCAACCACAGCTGCACTGCAACGATGCAATGGATGATGTTTGCCGTTCAGCTCAAGGGCCAAAAATGACTTAATGGCCAATTAGTTCCACTGGGCCCTTGAATTGAAGGTGAATATATGTTAAAAGTGGGGTCTATGGCTCTCAGCCAAGTTTACAAGCTTTAGTGGAAAATAGTTAAAGATACACAGGCTCTGCTTCTATACAGGAATATACACCAAAGTTATGCATGCACATGTGAAAATCATCCACTGGTAAACGAGAAAAGCTTTCACTGCTTGTGTTTGTCGGTGCGCCTCACTTTTAAATGTACAGTTTTTACTCTACTGCTTCCTCAGCACTATCTTCCATGAACACATTCAAGCTCCACTCCAGTGTGCATTTTGATAGCAAATTAGTTTTTCATAGTCTTTTGAAGAAAAATATAATTTAGTTTTAGTCATATTTTAGTGATCTGAATTTAATTCAGTTTTAGTCGATTAAATATAAGATTTTAGTCTAATATATATTGAATGGGTTTAATTCAACTGTGATGCATCAATTAAGCATTTCTCTAAAATTTCCAAAGTCATTATATAGGGTACAACGGGGCTAAAGGTGCACCGGGGTAAAAGACGCATTTCACTTTAATCTCTTTTAAACCACTAGATGGCATACAAATTCAGCTCAGCACTTTTCTTAACAACCACGTTTAATGATGCACGTGGAAATTTGGCTGATCCTCGACTTGATCGCGCTAATTTGATCTAATATGTAATGTGTGTTTTTTTATGTAGATGTATGCAAATGAGAATCGATAACATTATTGTCTATATTTTTAGTCAAAGGTCTTGTAAATGTTTTTTCAGTTTTGTTCAAGGTAATTAAAGCAACAGTATTTCAATAACGGAAGAATATTTAAAAGTATATGGTATTTGTGGTAAAAGGTGCCTCTGCTGTTGGGCCTAAAGGCACAATAATTTACATGATAATAAATTGCTGGCTGACTTTTTCCATTTGTTAACATGACATGGTTAGCCCGATCTCATCCCAAGGCGTCATATACTGACGCTTTTGACATATCGTCTACATTCAACGCACATGGCACCCTTTAGCGTCAATATGAGACGCAGATAGATATGGGCCAGAAGGCGCCTCCTAGCGGTCTAACCCTAACCCAACCATAACCGAACAAAGCTCTGTGCGTGTCATATTGACGCTAAAGGGTGCCATGTGCGTTGGATGTAGACGAAATGTCAAAAGTGTCAGTATATGACGCCCTAGGATGAGAATGCGTTGTAAATATCATATATTAAGTTGGGTGTCCAGTCTGTCCACCTTAGAGATAATCACCATAATGAAACCATCAATTTGAAAATGTGATATTAATCATATCATAATATAACATATGTATTTGTTACTACAGCTTTAATCAATTATTGTAGGATATATTCGATGCTTTCAGAATCTTTACTTTTTTAAAGGTGCAGTTTGTAAGAATGACAGCTAATGGTGGAAATAGGTACTGCAGTCAAAATTCAAGATCGTTGTTCCCCTGCCTCCTCCTCCTGCTCAGACTCGACGCTCACGCGGGTTGTCAGTTTGAGAACACGCAACAGGAATGAGCGCAATTGACAAAAAAAGCAGAGGAGACTTAAATGAGTAAGTGTATGAGTTGATTTATCCGCGTTTTAATATGCTCTCGGTCATAGAGATTTTTAGATGGATACCGAGTCTTTTTAGGTTGGGTAGAATCTGCAATCTCTGACCCAGTTTGTTTGCTGGCTGCAATACTCTGTGTTTCCTGCCAACTGGCATCCCGCGGTGTCGAAATACTATTGGGTTGAACTAGCAGTGGGCGAGATCACACAGACCAAAACAAAAACAGACATTCCAACACGGAACGCACATTTCAAAGTAACATAACTGGCTGTAGAAGTGTTTTTCAGAGAAACGAGTATGTGAACTCAGCATGTTTCCTAAATATCTGCAGACATATTATGGTATTTTTTTGCTTTAGTAGAGTGAAAAAGTTATATACAGCACCTTCAAGTTTTGTTTCTGTATTTTTAAAAAGAACAAAAATGTATTATTTTGCTTTATTGGCCTAATACTTATTCTACTGTCACTTTAAGGCTAAATGCATTGATCCAATACACATCTTTGCTTTATATCATTTTTGTCTCTGAAAAAGACTGATGAAAGCTCGCCAGAAATGCTATTTTGACTAAATTTCTTCAAGTCCAAAAGCAACTGCTCATGCCCATCCAGCCAATGAAAGCAAGTCAGAACCTGTTCGGTTTCCCACAATAACTTGGCAATGGAGTTCCCAAAAACACTCAACATCTCACACCAGACTTTATTTATCCATGGATTTATATGTCGTGTTAGTCGTTTTTGCAATAAGTTATGGTTTTCTATCATACTCATTCTATGTGGTGTTCACTTCCCCTCTTTCCATCCATAAAGACTCCGATAAGTGGCTCTGGATTCAGTGGACACTAACTGCAGGTTGTCTGACAGGTGGAGCTGAACAGTCTCAGTTATTACCCACAGTTCTTAGTTCAGTACTCATCAGGTGTCATCAAGAGCGCTACTACCTGATATCACCTCCATGAGAGTCATCAAATTCACACCAGAATACACTTCCTCGTCTCCTGGTTCTTCCTCCGTCATTTTCTTTAGCCCTCTCTCGCTTTCACTCGCTCTGTTTCTCTGGCTGGTTGTCAGCACTCTGAGAGTGAGAGGGCATTAGAGAAATGTATTCTGGGAGATGGAATGAATGGATTTCCTCTGTCAGGAGCTGCCAAATGTTTCTGTAGATGAAATCGCATGCATTTTGTTGTTAAATGTATAGAATTTCATCATCACAGGAGGAGAACCGCTATTTAGTCCGCTCATTGGATCCGAAGGAGAAGGGGACCACCCAAAAAAATGTCAGGCCCTTGTAAATTTTAGCGAGGACCCTAAACCGGCTCAGCATCTGCTGTTCACTTGACCCAGAAAGGTTTTTGTTAAAATGCTGTGGTGGTTTGTATGATATATTTGGATGCTTGAGTTTGTTTGTCAGCGCATGGTCTTTCTTTCTTTCTTTCTTTTTTTTTTTTTTTTTTTTGTCTATTTCACAATAACACAGCTGAAAGGATGTATACAGAACCGTGTATGACAATAGACTCTGCTGACATTGCGACATGCAGCTCTGCTGACTACATATGTTTATGTGCGTCTCTGTATGCATGTGTGTGTACTCATAGGTTGATTGTGTAGTATGGGGCGCTATATTTAGCTGTTGATGATAACTTTATTTTGCCCCTTTATGAAGTGTGGAGGTTTTTCTGAAATTTATTAGCCTATTGTTAGTATCAGTGCCAGAAATGTAATTTTCCAATATGTGCCAGGTGTATTTTATTGTCACGAGGGCTATTTTTCAAATCTGCTCCATATGGCTAATCTAATGTGTCATATTTTTGTAAAATACATAAATTAATAAATCCATTAACTTAATTTCTCAATCTGAATAATTGGACTGAGAATTTATTACCTCTTACCCATAAAATTAACTCAACGTCAACATATTTGATGTGATATGTGCCTAGAACAAAATACAAAACAAATAAGTAGAATATAATAAAAACCAAATCAGATATTCAATATAAAAAATAACAACAGGAATTGACTACAGTTTACATTTTTTTTTTAACTTTTCTTTTTCACATATTTGTCACTTTTCTGTGGCACTTTTTACCCTGGTTGGTATCTAAATTCAAGGGAAAAAAGTAAATGAGTAAATCCCTGTTGTGCTCAGAACCCTTCATGTCTCTTTTGTAAAGAGTTTTTATCTTCCCTTCTCTTTCTCTGTATGCTTTCTTTTACTTTTTGGGCTGTTTCTTGTATCTGTGAGATCATCTTGAAAGATTTAGCTGATAGTAATGGTTATGGTATTGCTGCCATGTTTGGCATAAATATACAGTGCTGCACTCCTTCATTTGCATTACTTTTATTACAAAGAGATGGATGGTTCTGATATTACAATTCCTCCAATTTATTGTTTTCTGTTTTCTGCTGAGAATATGAGCTGTATCATTTGTTGATAAATAGAACATGTAAAACAGATACAGTTCCTCTAATGTGTTTCACAAAACAACAGATTTACATACTAACAGTTTATTGGACCGTTTATTGGACATACTAACAGTTATCCAATCAACTGTTAGTATGTAAATCTGTTGTTGGCATCACAGTTCCTGATGTGCTCTCAGACATCGCATGAATAATAAATTGTGTTTGCTTTTAAGTTTTCTTGTGCCTAAACGGACAAATTCACAAAAAAGTCCACATGCCCGTCTTGGCCCGAGTATACTAAACATAGTCGTAAATGTCTTAAATGAACGTAAACAGTCGAGAAAGACAACACGTGTGTGTACATTATCAGTGTATTGGATCCGTACATTATCTTAAAGTGACAGCAGCTTAATTTTCCTGATGATGTCCTTGTTTTTAATGTTAATCAAACAACAAATCGCAAAGAAATCACTCACTGCTTTTGGCTGAATAACTTTTGTAACTTTAATAAGAATGCATCTTTATTTCATTTATACAGTGTAGATTATATGATTATATTATTTTACATTTTATTTCTTTATTCAATTTCTGTACCTGAAAACTACTTAAGGACCCGATAAGTGAAATCAAAGAACGATTTGATGTGATTTCGAACAAAATCAGGCCGAAACTAAGTTCGTTTGGAGTTGGTTTTTGTTGAATTGCACTGCTCTAGAAATGTAAAATACACAGTCTGTGTTCAAACTTTAATGCAACGTTGTAAGCATCTGTATCATTCCTGAATGTTTTAGCAGATTCTCGGTCTGGCTTCCCTCTCAGAGAGACTTTTACATGCTACAGCACCACAAACCACACAGCATTTGGATACATTTATACGAACCATAAACTAAAAAGAACCACATGGCTCCATAAGTGTACTAGGAGACAGACAGCCAGTGGACTGTGTCCTTGGTGTGTAAATGGCTCTTCAGATTTACAGTTACAATATGGTGTTCACTACTGGCTGTTTGCCTCATTTATATTTAATAACTCGAGTCAAAAGAGTCATCACCTCTTCAGGTTCATTCCCGATGAACATAAATTACATATGCATGTGACAGAGTAAATAACCTCATGACTGATGTCCCCCAAAGATGGAGCACTACAGCATATTCTCTTCCTGTTGTCATGGTAATATTGTCCCACTGTGTCCTCTGTCCATAGACTTACAGACCAAACATGGCTGAGGAAATCCTTCTTAAAATCATCAAATGCTTTCCTTTGCCCTCTATAACATAACCCACAGTCATGCTCAGGGATTCAGAGTCTGTCTCTGAAAGCCAGTTGGTTCTCAACCAGAACTAAGGGATTCCAGGATTGAACGACTAGAAGAGTTGCACATAATGTAGCCAAGTAGAGCATTTTCCTGAATTCTTTACTGATCCTTGAACATTTCTATTAACAATCATAAGCCAATAGAGTGATCCATCGCCTGCCCATTTAAACGCAGAGGGGAATGTGGTGTTGATGTTCAAGTTTTTAAAGCTCCTAACTGTAAATCTATTTGACAGAACCAACAATACCAGAAACATTTCTGAAAAGGTATGGATGAACTGTAAACATCACAGTCGTAAATCTGGCTATATCACTGTTCCATGTCCTGCTCAGAGACGTGACTGTAGGAGATCCGAACACAAGCTTTATTGAATGTAATCCATAATCGTAATCCATATAACATGCATAAGGTCAAAACCGCAAGGTAATCAATCCAGAAAATAATAAAAGGTCCAAGGCAGGGAGACAGGCAAGGAAACCAGAGATAGTTTCCCTAACACTAACATGCAGCAAGACGTTGCAAAGAATGACTGAACACACTTATAGGAGAACATAAGCGAGATAATACACAGAAATCAGTTTGTTCTCGTGTGAAAAGCATGTTTGGTTGAGCTTCTGTTTATGTCCGCTCATCAATGTTTATATGAGAATAAAACTAACCCTTTAATTACAGTATAAAATGTATTCTCTAGTGAATCATAAAATGAGCATCATTTTTTATACCGTCCATTGTTTTGATGCCTGAATTCACAAGTGATTTTAGCGTTTTATTTTTCATTTATTTATAGTTCAAAATAGCAATTGTAATATTAGTTATCAGTTATGAACCATAACATGAAAATACTTATCAGCTTAATTATTTTAAGGGTTAGAATTCAGCGAATACCATCCCCATATAAAAACCTTCATGTACTGTATATGAGATGTCCTAACAACTGTAATATTGTGATCCAACACGTGTGTTGAATGGGGAAGTCCCGAGCAGTAGTACAGTAACTGGTCATGCGCTATGTCCGGCATGTCCAGTATGCCAGACAGCCATGGCACACCCCCCATTACAGTCCGGACTGGTTTCAACCAGTTTTCTCTGGTGCTCTGGTGCTTTTACTCAGCACTTTTAAACAGAGACACAGTAGCACACCTGCCACTGCCTGTCACACTGACACATATAAATATACTCTCCCTGACCATCTCACACTAAATTGGCAGCTTTCCCTGCCTACTTGCCCCAACCTGCTCACCATATACACCCTACATCTGTCCCCCAGAAGCTTGAATGATTCCCAGCCTAATTAGCCACATAAACTCAGCCCACACACGCATATATACACATTCTTCATCACTCGACCCACTCCTAATTAACCTACAAACCACGACCCCCATCCCCACTAACACACACACTCCTAGCTTGCCGTAGACTGGCATCCCGTCAAAGCACCAGACCATCTAAATAACTTCTGCAGGACACACGTACATCGCCAGCTGTCACGGGACATCTGTTCTGTCACAAGATGCCGGTGATTTTCTGAGTTTAATAATACAGAATTTTAATTATTTGGGAGAGTTGCGCCACTTTTTAAAATAATATTCCTAATTAGCTTTCAGTATGTTTATCAACTGAAAGCATAACATAAGGTTATAGAAATAAGACTTTTTTAAAAAGTGGTCCAGTGACACAATTTCCCCCACATTATTGGGGGTAAGATGTGTCATGTCAAGGAAATACATAAAGGATTTACATTGTAAATAAAAATATGACCATAAACAAGAAAAAAAACGATTTATGAATGCACAATATATATATATATATACACAGTTGCTAGCGGGTTGGATTCTTTGTGGCATAGATACAAAAAAGCTCTGGTAACATTCATCAGAGATTATGGTCCATATTGACATGACACATCACGCAGTTGCCTAAGATTTGTCGGCTGCACATCCATGATGCGAATCTCCCGTTCCACCACATCCCAAAGCTGCTCTATTGGGTTGAGATTTGGTGACTGGAGGCCATTTGAGTATAGTGAACTCATTGGCATGTTCAAGAAACCAGTTTGAGATGATTTGAGCACATCTTAACCCCACTCTTCCCTACTGTATTGATTGATTGTGAGATGTATTTAAAAAGTGCTCGGAAAGATAAATTGAATTGAAAAAAAGAACAGTATTAGTTCAGATTCCAAACAAGCAGTGATTAATGGCCTCTGTGCCAAGTTGTTGTTGGTTCTCGCAGGGTCCTATCTCATACCCCAGATCCGGCGTGAACTCCTGATACCTGTAATCACTGTGTGCCTCTCTCCTCGTTCCCATTAAAGCTCAGACTGGAGGAGGGGGGTGGAAATAAAAAAGAGTGATCTGATGAAACCAGAGCCGACAGATTGAATGTTCCTACCACAGGCTTTTAGAGGAGGTCTGCAGTGCGGGGGTCCCAGAGGCGGGCCCTGTTGAGGAGGCTTTGAAAAACAACCAGGTGCCTGGACTCCACAGACTGAAGTAATCCAGAAGCAGCATGAGACTTTCTAGGGTGCTTTTGCTTTTGCGCCCAATTAGCTTGAAATTCGAACAGGCTAAAAATGGAACAATCTGGTTGCGTATTCTTGAATATGAATTGCGACTATCAGTGAGAGATGGGGAGCATCTGGAGAAGAGTTCTCTTCCTGCTGTGCATGTGTAATGGTGGAAGAGCGCCAAAAAACATAGCGCAGGGAAGACATAAAGCAGAGAAGATACTGCTCTGAGACTCCCTTTCCGTATCTGTGGACAACGCAGGCTGGATTTCCAGTGAATGAGGAAGAAGGTCCAGACAGAGTGAGATAATGTGGTGTGTGAGGGAGCAATAGTTCACACCTCTTGTAAACATTGTTCTTGCAGTTGAAGCTGCACTTGATCCAACATAAAGAGAGTTTGGTGAACTGGCAGCCACAAACATGCAAACATGTAGAAGAACTGAGACACTTAAAGGGATAGTTCACCCCATTGACTTTGATTGCATGCATAAAAAAGATTTCGTTCTTCAAAGCACATTCTTTTGTGTAACACGTAAGAAATAAAGTTAGGAATGCCATGAGGGTGAGCAAATGATTTTTGGGCAAACTATTCCTGTAATAAGATTAAACCCTCTTTATTTGCCCTCACACGCCCATCTGGTTTTGCTGACACTGCACCTGAGCTCTTTCTCAATGGCTCATGCTGACATTCAATTAGTCGCCTTAACCAGTGCACCTCCCCGCAGTTAATGACTCAGAACCACAATCTTCCACAAGTATCATTTCTTTCCTCTTTTTTTTTTTTCCAATTAAATCACTTGTCTCAAAACGGAGGGCAGAAAAAATGGCCCGAGGGTCAGCGCGAGAGCGTGGAGATGATTTCCCCGTCTCTCCGACTGCCGCTTTCTTTCTCGCTTTCCTCTTTCAAAAGATTTTACTCTGATGAAATGAAGCTAAAATATTTCAAAGTGGCTTGCACACTTTTGTTCAGCTCGAGCCGCATTTGAGTTCTCCTCTATAAACACATCATTTATCCAACGCTTTGATGGTGAGGGGGACGTGTTTAGGACAGTTGATTGCAATGTACACGAGTATCAAGCATCAGAGAGATTTGAGCTTGAAACATTTGGAAAAGAAGCAATTATTTTTGTCTTTCATCACCCTTTTGAGAGGAAATCCGTCAAAGGTCACTGCTGGCGTGTCACACATGGACGTTTGGCTGTGGCTAAAAAGACAAAGAGATATGGAGAACAAGAAGCAACCACAAAAAAATATTGTGTGCATTACAGCAATAAAAACGATAAATGTAGGTCATTAAATGCAACACATTATGGTGTTAAATGTTCCTTTCTTCTGTTTTCATTTTAGCATTCCACATTGAATGCCTCACACCTCATTAATTCAGCACTCTCAGCTGAATAATAACGATCGATAAGATCATTAATCTTTGGAATATATGATCAAATATCTGTGAGCTACCCACGCTTTTCTGCCATTTGCATTCATATTAGTATAAATGGGAATGAATCAGTCGAATGTTTCATTACTACAATATTTCTGCTGAGGATGTACAGCAGTAGCCTAGTGTCTCGCTGTGCTCATAGTTTACAAAGGAGCTTGAGAGAGAGAAAGCAAAGATTGAAAGCTTACTGGTTTTATTTTGTTTTTAACTGGGTGGATGAGAGGATGTTGATTGGTGCTTACTTGTTTAAGTCTTAGTAGTAGTAGTAGTAGTAGTAGTAGACCCCTTTCTCACCCTTAACTGAATGGTTATTTTGTGTTTGTTGTTACCATAAAGTCAAAAACCTATAGTTAAGTGCAACCTTGGTTAATTAAATAAACACAGCCTATACCTAGCATTGTTTTTGTGATATAAACTATGCTTCACATAAAATCTGAGTCTGTTTTGAAGGTTTGTGTTTTCACGTTGTTTTCCTTTTGTCTGGCACAAAAGTAATCCAGAGATAGAGAGCGCCATCTACAGAGCTACTTTTTATAAAACAGTGAGGAGAAAAGAACCCAAAGGTGGTTCCCTGCTGCCACCCAGCGGTCAGAAATGGGAAAGTCATGTAATGTCCTCCATACTTCATTATAAAGCTTCTTTTTTTCGGATTTGACACATTAATCTGGTTGTATCCGACCTCTGGTGAGTTTAATACCAGTTTCTACACCATATGTTACCAAGCATGTATGAATCTTACAGATTGATTAATTTTAAAAAAGATGGTTAAAATTAACTTACTTACATTACGTTGACGTCCACAGACAAACATATAGGCTATGTTGTTTAGATGTCCTCTGTGTCCCTCCCTAGGAGGAAATCAGATGTTCCGAGTCCAGGTGCAGTGGACTACAACGAACATCTGGCGGGTGGCGCTATTTCATCATATTTAGACGAGAATATACCGAGCCTTGAGATGGCCATTCTTTGACTGGAAACTATCTGACTGAAGTTTGTCTAAAACATGTAAAATAAGATATTATTTGAAGACGCAAATCTCAGGTAAGCTATTAAAGTTATTTTAAAGTAATATTAGTATTACACAAAGTTGATTTGTGTTATTAGAGTCGCCAGGACAAATTTCTCAATATTCTCAACTTAGGTCATTTAAAAAAAATATTCATACAGTTTTCCTTATGCACTACATTCATAATGCACTACAGTTTTTGCTTTAAATTGCTTATAAACTAAAAGTGGTACCCGGTGAAACCATGTAGGCCTACAGGCGAATCTTGAGACCAAATCTCCAAAACTGCAAGCACATTTTCTACTTTACACTCAGTTTGCGATTGTAAAACAAACTTTTTGCAAAACGCTAAAGTAACGACACATCGTTAAAAAAAACTAACAGCTCTTGTGTTTCATTTTGAAAACACTACCATTTACTTTAAACGCCACAATCATTTCCTGATTACCTACACCCCATTAGCATATCCTACATAAATCGATCACTTAGAAATCAAAAATCAATGTTTTCAGAAATAAATAAATAATTTTTACCCTCTTGGATTTCTGTTTATAGTGTAAATATACCTAATTTGATCACAACAAATAAATTTTTCACCCTTGCATTTGTTTATTTTGTAATAGGCCTACAGAAAATGCATGTCAAGTCAAGTCATCTTTATTTCTATAGCGCTTTATACAATAGAGACTGTTTCAAAGCATCTTCACAATAGTAACATATTCATATTCTGCTGTAAAGCAGCTTTAGCAAGCTAATATTGTCATACATCTCAAGTCAGTTCGGTGTTGATTCAGTTCAGTTCAATAACTGTGAAGTTCATCAATTGCGCATGCAGGCTATGGTGTATTTGTATGTGTGAGCACTATGACAAACTTATACACTCCACTGCATTCTTAATATGCAAGACACAATATAGTAGTGTTTTTACATTTTTCATATACGTGTGTATTGTGGCGTGTATATGGCTAATCATTTGATGTATGTGTGCAGTTACTACACAAAAACTATTTTTAGAGTTAAAATAGTTAGTGTTTGCTTTTGCAAGAGATGTGTGATGGTTTGCATGTTGTGAGCGTGTTTAGTGATTTTGTCTGTAGAATTTAGAAAAAAATAATCATTGTTTCATAACTTCTAAAACTACCAAATACACGTCATACATGTCTCAAATCAACTTATTCTTCCATAACACTAGCAAAGGTGTTCACCCAACAAACACACTTTGTCACTCATAAAACAACAACCTAAAAAAAAACACTAACAACAGGCTGCATTATGCAATATTTTCTTTTGTAAAAAAAATATATATATATATATATATATATATATATATAAATCTTTACAAATCAAGAATGACACTCACTACTGCTTTTTTTACCGCATTATGTAAATTGAAAGACTGCAGTGACACTTGTGTAGGTGTTCCGTTACATCTAAAGGTTTGATAGTATTTATTTTTTTAGATTCAGAATACATTTCAATATGGTTTAGCTCACATAGACTGCTGTTGTGATCACTGTGTGAAGAGTTTTGAAAAAGTGACCTTTGAGAAATGTGTCCTAGCCATGTAAAAAAAAAAAAAAAACTGTAAATTGCCCATCTGAGAATAAAACAATTATATCTATAACCTATAAACTAAATATAGCATATGCTGTGTGTTTTAGATAGGTAATAGGACAGATTTTGTATGTCAAAAAAAGAAGGTATGTGTACACTGTAAAAATTTTACGGTAAAAAAAACCCGGCAGCTGTGGTTGAATTTGTCGTAAAAAAAAATACAGTAGCAACATTTTAGTTTTAAAGATTTTATTTACATTTACAGTTAAAAAAAGAGCATTTCATTTACTGATATAATGTTATCCAACCTTTTGAAGTACTAATAGCCCTAACAACCACCAAAAACGGGGAGTGATGAGAAAGTCACATGATGAATTCATCACAAGCAGCTTTTTCACAATGAGGAGGTAAATGCTAATATATAGAAGGTGCCCAGTGTCATTCACACAAATACTAAACACCATCAGGAAACAAAAATTACACTAAAGTAATGTAATAAACATAAATTTAACAATTAGATGTAACATAAAACCCTAATAAGAATAAACAGTTATTTAGACGAAAACACATTCTAATGTAAGTGTCACGCAGGGAATTCTGGGAATTTCAGTTTACGTTTATTTCACTGTAAATTATAATGATTTTTTTTTTTTTGGGGGGGGGGGGGGGGTTCACTTCCAAAAACTCAGTATTTTACTGTAAAATGACATTAAATGTTAGATCTATTACAGTTAAATATAGTTATTCATAATAAATACACTTTTCAATTTGCTTAACTAATATTGGCAAATTACAATTCACATATTGATCCCACTCCCCCATAATACTCACAGTGATCAAACTGTGTGTGTATTTATGATGTTCATCATCAGAATCATCTGTATCATTTTCATTTATAGCATTCAGATTATGATCCTCTGATGCCTTTACAGATTGTAAATAATACATACATATATATTTGGCAGAATCATAGTCAAAGAAATGCGTATTAATTATTATCTTCATAATAATAACACCAATAATAGTCCTACCCAATCTTCCTCTGGTGGTTTACACACTATGTATTCCTTCACAAACACTGCCTATTATTTAAGATTATTTGTCCATCTCACATGCATCCAAAACATTGTGTGTTTTTAAAAATCCTATGATGGAGAAGCCTCCCTGCACCATTCAGGGCTGGATATTATCCAGACTTCACAGTTATTTCTCCACGGCCATCAATCACACAATAAATAAATCAGTCCGTCAACTGATCTATCAGTAATGTTTAAATATATCCAGTTAATAGAACTCGTACAGGCTGTGCTTCTACTGACAGTGCTGAAGATATGGAGACAGAGTGTATATACACACAGACATATCAAATGACAGCAGGATGTCTGAAAGCACGACATTCCCCATTTAAGCTGATTGGCTGACATTCGCGAGCAGCTTGTAGTAAAGACCGTATTAAAATTGGTTAATCCTGCAAAGTTAAAAGTGGCCACTATTTTTAGCCGCTGTTTTTATCACACATCAGTCGGTCTGTATTAAATCCACCGCCTTCACAGAAACACACGTTTACACTGCGCTTTGGCTGGATCACACTTGTCTCTCACCAGCTCAGCTTTACTGAACACACTTGGAGGGATTGCTATGGCAACTGGTTGCTATGGGTGATGTGACACCACTACATGCTCATCTTGGCGAGGGAAAGAGGGAGTTGGACCACAGAGGAGAGGAATGGAAGCGGAGAGCCGCGGATTTTATTTTGATTGCTGAACAAATCGACGAGCTTGGTTGAAAAAGTTGTGACAACCTTCTGTCTCTGGGCGGACAGCCGTGATGGAAGACGTCTCTCTCCCTGCTTATTTCGGGTCTCCATCCCCCTCCCACTGATGAATCCCCTTCAGTAACAACAGGTGAGAAACTAAGGCTTCCATTACATCCACAGCCCTGTGTGTGTGTGTGTACAGACGTCACCGGTTCAACTGTCAGAGCGGTGAGAATGCAATTTAGCCCATTTTAAGGAGGGATCGATTGGATGTTTACACGGAAATCTGATAAATAAAATCATAATTGGAGACGTGTTAGTGTCGGGCACTTTGTTTCTGGAATCCAAACCACAGGTACCCAATGCTCATGCGGTTGGATTTTGAACAACACATTGCCATATGATGCGTGCGACTGTTCAAGAGAAGCCTTCACGTTTGGGGAAATTGAGCCAGGCTTTACAGGGAGTGCCAGGGCTGATCGTGAGCGCTGGCATCAAAGAAGTGAACCATTAAAGGGTCAGCGACCACCACAGAAACCGAGAATGATTCAGGGGCATGACAAAAACACAGTCAGAAACAGATTCGACCACCTTAAGATGAGAGAGATAATTCACTCAAGGCTGAATCATTTCACTGATGTGCATTAGTAATGTGAGCTGGAGGATTTAATGCTTTTAAAACATGTACACAGTAATCTTATATAACGCAGTGGTTGTATATGCCTTTAAACGGGAGGCCTGCGCTGGCTGTGAAATTGTCGGGAATTCTCAAAAAACGTTAGGTCTTCAAACTGAACGGATGTGAAACTAATGCAATATTGCTGACATTTCATGTTTAACACTGTATTTTCTTGTTGTTAACGGAGCGATTTTTCCTAATCATCTTGTGTGTTTCCAGAATGGCTCTAAACAGGAACCTGTTGATCACGAATGTGGCGAAAATGGCCGCGTGCCCCTGACCCGTGCCGAGGAACTGGAGAGGATGGCCGAGCATCTCCACAGCAGCACGCTGTCTGCGTCTGGGGCCACCCAGCCCATCCCTTTCCTCACGCTGGAACAGAAGGCTGCCTTCGTCTTCGTCCTCCTCCTCTTCATCTTTCTGGGGCTGCTGATCGTGCGCTGCTTCCGAATCCTTCTGGATCCGTACAGTAGCATGCCGAGTTCCACATGGACAGACTATATGGAAAAGGACACGTTCGACTACCGCATTGCCTGAGCTGCTAGCCAGATTTGGGGCTAGGAGACATGCGATGATTACCTCACACGCACACACACTCACACACACAACCACCACCACACCTCCTCCACCTCAGAGCCGACTGTATCCCCTCAAGTGTTGTTGTTCCGTGATGGTGGTTTTGTGTAGGCTACTTGTGGGTCTGGATTTTCCATTTGAAAACTGCACTTAAACCCACTTTCATGTCTCATGCGTTCTGACAGGGTTTTTTCAACTCATAGCGTCCACCACTGATGTCACGTTCAGCATGGCTGAAAAGTCTTAGCGATGAATCTTTTATGTTTGAAACCAGCCGAATAGCTTTATTACAGACAAACAATATACGGTTAATTATTTTCTACGTCCAAAGAAAGACTAATTAACAATTCCGGAATTGGAAAATGAAAAAGTAGGTTAATCCATTTCTCAATGACTCATTCCACACTTCTCATAAAAAGCACAGTGCATTGGTTCCAGGATGATTACATTCTCTGAGCTCTTCGGTTTGGGACTCTTGAGCTTTGCGCCTTATAAATCCGTGTGTTTACAGAACAGCCAGAGAAACTGGCCCTGCTGTTATTCAGCTAAATGTCAATCAATGTACTGACCTACCAGCCTCTGTGGGCAAATTGAATGTTTGATTTGCCAGGTCCTTTCCCCGCCTCTCTCTCCACAGTGTTCTTAATGGGAGGAGTCGGATTTTCCTATCTGTCGTTCTTCAGTATTTGCTGATGTTGAAATGGACTGTTCTATCAAACGTTTGTTTGCCGTTCTGCCCGGGCTATCAGCGCAGTGTTATTTTTCCTTCTCAAAGTCTGGTTCACCTGTGATTTGCTTGACTTACGTGTTAAATAGAAATGAAGCTGAAATAAACAGGTGCGATATGTGTCTTGCGTGCAGAGGAGGTCAATATTGCCATTTAGGTGCAACTTAGCTATTGCTTTCGAGTCAGAATTGCAGCGGTGTTATTTCTCCATGACACCGACCTGCTGTTCTCACGATGCACATTGTGTCTTAGCTGAGTGGCGTGTACAATATATTTGAGCCTTTAAAATGCAGAGAGATGCTGGTGACTTTACTCAAACTGAAAATGTGCCATGTAGTTTACAAGTGGCTTTTGCATTTTAATGTGCTTTTATATTTATTTCCAAATAAATAAATAAAAGATATGTTTACATCTCACCTAGTGAGTGTCTTAATACATAAAACAACATTAAAATGGAAATGAAACGTGTGTATGACAGGGATGTTTATTCATACTTTTAAATTCCAATTCAGCTGCTGAATTTGAATTGAGGTGTCGCAAATTTTAAATGTCACCTTTAGAAATTGGTTTTTAGTTTATACACTGCCTGGCCAAAGAAAGTCGCTGTTTGGACTTTTTCAAAGTGCTTGACCCTTGCATTGTCAATGCAAGATCTTGACCAAAAATTACATCTCAACATTAATATTGCAACATTTATTTTCATCAAGAGGTGCATCAGTTTTTGGTAAAGGTCTTGTATTGACAATGCACATTTGCAGACTTTCAGTGAAGTTAATGTCTGGAGTCTGGACTCAGATGTGTGAAAAATTATTCTTCATGCTCCATCCCAACCATTTTTATTTGAGCCTGATGAATCTTTACACTGTAATCCTGGAATATGGCCATGATGTTTCTTCCTACATGGTTGTTTAAGAAAGGAAAAGCTACACACTCCATTAATTAGGGTTGGAAGAGCTGTTGCCAAACATATAACATGCTAGAAACAATAATCACTGCAATATTATCCAATCATAGACTCTTAAGCAACTTTTTATTTGGCCGGGCAGTGTACATTTCATCATATTTAAAAATGTTACTTTTGTGGGTGAGGTGGAAGAACACTTCGTTTTCCAGAATGTATTTCCGTTGAATTTTATAAAATTTAAATTCAGTAAATTCTGCTATTCCAATTCAAATTCTGATTAAACTCTCGTAGGGTGTTGCCAATTCAAATCAAATTGTCAGTCAGTAATTGAAAGGGAGCCATTCTTCATTCTTCAGTTCTGAATTTTGCACAACCCTGGTGCATGAGAAGGTTTTTTGCAATTATCAACTAATTAATGTATCTTCTAGGCATTATTCATAAAATCCCATTCAAAGGCCTGGTCAGATGGCAGGGGACACTCATCCCTTCACTCCGACTCTTTTTGGTCCAAACAACATTTTCTCCTGTTGAGAAAGACATCAGATGAACTCCAGAACAGCATGCAAACAGCCTTAACCCCTTCATTAGCATTATGCTAACAGCTGGCACACATGCTGACAGCAGCTTTGAGCTTTCACAGGAGGGAGTGTGTAGCAAGAAAACATCTCAAAGTCATCTGTCTTCATCTTCTCATGCCACCATGTACAGATGTGCTTTCACTCAACCTCAGGAAAGCAGTGACGGCTCCATTTTACAGCGTCACATCCCACAGGGGCTCTTTGAGCTCAGAACAGCGTACTGTGGTGCAAAATGAATCCGGCCTATTGTAGAGGGAAAGGTAATGAGACATGTAATGTAGCAAGAGGAGTGCTACTTCATCAAGCATGTTGTGCTATTTACAGTCATGGCTTTCACTGACATTATGTTCTCATTGCAACGTTGTAACGGTGCAGAACTGAATCAATCTTGTGCTATATTGTTCAGCCTCATTTGTTTTTGAAGTATCATAATTTATATTTACATTTATGTTCTTGAAACTTGCCAAAAATTACCAATGTCTTTGGTATTGTATAGCATTGTTGTGACATGTTCTTTAGCATGAAGATGGAAACAAACACACTGACTACTGCGACAAAGCTGTGATGTACCAATATTATGATAGTAGCCTACCTAAAGAGTGACCTGTTACATTTATTTTTAAATAAATTATCAGCCTAAAAGTCTCCATCACCTTCCATATTTGATTCTCTAAATGGACTTTAAAGGAAATACTCTTATGAATTAATGTAGTCTTACAAAACCCCTAAATATATATTTTTGATAAAAGAAAACAAACTAGCTTAAACCAGTTTAAGGTGCTTATAGCCTCCCAACCTGACAGAGCTGATTAAGGCAGTCTGTTTTTAAGGTTTTAGAGAGGTTTGGGGGCACCTTTCAGCCAGGAGTCCAGCTTAAATCTGCAAGACAAATAAGCAACCTTAAACTGGTTTTAGTAGGAAATGAATGTAGGTATATATATATATATATATATATATATATATATATATATATATAATTATTATTATTTATTTTGTTTTATTAAAGGGACAGACTTTTAAAGGGGAAGTTTGTCAGACAGGTTCTTAAAGTGCCATCGGTGTTGTTGCACTAAACCTCTTTTCTTTACACATACTCATTATGTGAAGCCCTGCTGATAAATATATATACATACATATATATATATATATATATATGTGTGTGTGTGTGTGTGTGTGTGTGTGTGTGTGTGTGTGTACACATTTATCAGTGCAACAACACCAATTACACTTTAAGGACATGACTGACAAACTTCCCCTTTAAGAGTCTGCCCCTTTAACAAACTTCACCTGGACACACCTGAACTTCCACTACGGAAATTTCATTTCAATAGAGGAAAAACAATCCAGAAAGCAAAATATCCTGCGCTGAAATTTGGGTGAGGACATTAGAAAGTTTTGTTTCACGTGATAAAATGTTCCACAAGCCTTGTCGCTCGCGCTTTTTAATGTTTCGACTGTTTTGACATGCCGTACGCATGAAATGAAAACTCATTTCGGCCTGATCATGGAATCTTCTTCTTATCGTTTTTAAAATAAGACTTTTTTTTATCACAATGAAGATCATATGTGTCCTGTAGACAATACCAGCCTGAGAATAAGTGCTGTCGTTTAGAGTTATTATGTGGTTCTTCTGAACTCGCTCTGTTTATGCGATCATGTGTCCATGTTGTTTTGAGGCCTCGTTTGCGTTCTCTGTTTTTCGTCTTCGAACTAGTCGAGCTAAATACAAGCAGTGACGCTAATTATTATGGCTAAAACGACGCAGGGCCCAATTTCCTGCTAAATAAATATTCCACTGTCTTAATAACTTCATTTTACGACTTTGATAGCCTATTTATAGTCTTAGAAAAAAACTTTACTGGTGTGCATCTTGAGACAAAACAATGGCACTGACATATTTTATGATTTATTTCCGTTAAGACAGCCCAAAAATGCATTTTATTCTGGGAAATAGCTTTAAGGGATCCACCCAAATCATTTACTCACTCTGAAGCTATTCCAAACTTGTATGAATTTATTTCTTCTGCTGAACACAAAAGAAGATATTTAGAATATTGTATAGCCTATGGGGAAAAAACATAGGCGTACTATGGATGCCAATGGGGTCCATCACCTGTTTGGTTACCAATATTCTTCAAAATATCTTCTTTTGGGTTAAGCAGAATAAAGAAATTCATACAGGTCCAGGTTAAACTATTTATCTGGACCACGTTTCTGAAAAGCATCATGAGCTAAGTATACCGGGGACACACTTAACAACTAGCTGATTGGTTAAGTTATTGCTCTTCTTTACTGTAGTATAAATGCATTTCATAATTTATTCTTCCAATAATTCATTACATATTGGTTCCTGTAGACCAGGGATAGGCAACTCCGGTCCTGGAGGGCCACTGTCCTGCAGAGTTTAGCTTCAGCCCTGATAACAACTCACCTGCCTGTATCTATTCTAGTAATTCTGAAAACATTGATTGCCTAGTTCAGGTGTGTTTAATTAGGGTTGGAGCTAAACTCTGCAGGACAGTGGCCCTCCAGGACCGGAGTTGCCTATCCCTGCTGTAGACGATGACCTTTCAGAGAATTTAAACATCTTACAAAATTACTCAGACAGGCTGTTTCCAGCTTCTCCATTTTTTTTTCACTGTCAGAATTTCTGTATTCAGTGCCAGGGACAATGGACACGGGCCCTCCTGGACCAGCAGCGAAGCCCCAAACCCCTGACTGGGTAGCAGATGTGGACAAGCTAACAAAGAATGTGAATAACAATGAGGAGGAGGAAGAGGAAATGATCAAGTCTGCAAATATGGAACCCAGTACCCTACAGTGGCCTGAGAATAAACCCGGACCACAGATTCTGTCAGTCCAGGATGGAGAGAGCGTAAGCGCGAGATCAGATTGCAACTCGCTCCGGGGTGGAGTGAGCCGGACTGAGAGCGAAAGGGAGGAGTTTGGGATGGGAGAGAAGAGGAAGACAGGTGAGGAATGGACAGGGAAAGAAAGTATTTCTGACTTTGAGCTGAGAAACGGAGTGAAAAGCACCTGTTCAGAGATAGAGGAGATGAACATGATGCCAGAGAACGCAGCCCGAGTCTTCAGCCCCAGCATCACCATCCTGCGCTCCACCAGCCAGCAGGAGGCTGCAGACAGCTGGAGAGATGCTGAAGATGAGAGAAGCGTCTTCCTCGGGACGCATGAGACATATGGAACACCAATAGATGGCTATTACCACGACCGGCCAGTCACAACCAAATCAGGCTGCTGTAAGTTAAATCATTAAATCATAAATCACCAATATGGCGCTAGCAACGGCAAGGTCATAGGTTCAATTCCCAGGTATGCATGAACTGGTCAAATATATGTCTTGAATATAATTCATTCTTAAAAATAAAGGTTATTTATTAGCATTGATTGTTCCGTGTGGACCGTAAACATCCATGGAACATTTCTGTTGCACTAAAGGTTCTTTATAGATTATTAAAATGTTCTTCACACTAAGAAGAAAATGGTTATTTTAAGAACCGTTCAGTGAAAGGCTCTTTATGGAACCAGAAATGCTTCCTGCAAAAACCCCTTAGAACTTTTTAATTTGTTATGTTAAGTGTTGAATGAAATATATTTTAAAAAAAGGGGCATAACCAATATAATATTTACATTTATTATTATTTTTGTCTGTGAAATTCTGCCAAAATGTGTTACCGTGACGGTATCTTCATACAAAGCAGTAGAAAGAACCAATATTGTGATCCACACAGCTCTGACTCAACTGCAACTATACTTTTGTAAGGTTTAATCTATTTTTTCTTTTTTTTCTTCTTCCTCCCAGGTAAATTTGGTGGATCTAATCGTGATGCTCTTAAACTGGGTTCGTCCATGTTCACTTCAGCTTTGATCTTCCCCTTGTTGGTGTGGGGCGGGTACGTCTTCCTGCCCTTTGATGCCCCTCTGCTTGACAGTGCCCCCCTAAGGCTGGTCTACACACTGCGCTGCTCTGTTTTTGCAGTCATACCTATTGTCTTTGGTAAGCAGGAAGCACCCAGACTGTTGTGACTATTGAAATGAGGCGACATTGATAGATAGTGTATCTTTGTGTTCATTCATTCGTTTGTTTATTCAGAGCTGTTTTGAAACTGTTGTTCTTAGGTATGTTGGTACTAGGTGTGTCTCGTCTGTGGTATCGCTCCTTGACGCCACGGTTTGAGGGGGAGAGAGAAGTTAAGCAGGTGCAAGTTCACCAGCGCTATGTGGAGGATTCCATCTCCCTCTTCCTCCTTTACTTCCTCCAACTGGCTGTCATGGCTGCTTACCTGAAACAGGATCTGCTGAAACTAATTCCTCTTCTCACAATCGTCTTTGCCTTTGGCAGGTACAGAATCCGAATCTCCGAATATCTTTAAACGTACAGGACCCAATCTCTGATTTAGAAAAGGCCGCAAACACTTGCTCAGACATTTCTCATATCTAGTGATTGGCTATGACAAATTCACTTTTTGTAATGTTTATGTTAAAGATTTTTTTCCCTAATCTTAGTTTATTTATAGGTTTCAGTTAGATTTTTAATAAAATCATTAAACATTATTTTTAAGTGTGATTGTGTGTGTCTTTGTGCCTATCACAGGTTGCTGTACTGGGTCGCTGCGGCATGTGGCAGCAGTGTCAGAGGTGTCGGCTTTGGGTTCTCGTTTCTGCCCATGTTGGTTATGCTGGTGGCCAACCTCTACTTCATCTTCCTCTCCGAATCCGCAGGCTCCATCTTCGCCCCAGACATCCCAGAGACACCCGTTTCTCAAACCAAACAGAGGTTCTGGGGCTAAACAAGCCACACCTCTGCTACTGCCAAATGAAAGACTAGATCTCTTTAGGCTTAGAGCCAACTTCAATTGGACATTTGTGTCTGAGAATGTTTAATCCAACTGTGATTTCATTTTCCACTCCTGTTCTTTGCTTTCCTGAGTACTTCTATATCATGACCAGGTGGGTCAAAATAGCCAGAAGGAGCTATCCAGTCAAAGGAGAGAGAGAGAGGAGGGGTGGAACGAAGGAGGGAATGTTTTTTTATCTTCCTAGAACTAACTTATAAATAGAAGTTGTGTAGTGAAACTTTAAACCCTAAACTGCAAATTAAAATGAATTACCTTTAGTACAGCCAAACATGAACAAAGCAAATGTAGCCTAGAATAAGCTTCTTCACCAATCGAAAGCTCCGTGGTTGAAATCTTTTTTAAAGATGTGAATGTCAACAAGAAGTCAAGAACAAAACAAAATTCTAAATATTTATTCCACAAGCATGTTTTTCTTTCAATTTGGTTAGGCATTGTTTGCTTATTCAAGTCTAAAATATTGTGTGTGAAGTTAGTGGCCTGCCCAAACTTGTATTTTTCCACAGCCACTCCTTAATCTCTCTTTACTAATTTAAGGGCAATGTGATGTTTACTATGTGCAAAGTGTAGTATACATTTTAAAAAAGATTTGTAAAAGAAAAAAAATGTATAGGAAGGTATAATTTTAGTATCACAGAAAAGAGCTTGTAATTAAATACTTGTAATTAAATCAAAGCTGCAAGGATATAAGAAGCCCGTTTAGAGCAAATTAATGTATTATGCTGGATTTAATTCCTGTTTGTTATTTTTTCATAAAAAAATTGTAAAGAATCGATCTTGACTATCATTTCTGTGAATGACGCAGTTCTGTGCTTGCGACGGTGGTCGTAACTTGTTCAACAAGTCCTTGTTCAATTTTTGTCGGAGGGCAGAAAGTAGCCTATTTCCTACTACCTGTTGTCGTTTGACAGCTCGAGTACATGGAAAGTTGACGGCAGACCACCAGCACTTTAATAATAATATATTCATATTAGATATCATACTGTGTGTATATATATATAGGAATATACCATATAGAGTCAGAATGTCATCTCAAGGCCGAAGGAAACACAGCGCTTGTCTGTTTCGGATGAGGGAGAACTGCCCGTTTAGAAAGCTGAAGAGAAACGTGTGCAGTGGTAAGAAGAGCGATGACAGAACTTGATTTATCAGCTATTCATTAATTCATAAGCAATTAAAACCCATAACATGTAGAAATAATAACCTGGCGAAAAAAAATATTATTTAAAATGTGCTTTTGAAAAGAAAGGTTTGTTATGCGAGACATTTATCGTAACATCTGTTTTTACTATTTAACTATCCTTTTAACTGCTTATTAAATGATCGACGATAGTTTTGAATTACTTACGAGTAATATTATCTGTTCGCCAGCTGTCGGAAGTTGCTAATTAAGTTATGTAATAGCGCTTGTTTTTATCAACCACAATGCACAGACTGCAGGAGCACGCTCGTGCCCACTGGAGGCCACTGGAGAACATGTGAACCCCCGCTTCAGGCAGGACCCTCCGTTTCAAACTGCGGGATCAACCGAGCCGTCGAAGTTAAGAGCTTCTCTAGACCCCCACAGTCTGCTTCCCATCTGCACGAAGAGTTCTCAGGTCAGCGTGAATGTAACAATTAGAGCAGTTTCTAATCTTTGAAAACATTCAGTGTGGATACCTTTAAATATTGTCCAATTTTATTGCATTTGTTGATAAAAATGTCCCTTTTACTAACAGCCTTTCTGTGCAATTATTTTCAAGACTTTTAACTTGTCCAAACGTAATTTTTAGTGGATCTTTATTCTACAGCCGCCAAAAAGCAGTTATTGTTATACATGCATGGTATTAAATTATGATTAAAGCTATATTGTTCCCCCTCTATCTGAACAGCCATGGACACAGATATGGATCCACCAACTGGTTCGAATTACACAATATCAGACGATATGGGACCTTCTAACATTTGCCTTATTAACCAGCGACGGCACCTATCCTCCAACAATACGATCATGGGTAAGAGAAGCAGACCGTGGCTTTGGCAGTGATATAAAGTGATCACCATATGCCGGCTGATACATATTTTGTAAAGGATCAATTTTGATGCTTTTCCTTTTTCTCTGTCAGATCTAAACAGTAAAGTGGACCCAGAGACAGGAGAGCAAGCCCAGGGGTGACGTCCTCATCCCTCTCATGATCATAAATCTGTGGCATGCTGTCGTTTGGTGTGAATGCTGAATTGCAACCCATGACTGATTGTAAATTTGAATGGATTTTGTCTCTAGGCAAGCACTGCAGACAGATTCAATACTTGTGGTGATAATGACAGATTAGGTCTGAGTTCCATACAGTGACAAATACTTAACATGCAACAAAGACTTGCAGAATAACTGATCTTCATGGCATTTATGGGTGCTTTCCCTTCTGGATGATTTAAAGTTAAGTAAATCTGAACACTTTCATTGGACTCATTTGTTGTCGGTTTCTTTATCAGTGTATCATAACGACAGAAAAAACGAGTACAATATATTTTAAGGGTTATGATTTAGAATGAACTATAATTTATTTTAAGGGTTATGATTTAGAATGAACTATAATTTATTCACCGGTTACACTTGATTTTGATGGTCCACTTTAGACATTCTACTAACTATAAATAACTTTTCAACTATGACAACTAACTCAAGAGTATTAGTACTGTTAGGTTAGGGTTCATAAAATAAGTTGGTTACTTATTGTTAGTAGAATGTCTTGGGGACCATCAAAATTAAGTGTAAACCATTCAACTCTACTATTTCAATGTTGTTTTTTTATTGTACATTGTTTTACATCCACAGCCACTAACATGTTGTAAATGCTGTGTGTTTGATAGCAGAAAAGATTCTTAAATATTGTCAAAACAGCATGTGTTTCTATTAATGTCTGGTGCCCTAATAGAATTTGTTGACAATATCTGCATTAAATATTTAATGCAGAAACAACTGGTAACACTTTACAATAAAGATCTATACACTAACTAAGATTTACAGCATCTATTGGAAGTATCGGTCAATGTTCTTTCATGTTCGGTTTTGACGTTAATTTCCTACATATACTAAAAGAAATTAGCATTTTTATTAACATATCATGAATGAACAGTATATTTAAATGAACCAACATTTATGTAGTAAACTTTGTTCATTGATAGTACATGATACCTTGATAAACTAATGCATGTAAAAAAAATAAAAAAATAAAAATCCTAAAATACTGTTATTTTGTTTGCAAAGGTTGCAGCTTTCTTAATTTTTTTTATTATCCTACAAATCATGGAATCATAGATAACTACCAAGGTGTTATAAATACCTTAATCTATATCAGGGTATCTGCACATTTTTTAAAGTCAAATTTAAGGCTTTTTAAGACCTTTTTAAGACCTGAAGAAATAAAAATTAATACCGTACATTAGGGGTTTGCAATATTAACAAAAATATATCTAGATATTTTCAAAGTTTTGTTGATAATAATTCAATGATATTTTACTGATTTTGTACTGGTACCATGGCTGGTTTAGGCCTGTTGTTGACAGCAGACTCAAAAAGATATTCATATTTAACATATTCTATCTATGCAGTGGTCAGTTCACAGTAGTGACTGAAATAAAAAAAATTATTAAGGGGCAATATTTGCCACCTTAAATTGATTTCCAGGGCCATTTTCACCTAAATATGGAAATTATTTCAAAACGTATTTAGAGATATGCATCACCTTTTATGTCAAATTCTAACATTCAAATTCAATTCTATTAGAATAAGACCGTACCAAAATCATCCTTGCAGTGCAGAGGTGACACAGAAAAGCGGCATCCGAACTGGCATTACTATATTTACACTTAATTTGCAATTGCATAAATAAAGCTATTCAATATTTAAATATGAAATTATTTATAATTTTAACATTTTAATTAAAGGGTACTTTAAATATGAAACTAAACCCGCCAGTAGGTGGCAGTAAGTCACTGTCTTAATAAGCGAGTTGTTGGAGATTTATTCAACCGATTTGTTCAAACGGCCGATTCATTCATTGAATCAAATGATTCGTTCAAAACACGGATTTCAGTTTTTAAAATAGAATCGCTGTCTGTTGGACTACAGTTTCATTATGAAATTCTCGTCGGCGAAATAAAGGGGGAAACAAACAATATTGACAATATAAAAAGTAACACACATTGTTAATTTAACTGTTGTATAAAATAAATAGCACATTTGCAATTGTGCACAGGAAAACGGCACTCTTGCTCGTGATATTCTAATATAACAACATAATATGATATAAATATAATAAGACAAAAACTAATTTGGTGACATACCTATAACTGCACTGACACAGCACGCAGTGAAAGCAAGCATGAGAGACAAACGCGATGTCAGCTCGAACTCGCGGTGCCTCGTACGTAGTTAAAACAATGATTACAATATCATCATAGTTCATAGACAATCCTAAGCACAAAGAATGAACTTACTATTGAACTGACATTTACTCTTTCTCTTATCCTCTCCTCTCTCCTCTCGCGTGCAGGAGACAGACGCAGGCTAATACGCTGCCGTAAATGACGCGAATTGTCACGTGAACAAGCAAATCCACAAAGATAGAATAATAAAAATAATACGTAGCCTACGCTAATTAGATAGTTTTCATTTGGAAAGCATTTAGATACGTCGTCAAAGTGTCATCTAAAATTTAAGACCTTTCATAGGTAAAAATAAGACTTTTCATAAGTAAAAATAAGAATTTAAGACTTTTTAAGGCCTTAAATTTTAAATATCGAATTTAAGACTTTTTAATACTTTTTAAGGATCCGCGGGGACCCTGTATATACAATTTGTAGGGGTTTCAGCACAAAGCAAAAAAATTCAAAACAACATGTTTAGATTTTGAAATTTATCACCGGTAGGAAATACAAAGTAACAATACAGGCAAAGTGAAGCACAGAGATACTAGCACAAACATCCTAAACCAATCCAGAGTTGTTTCTTTTGCCAAAGGAAAACAAAAAAACCCAAACGAGGTGAGAAGAGCTTCTGGCCTAATGACGCGACAGTGCAAATGGCTTTCTGATGAGAACATTGTGTTGGAGAATGGTGCTTTGCACAGATAAATGCTTGTGTATATATGCTCTTCATTTGCTGCGTTACTGTCCTTTCTGTACTCTGGTTCCTTCATCCTCTGTATCACCTGTTCCCTCTACTCCTGGCCCTCCATCGGTGCTCCACCCATCTGGTTATCTCCCCTCTTCTTGTGACCAGAAACGATGTCATCAATGCGCAGTAACAGGATGGCAGTCTAAATCAAAAAAGAGAACATTTGTTAAAAGTCCTAAAACAAAATCTTCCTCCGTGAGTTAAATTCAATGTATATGTAGAGTTTTAAAATCAAAGTTAAGACTTTTTAAGACCTGCACATTTAAAAATAAAATATTAATTAAACAAAAAGATAATTAAATGTAATTAATTGCATCTTTACCTCCACTGCAGTTTTGTAGGTCTGGGCTTTAACTGCCAGTGGTTCGCAGATGCCCAGCTGCTCCATATCAGCAAGAGTTCCTGTCTCTCCATTGACACCCCATGAGGTGTTGCCCTCCTGAGTGTGCTTGGCCTGGAAAAGAGTCCGAAACAGAGACCACTTAAACAGCAATTGAGTGTCAGTGACTCAGGAGAGGTAGTAACGTGCTGAGAGAAACATACAGTAATCTAAATGCGCATTTTGAATCAACGTACCCTAAGGGAAGTGAGCACACGTATTGCTGATGCTCCACAGTTCTGTATGAGTGTGCGTGGGATGACCTCCAGGGCATGAGCCACAGCACGGTACGGCCACTGCTCCACACCAGTCAGCGCTCGCGAACGCTCCATCAGCCGACGGGACACATCCATCTCCACTGCTCCACCGCCTGGCAACAGATTCGGGTCCAACAGGACGTTACGACAGACCTGCATGGCATCCTGTAGGTTTCGCTCCACTTCCTGAGAAAGCAGAGAAAGATCATCAGTCAAACTGTGACAAGTCAATTAACCTGTGCAAAATCCCCTGGTACCAGAGAACTCTGGCTGAGCTGATCAAATATTCAACAAATGGCCTGTTGAAATATCTAAGCACCTCTTCCTGAGGGCTGCTCTGACTATAGAGACCTTTGTTAGACTCTTTATAACGATTAAAATGCACTCTCATTAATCTTGCTCGGAGCGTTGCACTGTCATGAATCTTTAACAATGGCCCCAGACTCTTTAGAAACCTCCTCCTGTCATCTCTCACCGCTAAGATCTCCTTGCTGGCTCCTCTGAGCAGAATGGTGCAGGCTTTGGGGTCTTTACACTCTGTCACAAAGGTGAAATACTCATCGCCGATCTTCTTCACTTCAAACAGGCCAGCTCCCGTACCCACATCCTCTTCACGGAGCTCGTCCGTTCTGCTGGCAATACGCGCACCACATGCTCTGAGAGAGACAAGCAGAGGTAGTCACTTTTTGACCAATACATTTATAACTTCTCCAGTAGTTTCGGATTACTGGTTCAGGGTTTTCAGTCATTTTGATTCCAAACCATCAGTTGTAACTATAAAAATTGTTTTAGGTACTTGAGGTAAAGCTAAATAAGTAAAATAAAACAAACGGATGAAAAACTTGAAAATCAGAAATGTTGCCTGGCAACTAATTTAAATAAGTTGAAGAACTAAAACTAAAATAAAAGCTACATAGAAAATAAACTAACAAAATGACTAAGGCACACTAGAACAAACAAATTTAACAACTTTTAGTTTAACAAATTAAAATGAAACCTGAATATATATATATATATATATATATATATATATATATATATATATATATATATATATATATATTCTTTTAAATTTAAATGTAGTGAATTAGTGTTCTCAATGAAAGACTTTTACATTTTAAATTTCCAGGTTTTCCCATGACCATGGAAACCTTAGAACAAACCATGTAATAAACTACAGAAGAAAATGAAAACATTGACAAAAGCAAATATTTCTGCACCTTGCAATGCGGTTGTTGTCCGTCTTTCTGACACGACGGATCGCAGTGATGTTTGCTTTCACCAGATAGTGCTGAGCCAGATCTACAGAAATTACAAAGAAATTAATTTAACCCACGTGATCTGAACGGACCACCATCCCTTCTCATAAACATGACTGCATGGGTGCTCGTATGTACCAGAGATGCCCTTCTCAGTGAAGATCAGGTCAGGTTTGAGACGAATGATGTCTTCACAGATCTGCTGGATGTACTCTTCCTCCATCTGCAGGATGCGGGAAAAGTCTTCCTCACGAGTAATCTCAATATCAGTCTGAGGGGGGGAAGAAAGGGTCAAAGGTTAAGCTTTTATATATAAATATGAAATAATTTTTATATATAAATAAATAAAAAATATAAATATTTTTTATAACTAAATATGTAAATGTATTCAATAGGGGATTTATGGATTTAGACAAAACCTCACCTGACTCTCACCCTTCTTGTACTCCAGAGAGCAGTCCAGCAGAACAATTCTGGGGTTCTTAATCAGTCTTCGCATACGGGGATGAGTTATATCCTTGTTTACCATTACCCCCTTCAGCACACATGAGTCCTCAATGAAGCCACCAGGCACCTATACACACAAGTGCATTTAGGTAAACAGACGCCAGATAACACTTAAACGATCAGTTTAAAGTCAAGGTAAATTGCCATTTGTAAACCATAAAAAAAATAGGCTTCATTGTATCCATTGGGAATTGGATCATCTATTGGTCTTTTTTTTTCTCATTTTGCTACATCTGAGAATTGGTTAACATCAATAATTGGAACTTCTGCAGCTTAAGTGTCATCAGAAAAGAGAAAACTCAGAAAAGAGTTGATCATGTGAAGTGCAAGTGATTATATTTTGATTAAAGATGACAAAGAATTTTCTGGTGGTATTGGTTTTTAACGACCCTACAAGTACAATTAAACCATCAAAATATGAGTAAAATATTTTATATTAATAATAATAAATTGAGAGGTCTAATCCAAATTAGGGGTGTAAATCGGACAATTCATCACGATATGATATCGATTCTCTCAGCCAGCGATGCGATATTTGCAGATACCTCAAAAAATTATGCGATACGATTACAACTCGGTTCAGGGCTATATCGATATTTAAATATGTGCCAAGTTTACACAACCAGTTACGTTTTTATTAACTCACAAATGCAACCAAAATATGTAATATGAACATTTAATTTAACTCTTTGAAAATTGCACACTCTCTCCCATTTGGGACATTTACAACAGAAGAATTCATTTGCAAAAACAGAACTATAAATCAAACTGCAGCTGGGTTGTTTTAAGTAATAATAAATAATAAAAAACAGGTTACTTAAATTAAAGTTCATTCAAAAGTATATATTAAATATACTTAATATATCATATATAAATATTGTTTTTTAATATATATATATATATATATATATATATAAGAATTTTTTAGCAAAAGCAAATAACTCCACATTTCATGTTTCAGAGTTAAACAAAACCAAGTTATTGCTACATAATAAAACCCTTGGTTATTCTTTGTAACGTTAATCTCCTCCGCTGACATAGACGCCCGACATACTTTAGTGTTGTGATTACATGCAATACAGGGAGCTTTTCCTTCGCCACTGTAACGTGCTGCTTTAGCAAGGTTCCATGAAAAAGTTTCAGTTTTAATTTTTCTTTTACGCCCGAAGAAGACTTTGCAGGTTCAAGTTCATTGAAATGATCCATCCTCGATCACTTTTAGTCAGCTTTTAGTCAGGCGTCTCATAGGTGTGATTGGCAAAGGACAAAAAAGCAGGAAAATATGTGCCACCTACCATGACGTGGTGACATTACACACTAACTAAAGTTAGAAAAGTGAAATCATATTCAACCACCCCTTTAAGAGATTTGTTTTCCTTGAGAAAATTTGCCATGTATTGTACCTGATATCCAAAATAATCAATATTAAATCGCAAGCTTCGAATCGAATTGTGAAATTTGTGTCAATATCCAGACCTAATATTAGAGATGCACCGATTACAATTTTCTAGGCCGATTCCGATGTTTCTAGGCCGATGTTTCATTGAGTTTAACCTGCCGATACCGATTTTAGCAGATTTCATTTTTTCTAACCACTTTACAGCACACAAAAATATTTATTTTCTGTATATTTTTTATTTATTTATAAAACACCATATACTTTTACCCAAACTGAATAATAAAAACAAGATTAAATGGGTACATTTTCTATAAATATTTTTGAGTCTTCAATTTTTTTTTTCTGACAGTTTTTTTTTTTCCTACTCCAGTTCTTGTTAAAACACACTGGACATGCAAATTCTGTGTATTTTATGCACTTTTTGTGTGAAATCATATTTATTTTGTCCATCAAACGTGTGCTTTCACTTTGAGCGTGAGCAGCGCAACAAAAATAGACTCGGCTGGCTTATTTGGGGACATTTAATATTCAACAATATTATCGACCTGCCTTACTTCAGGTGAACGATGACGCAATTTTCTTCTAGAAACAAACTTGTATTATTTTCATGTTATCACTGTGAAGTTGCTTTGATACAATCTATATTGTAAAAAGCGCTTTATAAATAAAGGTGACTTGGCGCCGAAACCCACGCTTCATTGCTGCTCACGCGACGCTCCTGCTCGCGGTGTGAATGCACTCATTGATTAACATACACGCCGAAAAAAATACGCGCTGCTTGCGGTGTGAAACGGCCTTATTTCACGAGGTACATGTGCGTTCCGCATGCACGTGTGATGCTGATGTTGCGCGATGTTAATCATGCGGCGTCCGAGTGCATTTGACCGGCATAAAATCGGCATATGTCAAACTGACCGGCCGGTCGCCGATCATGGATGATCACGTGAAAATGGGCCAATTCCGGTCACCAGCCAATCAATCAGTGCATCTCTACCTAATATGTATAGTGCATTAATTGTAGGAGAGGCTGTGTGTGTGCAGCTTGTCTGTGTGGGAGATCCAACAAATGCCTGCATTGAAAGCACGAGTACTGCGTGCAAAAAATGAAAGTTTACGGAGTTTTAGTGACATTACTATATAATGTTGAATATAAAGTATAATAATGCAATGGGAGAATATTTGTGGGACCTGATAATAAAGTAATAATATAATTTTAACAATAAAAAATACTTAAATAAATAAGTTAAATAACTTAACAATAGCTTAAAAAACTGTGATAGTATCTTGAGTTTAACATCTCGATTTGTATGGAATCGTATCTTTACAGTGAAGATGTCAATTTTCCTAGGCCCCACATATGATCTCTTTTGGCCACTACTGTATAAAGCTGCGTTTTCACCGCAGGAACTTTAAAGGAACTTTATTATTAAACATGGAAAATCCTCTCAGCCATGTCCTACCTTCTCGACTTTGGCATAATTCTTAATGTCGATCTCCTTGCGTCCGTTTTCCTCCAGCTCAACAGTACGGACAGCATCCAGAGCAATGTTACAGGCCAAGGTGGACCAGTGACTGAGCGCTTTGGTATTGACGGCGGAGTTTATTATCTTCAACATCATGTCACGATTATTCACATCTACAGGGGTGCTGTGAGAGAGAGGAGGTTGTAGAGAAACTATCAGACTCCAGAACATCTCATCCTACCACAGCCAATCATCCACCTTACCAATCCACGGATAAACTCGGCCGCTTAATGATTGAGAGCTCATACAGACAATAAAACTTGTGTGTGTGATTACCTGATGTCTTTGAGTATGTTCAACATGTCATCCAGAGCCTGTCTGTATGCACTGATCACCACGGTAGGATGCATCTGCTGTTCCAGAAACTGCTCAGCCACAGACAGCATCTCACCCGCTGTACACAGAATGTTACGTTAGAATTTGAGCATGTCAAATGATTCAAAAAGTTTTACAATTTATGTTAGCTATTTTCTACATTATTAATTTATATCATAATTATGTGATCATCAATAATAAATTGTTTTAATATTACTAAATTAGAAAAGTAATTCTTCAAGTAAATATTAAAACCAAAACCTAATTATTTCTATATTTTTACATGGTTACACAGACTCTGTCTGTTCTGACACAGTGAGAACATAGTTGACCCTCACCCAGAATAATTACAGAGGTGGTCCCATCTCCAACCTCCTCATCTTGTGTGCGGCTAATCTCGATCATGGATTTGGCAGCAGGGTGCTGGACCTGGATCTAAATGCCACAGAGAGAACATTAGGTTAATATTTATTAAACACAAAACATACATCTTAGTTGACAAATCAGAGTTCATGGAGTAATCACCTCTCTTAAAATGGCATTGCCATCATTGGTCATGACAATACCACCCATGGGATCCAGCAGCATCTGCACACAGAGAGCAAAACGTTTCCTCAAAAATAGAGCAATTAGAACAATATCAGGTCTCACATCTCACAAGCACATATAAATGTGGACTGAACATCAGAAACACACCTTCATCATAGCCCTTGGTCCCAGACATGTCCTAATGACATCAGCTATGGTCTGAAAAGGGAAGATGAAGCAGCAGGTTAGCGGTTTTGTTCAATTTGACGTCATCAAGTTGCTGCGAAAAAATAAAAAACCTACTTTAGCTGCAGTGATGTTTCCTATCTGGACCTTCCGTCCAGATTCCCTCTTGGTGTTCTGACCTGTTATGAACAGAAACAGAGACAGTCTGCATTAACTCAGCTTCTTAATCTTTTATTCAATGAGAAAAAATAAAAAGCACACACTCCTTATCTAAGATCTAAAATATCTTTTCGAACACAAAAACAATACCTGGCCCATGCTAAATTAGAAAATATAAATAATGCTATCAGTCAAAACAAGAAGTGGGTGCAGCTCTGGTCAGCACACACTCTGCGCAGTTAGCCTGCTGCTAGCTTATTCATTAACGTTACTTTGATACGTCCGTTAGACAGAAGCTACTGCCTGGTAGATTTAGCAAATAACTGCGAATTGAGCAGCGATCGTTTTAATATTGACTGTGAAACTTGTTGTGCAATGTCTTAAAAAACATTACTATTAATAAGCAATGTTAGCCACGAGGCTAACACAATGACTAATCTGAACACTGACATGAGCTTGTCAGACACGCGAGGCCCCCGTGCCACACTAGTTAGCTTAGCATCCTAGCACTGCCGCGTGAATAAAACTCTTATTCGAACTGTTGCCGAGTCCAGCGACGGGTCATACTAAAGCTACAGTTGCACATTTACAGAGGGAATAATGGGTGGAAGCACTTACTAAGCACGAGAACCGGTCTGCCCATCATGTTTGCGGCGTGGTTTAGATCACCGGTACCGGACAACGCACACAACGGTAAGAGGAGAGGATGCACGAGGCGTGGCTGGGGATTCAGCCACACAGTGGACCAATAAGCAAAGGAGACGCGTTTGGCATACACCTATCTCCACCAATCAAAGAGAGCTCCCCAATGATTGTAGGCGGGTCTAGACTGGAAGCAGAACTGAAAAGTTCTCGAAAGAATCCTATGAGAACAGTCGCGATGAATAATTCCCAGCTAAAAAATTAAACTTGCGAATGAAAAAAAAACATTTAAGTTTTAAATCAAAATCTACATTTAGTTAAATAATTATACTATTTTCTGATATCTAAAATATTTTTAATTAAAAAAAAAAAATCGAAGGAGTATATTTAAAAAAGTATGCTATGACGTCTACTCTACAGTCATTTTAATGGGAGAAATGCAAAAAATATTACAGTAAACACTATTATATGGTTAACTTAGCTGAATGTGATTTAACCTCCAACTATTATAAGGTAACATTAAAAATAAATGAATTGTGATTTTATTTTTAATATAGTGATAAATTGTTTAAGGAAAAGTATTACCTTTAATTGATTTACAAAAGAAAATATATTTAACAAGACAATATTTATGCTAAAACTATTTGACATTTTTAAGTAGTTAAAATGACATTTTATATAAAACTGTTTTTGGATCATAAAATTAAACAAAAAGCTCATCTTGCCGTGTAACCTTAAGAATAGTAGGCCTACTATAAAATACATAACACAAATATGCTACAATACACAGAGTAAAGTGTCTGTCCATTTCTTTATTGTGTCTGCTAACACAAAACACTCCCCTTTGTGATTACATAAACAGTTCAAGAAATAAATAAATGTCAAACTTCTAAAAGATTACTAGCCTGGGAACAGTTGTTAACATCTCATGTCCTCACATGTGTGGATAGAGGATGTGATCCAAAATGAGCCCTTACAGAAGTTTCATTTGATAAGACAGACATGATGAGGAGGTAGTACAGGCACCCCAACTCTTTTCAGACTTATTTCACAGTCGTCAACTGCTTACAGAATTTCTAACATCCAATAGACTTGAAACAAAGTTTTATAGTAATATCTGAATGGACTATGAAGAGAGTGTGTAACTAAAGTACCAACACAGTAACATTTCAACATTTTGTAAACTAAAGCCAGCAGTGAATGCTCTTAACTTAAAAGCATTCAGTCAATGGAACACTTTAGGATGCTACAGTAACACGTATATGTGATAAGTGACCTATAAACAGTCTCTCTTTAAATAAAGAGACAGGAAATTAGCATATTGTTATAAAAGACAGAATAAAAGAAAACTAGGGAAACTTGGCAGCAGATTGTTAAATAACAAGATGTAAATACAGCATTTTAAAGGGTTAGTTTACCCAAAAATGAAAATTATGTCATCCTTTACTCTCCCTCATGTTGTTTCAAACCCGTATGACTTTCGTTCAGCTTCGGAACACAAATGAATATTTTTTTTTTCAATAACATCTGAGAGATGTTTCTCCCTCCATTGACAGTCCACACAACTAAACCTTTGACGCTTCAAAAAGTTCATAAAGAGATAGTAAAACTAATCCGTATAAATTGAGCAATTTAGTTCAAGTTTTCTGAAGAGACATGGTCATTTTATATGATCAACAGATTGAATTTAGACTTTTATTCACATATAACATTGATCAGTGAACATAAACAGAAGCTCAATCAAATCCTCTTGACATGCAATAACCAACCTCATTTTGGGGGAAATAACCCTTTAACTATAATTATTGTAAATTACATTCCTTGTGTCCAGTAGTGTATTGGCTAACATTTTACAAGTGATGAATTTTATCATGTGCTTTGATGATCCCAATGGATCCCAATGGATGTGATGAATAGCTGCGTGTGACATATCTGGCTGAAGTTCAGTGTAAGTCTGTGTATTTCTCCTGATAAATTCAGCATCTTTCTGTCTGTTTATAGTTCATCCCTTGATTCATCTAAGATGAGCGGGTGTGTGGCCTCTTTCTTCAGGTAGGTGATGAAGTCACTAACCTCACGACCACCCTGCAGGACAAAACTGCGTAAGCAACATTGTAGTCAAATTGTCTTGTAATAATCTGTGTGTGCATGATTATATTCACCTCATATCGTCGTGGCTGGTCTTTTTGTCCAGAGGGCACAAAGTAAATGGTTGGAAATCTGCAGTTTAGACAAAATAGGTGATGAATCAAGAAAAGAAAAGAAAAAAAAAAGGCTGAATTTCACTGAATGTCTGTTGTAATGGACTATAAATAGATCAGAGACATAAAGAGACAGAATGTTACCCTTGGACATCATAATTTGGGGGCACATCATTAGCTGTGGCGTCCATTTTAGCAATGGCAATGTTGGGGTCCTCAGAGAGCTAAGACACACACACAAAATCCAAATAATGAGCATGAGGTCCACGGTGGCTTTATTTCTTGAAGTACTACAGTTCAAAGGATTGTGGTCAGTACGATTTTTTATGCAAAGAAATGAATACTTTCATTCAGCAAGGCTGAACGCATTAAATTGAGTAGTGTTAAGACATATTTAAAGTTACAAGATTTCTATTCGATTAGAATAAACAGAATGATATCGTCCGCTGGTGTGGACCCAGCGGCCTTTATTAGACATCTTTCAAAAACATAAAACAATCTTACCAAGCCAAACTTTTGAATAGTAGTGTATGCCTGATAAAAAATATTTATAATGTATATAAATTGTGTTTAAAAAAAAAACCTTTTCTCCAAGCTCCTTGTACTTGGGCTCCAGGCTCTTGCAATGGCCACACCAGGGAGCGTAAAATTCAACCAACACATCCTTTTCTGGATCATTCACAATCTCATCAAATGTGTCAGCAACCACGACCTGTGGAACAACATATGTGATGTATACCAGAAAACATTATCATCTTAAAATACTAAAGACAAAAACACCTTTGTGGGTCCATGTACCTTGACAAGGTCATCGTTGGACTCTGGAACAGGTTCAGACTTCACATATCGTTTCAATCTTTTAGCAAAGTAATCCTCCAGGAACCTCTCCAAGGACTTGCCATCTCGCCTACAGAACCAAACAAAGTTCGAAAACCCTTTTAAACCTTTCTAAAACCAATAGATTTTTGAAAAAATCTATTGATTGTGACAACAGAAAAGCACTATGTGGAGACAAGTTGCAAGACTCACGTGAATTCTTCCTGCATGGAGTACTTGTGTCCCGCTCTGGTCCGGATGGTGACGAGGGGAATGTCTTCTCCCTCAACCGAACCCACACCAAACTCCTCCTCAAGCTCATCCTGGAACTCCTGTCGATCAGCCACCGCAAAACTCAACCCTTGATCCTGGAACTGTGTTGCCACCTTCATTATTCTGAGAGAAAAATAAAAATATATAAAAGACAAGGAAAGATCCAATAAGGAATCCAATAATTGGGCGCTCACCTGTTCCTCCAGTAGTTTGTGCCTTTGATATTTCGTACATAATCTACATTGTAATACGCGGTAAGCAGGTCACTTCCTTTCAGACTGTCCTTATTTTCTGTGGTCAGATGTGGACATAGACCAAATCTAAAGCAGAGCAAGAGGAAAATAACAGAAAATAGCAGAAATAGGAACATATGGGCAAACCAATCACAATAAATCAAATTGCATATATGTATGTATGGTTACAACTGTTTGACCAATTTCCCTTATTCAAGCATTAAAGAAACATACACATTGTCTCTGATGAATGTACGGAGAGAGGAAATCGAAACGGATTCTGTGTATTTCACCACATTGTCCTCAAACTTGCTATTTAAGCGAGGGGGACGAAACAGCAGAACACACCTGCAATGCAAGAGACGTACAGAAGCCAATATTAGAACAATAAATAAACAGTAGCCGCAATGCAAGTAATGGGTTGTACATTTTCTGTCATACTCGATTTTTGATAAATTGTTGTTTTAATTTTCTCTTAATTGTATAGATGTGTGCCATTCCGAATGAATTTTTAGATGCCACACTGAGGATGGAGAAATCCATTTTATTGTGCAAATGTCAAGCAATCTGGCTGATGGCTGTTCTTAGTTAGCCTGGGTTTCCCCATACTGCCTTTGCACAGCGCGATTTTATTCACGCTGAAAGGCAGTCTGGATACCATGGACCAGATTTTCGCCTCATCTAGGGAACCAATCACAGAACGGGGAGGGAGCAGCAAGACGATGACGACATCTATGCAACACAACTAAGCAGTTTGTTTATATCTATGGATTCAACATGGCAGCAGACGCAAAGCTACCTTTTGATGCAGCCTTAGATATTGTTCTAAGTAGTTTAGAACGCAAGTTTATTTTGAAAAAAAGAGCAGCTTTACATACGTCATCTGGTATAATGGAAACGATTGGCTATGAGCTACATACAGGCGCATTTGATAGACATTCTTAGCACCCAATAAACGGCGCCGGGCATTCGTAAACCACGCCTCAAATACGAGAAAATGTACATGTGGTTCCCAGACCCAAGTCTCAACGAGAATTGGGTCTGGCATTAGCCAGGCTAGTTCTTTGTGGTTTAAGCTAGAAATCTGAGACCTTGATGAAAATTTACATTTCATCTTGATACTGTATATCATTATCAAATGTACCTAAATGTACTCAAATACCAAAATGTACATTTTAACTTGATATACCAAATGTACCTAAATGTATTCTGTAAATCTTTTAATGTTTAAATCTTGATATACCAAATATTACCATTTCCAATAATTAAAAGTAAAGGACATTATATGGCCTACTTGTATACAACCATTTAACCTTGGGGTATCTTAATTTATTTTATCTTATCTGTGCTGTCATATACGGTATGGTATTTGAGCAATTTTTCAGACTAAATATTTTTAAGTTTTGGTAGAGACATTTTTGGTCAGCTCAGTCTCTGACAGCAAGTGGAAAAAGGGACGTTGAGGACATACTTTAACATGAAATATTGATCATATTTTGCTCAGTTTCACAAATGGATGTTTTTCCTTCATGCTCTGTCATACATACTCTCCATCTACCCCATATTTCAAGCCTGTTCCCACATCAGTGGAATGAGCAAATCGATAGCTGTCCCTCAGGGCACCGGAGACCTTCAGAAACTCTGCAAGCTGTGCACTATCTTCCCCAGAGAAAAAGCCTGAGATGAACAGAGACAAGAGGGCAAGATACGAAAGGAGAGAACTTCAGCCTTTTTCAGTTCCAAAAGATGAATGCAGAAGTAAAATCGGATTTTTTTTTTACCTTCTGCTGCAGGAGTGATTCAACATGTTTTGGCAGGTATTACAAACTCAGCTACTCACCCACCACACTGGCCTCAAAGTTGTCGACAAAATATTCCAAATCTGCCTCTCTGTGCAGAGCCACAGAACTTGGGCCTGCTTGCTTCTTCATGTAGCTCACAATGCCATCTATTTCAGATCAAGATTTAGGTATGCAAGTAACTAAAATAGTTACAGCCAAAAAAGGGAACCACAAAATAAAACATACAATATCATTCAAAAGATTGGGGTCAGTAAGATTTTCTTCAAAGAAATTAATACTTTTATTCAGCCAGGATGAATTGTTCAAAAATGACAGTAAAGGAAATTATGACTTACAGCATATTTCAAATAAATGCTGTCCTTTTGAACATTCTTTTCATTTTTACGATCATTTTGACCAAATAAATGCAGCCTTGGTGAGCATTAGAGACTCTTTTAAAACATCTTTTTTTTTAAATTACCAACCCCAAATTTTTGAACAGTACTGTATGCATGGACACAAATAATCAACCTGCTGTTCTGGGTCCATCATAAGATCCAGCATCCTCTCCGTTGCGGAAGATTTTAAGGGTGGGGTATCCATTCACTCCAAAACGTTCACAGACCTCAGAGTTCCCAGTGCAGTCAACCTGATCAAAGAACAGGAAAGAGACATTAACTATATAAATTTATATAAAAGCATAATCTTGCAGAATGAGTCCAATGTGTAGCATAAAAGAAGACTGAAGATTGAGCTAGGTAACAGAAACTACCTGGGTCCATCACTTCTCACCTTTGCCAGAGACAGTGTCCCTTTCAGCTTTGTGGCAGCAGCCTCATATTCTGGAGCGAGCCGCTGACAATGACCACACCTGTGTGAGGTTAATGATACATTGTTAATTCATTGCACTATTTTAACTGTCAGTTTCAGGTTAAAATGGATCTAAAGGGATTCATAGTTGTTTAAATCAGATAATTGTGAATGTGCATCATAGTTTCATGCACCTCTATAAGTCATAATTTAGATTCATGCACTATGCATTAACACGACCATTTTCAGCCTCTAAACAGATCCATACATTAACCAATAAAACCCAGCTTAAGCTCTTGTCGCTGTTAATTACAACCAACACTACAACCTGGCAGCAGCTAAATAAAGTTAGATACTTTTGTAGAATTATCACATCGGGGACTGGGACATACCAAGGTGCGAAGAACTCCACTAGCAAAGTCTCGTGCAAGGCTGCGCTCCGGTCAAAGTCAGAGTCTCCGAGCTCGAGCACATCGCTGCCCTCCGCACACCACACAATGAAAACTAGACAGAGGATAAACCATGGTAAACGCATTTTACTGGTGTCAGTGGCCGGCAACTATGAGACGCGTGAATCAATGATAAAGTTAGCCCCGCAGCGTAAGATGCTGCTTAGAATAGCAGCAGATGTAGGTATGGGTCGCCTGGAAGCCCATAAAAGCTCTGTTCTCTTGGCAGAACGCGTTTGATAAATTCAGCACATTACGAAAATTAACCTGCAAACACACTAATAACAAAATAATAGCAATACTAATAATAAACGTGTATCGGAAAGTTTATTCATTATATGTAGAAAAATATATAGCAACATTAATAGAAATAATAGCCTATTTATTTATAATAGATACGTAGAGATTCACAGTTTAACATTTGGTGCATTTTTAACATAGCAAGCAAATCCATATAACAACCGTTTTAGCTTAAATTGTTCCCAGCATTACTCGTAATTGCATTTTTTAAAACTAGTAATTAAATTAGAGCTAGCTCTACAATTCAATTAACAATTATGATTAGAGCAAGTCGTCATACTTGCGAAACATGCACCAAAGAATAAAAGTAGCCTACCGGTTTTTTTAGTAATATGAATTATGTGTTGTTACAATGACTTATGGTTATGGCTTACATTTCATCAGACCAGCGACAGCAGGTGAAAAGTAGCCTATATTTTGGCTAAAAGTGGCACAACATCATTGTTCATAATGTGTGTTGTCCTTGATATACACGTGTATACATACACAATATGTACAAACACAGCAAATATTAAATATTTACAAATATACAAAAATAAGTAGGCCTAGGCTATGTAAGCTACATAAATAGCAAGCTATTGGTTCTAAGCAAAGCCTGTTTTTTGTTCTTTTTTCTTTTCTTTTTTTACAGTGTATGCCCATGGCGGTCCGTCAGAAGCAGCAAGGGAGGACGAGAGCCAAAATAGCCATGAACAATGAAGCTGAACAATTAAGTTTTGTTTTTTATCAATTTACCTACTTACGTGGATAACTCAGATGCATATAATGTAGGTTAAAAGTTGGCCTATCTCTCTTTTTATTTCATGCTCAGTTAGTCCAGGCGAATTTTATTGACTGCACGAATAGAAGAGGATATGACAGGCTGACAGCAATAGGCCTAGTATACAGTACAGTACAGTACCGTATCGTAACCTACAGAACGAATTCCCAGTTCCCTCCAACTTTAGCTAAAAAAAAAAAAAAAACTTACACCAAAGGAAAAGGTATGCAGTGATTTATTTTAGCACTAGGGGTCACCAATAGATTCATCATCAGAAGAGGCTTATTTGACAAAGGATGCTCTTTTGGGAGTTATTAAATCAGATATTAAATCAGAATAATATAATATAATAATATTTAAGATATATCACAAGCAAGAGTGCTGTTATTATGAATAAGATATAATCTGATATTCAACGAGTTCTGACTGTGACATTGCTTTAATGTAACAAACGTCAGTATTGGGTAATTTAGACACAGCCAATGATAAACAGTAATTTGTCCCCATCTACTGGCGTAATGATGCAACCTGCAGAAATGGTCACTAAACTGGCCTATCATCACTGTCAAGAACTGTGATTAACTGCTGTAAAATATAGTAGTATAATATATTTGGGATGCATTAGACCTTTTTAAAAATGCAATAAATCTTACATATGAAAAAAATTTTTATATAGCCTACTTATTCAAATATTTTCAACAATAGAAACAGATCACCTGGGGAATTTCAAGAAGACCCACAATGTGCAAGTGAAGTTCCTGTCTTCAGATGATATGCTGATGCCAAAACTGACTCAGCCTATCTTTTGCTGATGTCTTAATAAAACGGAAACTCTGTTTTCCTTCATTCTCTATTATTTCCTAAATTACAGAGTGTTATCTGTTCATACAATGCCAGATGGGGAAATACATCCCGGAGCATCACTTATCATTAAGGCAGCAGGAAGTGATTCTCACGGACCCCTCATAAAGCCAGCAGGAAGTGATTCTCACGGACTCTTCAGTGCAGTAGCTTACCAATCATTTTTGTTAGCCTTCTTTTGGCCAGCTATTTTTGAACAGACATTCTGAATAGTAATTTAGAAAGATGGCTGCTTTGTTGATGTTCCAGATCCTACATTTTCCATTTTACACCCCCATTTATATCCCTAATTGAACTTTCCAGACCATGCTAAAACAATCATGCCATGACATTGAGTCAACTATAACTATAATACACTCCTGCCAGTTTCTTCTTTTGATTTCTTTTATTGTAAAGTTCAACATTGTTTGACCCCAAGCAACTAGAATGGATACTAGTCACATTTCTGAAAAGTGCATGAATACTGTGTGGTAAAAAAAGAGGGGGAATTTGATATTTGCCTGCTGCTTTTTATTATAGGTCAAAGTAAAGTACTGTATTCAAATAATTTGAAAGAAAAATATGAATTTAGTCAAACTAGGCTACTCCCATCATTTTAACACGACATTGGGGTCTCTGGGATCCCAAACATAAAAACCGTGAGTACATCTCAGCAAAACATGAGGGTTAACACATTAGTGTTAAATACCATGTGTAGTGCATGGAATGACATACAAAACATGAAATATGTTCATCCATTTATTTCATTAATTGTATAATGTTTTGTAGCTAATGGCTTTTAATGGAAATTCTTCACCATTCTAAATAGACATTAAAATACTTAGAATCGATAACTAAACAGTGGGAGGGAGGGACAGAATACAGTAGGCGTAAGCGCGTGCACTCCTCGCGCACTAGCGACTCAATTGTCTTGCAGTTGTCCCTGTCGCGCGCTCTCCAGCGCATAGGATAGAGATATAGCGAATGGTTACGCGAACACCGGTTTAGCGATCATTTTGGGAGCAAGACTCAGCTCCAAAACTTATTTACAGGTTTATAAAGTATACAAAAGGACGTTCGTTTCTAAGAGAGTCTTCGTTGTCCTCGGAACGCTGAACCTCTTCCATTAATAAAGTCCAATGCCACTTCTCCAGTAGCCTAAGGTAAGAAAGTTTACTACGCTACTCAAAATACAACTGCAATGCAATTTAATACCTTTCATCAATTTTGTAAAGCCTACTTTTATTCGTATCTTTGTGTATACGTTTCCATCTTCTGTCCTGACCTAGCCTACTTCTTGAAGTAGGCTAGATGCTTTTGATGTGATTGCTTTTTCTTAGGGTTCACTTTTAAATTGATTACAGTTCAAACAATCCGTATAATTCATACAAACTAAAGTTGTATAATCAGTGTGTATTGTAAATGCACACTTCAAAACAGGATAAACATATATTGGTAGTTTTCGTTAGCTCACACATTGTTTTTATTGTTAAAAACATCTGAAAAATAGTGGCTTTCTTGTAATTAGGCTGTTGAAACAAAAATGTCCATTGACTTCTTTCAGAACAAATCTGAGACAGATGTCATTTGGAGCAGGTGGAGAAAGACTGATTGTGTTTATCCATCATGTGTTTTTGTCCTAAAAAAAATATTTAAAAAAATAAACGATTTGCTTAGGCTAATACAATAGCATACATTTGTTAAACATTGCACTCAATTTGTATTTAGAGAGTGAATTGAGCTTGTCATAATACAAATATCTGAATCATGGCTGTGTAATGTGAAGGACAGTATGGATTGACACCCTATCCTAAACACATTTTATCTTTTTTGTCTCTGAGTCATATCAGAGTTTTTTTGTCTTTGCCAACAGCATTGCATTATTTGAGTGTTGATTTCCCACCTGAAATTGTGGAGTGTTAATAGCTTGCAGATACAAGCAACAAGCAAACCCCAGCATCGCCAAACCGTAACTGGTCAAAAAAAATCACATTAACCCAAGAGATGTTGACCTTGACCTTAGTTCTAGAGGATTCCAGACAATTAAAATGAGTCCACTACTTGTTTCGCCATCTTTTTGTTCCAGACCACAATCCCCTATAAACGGGTCAAACTTATGAATAGGAGCACAGGAAGAATTACTAGTACCTGCCAATGGTTCCACATCTGGAGAGCATGAGACTCTAATTGATTTCCACAGGAGAAACTTTTCACCTTGACAGCAGCATACTGAGGTGCTCATAAAAACACATCTGCTGTTGATATGATTTCTCTGTTGGGCCATGTGCACTGGGTTGGCACTGACATTTTAACTGAAATTCTTCGGATTAGCCTCTTGGTTCAGTAGCTGCTTGTGTTATTAGGTAATTTATGTCATGAAATTAATTATAAATTAGCAGCTAATAAACTAAAATGTTTTCTGTAAAGCAATTAAAAAAAGATAATTTAATATTTGGGTTGAAGTTTTGTAAATCTCTAAAGTGTCTTTAAAGTGACTTTATATGTTCAGTTCAGGGCAAAATAAAAAAGCATGGAGAAAAGAACATACGGAGGTCAGTGGTGATGAGATGGGGGTGTTGTGTTAACGGATGAAGACGGTGGGTAATATTTCCACCACATGCTTACATAAGCCTCTCTAACTCATGCTTTTTGCAGACAGAGGCCAGAGGAGGGCTTTGGATCTGCAGGGTTCTGCTTAAAGCTGTTGCCATCCCTTTATACAGTACACTTTTAAAAATAAAGGTTCTTTATTGGCATCGATGGTTCCATGAAGAACCTTCAATATCCATGGAACCTTTTCATTAAACAATAGGTTCTTTAAATATTTAAAAGGTTCTTCATACTAAGAAATTGGTTTGTTTAAGAACTGTTTACTGCATCACTGCAAAAACCTTCATTTGGAACCTTTATTTTTAAGAGTGCTATTTAAAGTGTTGTTATTTTTCTAATGGATAGAGACGTTTTTGTTAACTCATTTCATTTATTTTCACTGCAGAACCACCACAGAGTTGTAGAGTCAGTGAGAAGATCTCTGATGTGAAAGTCTGTCGATCTTGGAGAGGCTTGAAGCAGAGCCGCAGTGCTGGCTGCTGGTAGTCATTAGGAGAGGGGAAAGTGATGTTGTTTTGCAGGGCCCGTTTGCACGGAAGAAAAGACAAACAATCTAGGGTGAAATATAAAAACATAGCTGTGTTTGTAAATCTTATACAAGTGTATAAGTGGAGAACTCTTGAAAAATGATAATGACACAACCAGCTGTAAAGCTTGTCTTGTGTTTGTTGTGATTCAGAACAAGGTTATGAAGTTAAATCATTATATAAGTCGTTCCGAAGTCATAGTTTCTCATTATATCAGTCGGAGCAAAGTCATTGTTACCTAAAAATCCACTCATTCATATTTGCGACTGACATTTGAACCGATCAATTATACCGCTGTCCTCCTGGCGTACCAGAGTTGTATTTTAAATCAGGTAGACGACAGGGGGAAAATAATAACCCTCCTCATCTTTTCCTTCAGCATTATGGAAAAGGCATATTGGCACTGTGCTGAAGTTTGTCCCATGAGATCCAATCGGAAAATTCATTGTGGTAAAATATGAGGTCAGGACACACTGTCTTTTATATGTGTGTAAGAGACAGAAAGAGATAGATTTGACAATACATGTGTATTGTGAGAGAGAGAGAGAGAGAGAGTGTGTGTGTGTGTGTGTGTAGTGTCTACCGAATGGAAATGGTCACGGGGTGACAGACCTGTATTTTCTCTCAAGATGTTTCCTTTTGTTTGTTTCTGGTAAACTCCCTGGAGTTCTGCTAAATGAGAGGAGTAGAGACCTGAGGACTCGGATATTGTTATTTATCTTACAGACAATGAATTGTAAACACAATGCACATTAAATCATGGATCCACAAGCACATCCGATCCAAATGGAAGAAATATTTAGATGGAAAAAAGCTTTAATTTAGTTTTGACGCAGATTTTGTTGGCAGCACAGGAAATTACCCCTCTGTTTCCTCTTTTCTTCTCTTGTGCCCAGGACATCCTGAGTCCAGCATTTGGCAAATACCTGCCCTCTTTCTCTGTCTCTCCTTCTAACTCTCATCCTGTTATTTCTGCCTTGTTGTCAAATACACACACAACCTACACATATCAATAAGCTCATAGTCTTCAGATGCGTTTAAATGCATTATTACTTTTATTCAGCAAGGACGCGTTGAACTTATCAAAAGTGACATCAAAGACGTTTATGATGTTACTAAATATTTCTGTTTCAAATAAATCAAAGAATCCTTTAAATGTGCATCACTGTTTTCAACATTGACAATAATAATGTGTCTTTTTGAGCACCAAATCACAATGATTTCTGAAGGATCATGTGACTGGAGTAATGTGACAATGATGCTGAAAATTCAGCTTTGCCATCAGAGGAACAAATTAGATTTTAAAATATATTAAAATAATAATAAAAAGCAGATATTTGAATATTTAATAATATTTCACAATATTTTATTTTTTACTGTTTGATGGCCTGCATTTCTAAGCGCACCTTTAAAGTTGACATCCTATTCAGAGTTTTGAAAATGCATTTGGCCAATATGGCAAGGGACTATTTAACATTTGAGAAACCCAGATTGGGGTTAAAATATTGTCTTCATTGTGATGGGAATGAGAGGAGGAGAATCTAGAAGCATTTCCATGGAGTCATTTTAGGGGCAGACAGAGACGGATGCGTTTCTTTTCCTCTGGTGAAAACCTTTTTTACTCTCAAATGCTCAGATTCAGAAACATCTGGTTATTTTTTTCAGCTGTAAAAAAGGCGATAAAAAGGGAGCAGGCTTCCTCCTCACTCTGCAGAAGGGCTCTGCAGCGATGGCCAGTTGAGTAAATCAGAAAGCTTTAGGAGGAATGTACTGGCAGCGAGTGGACTTCCTCTAGGGAGATGAGTGATGGCAAATGGGTGATGCAGTGATATTGCGTGGTACCAAATCCCTGAATTCCCTCATTCAAACATTATCCCAGCATTATCCCCATACATTCTGTCAAAAGCTGAGAGAGAAACAGCAGATCTTTAAGCTGGCAAACAGAAAAATATTTTAGCATTGCTTTGCAAAGATACTTTGTTGGAAAAATGCGAGGGCTTTGGTTTCATCACACACCTGGATTCTGTCCTAATGCTTTTTGCTGTACTCCTCTTTGCACTTAGGGGAGGCTTGGCGTTGTGTGTCACACTCGATTGAATGGACCCGGGCCTGGTCCAAATCTCTGAAAATGCAATAAATGAAATTGGGAAAAAATATTAATAAATATAAATGTAAAAATAAGGACATGCATCCATTCATCACAGCATCATGATAGCTTTATCATCAGTACAACCTGCTGCAGTTTGTCCATCTGTCTGCTCAGGCATATAGCGGCCACCTCATTCTGATCCAAATGTTTGCTATTCTGTCTCATAAATAAATGGGCCTCTTAAGGTAAATTCCTGTGTGGGACAGCTTTACTATACCCAGGACATGCAGTACTGCCCAGACCCGTACAATAAAACAACACGGAGAAGGGGAAAAAGCACACATATGAAAAGTTTCTTAACCGCGCAGAATGAGCTTGAGTCCATATTAGTGTTTGCAAATAAATTTGCCAGCCAACAGCGTGTTGATTTAGACCAGATGCAGGGGAGGTTGGAGTCTGTTATCTCACTTCACTCTTGTGGCAGTTCATTAACCAAACCAAGGCAAACGAAATGGTGATCCTCGAAACATAGTGAGAGGACTTTAGTGATACTGCTGTTACATGATGCCTCCTCTCTCACGGAGATGACAAAGACGGTCTGAGCAGCTGTTAACAGAGCAGCGGACAGCTAATTGTAATTAAATAAATGAAACGAACTGCACTTAAATAAGCTACTTTTTTCTGAATAGTGAAGCTGTGTTCTGTCTGTTCTGACCTGTTCTGTCTAAAGACTAATTATGTTCACAGTAAAAAAAAAAGTGTAATCAATAAGTCATGGCAACATATGTTTTTGCATTAACTCATCAAAATAATTAAAGCAATTTCAACTTTTTTATAAGTTATACAAAATTCAGTTAAACTAAAAAGTCAGTTTAATATAATTTAAGTTGAAATTACTTGTACAGCTAATTTGATTATACTTAATTTAAGGCAGCAACTCATCTGGTAACACTTTACACTAAAATGAGTAATGCTAACACTCAAGTAACTACTAACAAAAGGGTCCTATTATGCCCTTTTACGAAGTCTTGATTTTGTTTTTATGGTGTACTAGAATATGCTTTTATGCTTGATTTAAAAAATAAAAAATAACATTATTTTTCAAATATTTTACATTTGAGCACCTCTCTGCGCGCCGAACAGTTCCTGTTTCGATGAAGCCCTTCCTTCTAAAATACGAGATGTGCTGTGATTGGTTAGCTGATTCAGTGTGTTGTGATTGGCACCTCTTAGCGAAGAAGCGCATTTGGGAAATGTCACGCGACTCACTCCCCTTACCATAACCGCGAGTTTCATCTGCTCAGGTGTAAATATTAAGGATGGCATCAATTTCAAACCAATTCAAGCTCGATTGAGACTTAAAAATGTTAACAAACAATATGATCACACAGAAGATTATTCATGCACGGACTGTGCAAGCACGAATTTCACAGGATGTTTCAGAGTGGTATGTTTTTTTCTTATTTTTTTCTTATACATTTTAGATACGATGTTGTCGGAAAACTATACAAACAGTAATCGATCACAAAACCAAGGTTAATTTTCCTGAGGGGCGGTGAACAGTCTTACAAAAGCAAGAGCTTACAAACGATACAGTAAACACTATTTAACACCAATGTTGGCTAGAAGGCGAGCAGAGGCAAAGCTTTGCCCTTTGTTTACATTGATCAACAGCGTAAAATAAATTTGAATTATAATAAATTATAATTGGATCTTTTAATAGAAAGTGCAACCATAAATAATAAGACATGCTTACAAGTTGTGATCCACAAACCACAGTGCAGAACAGCTCCGTTTCAGGAGAAGCTTTTGTGTTTGTGCAGCACGTTGGGGTTATAATGTTCAGGAGCAGTTTAAAATATATTTAACCGCTCTTAAGTTTGTCAGCCAAAACAAATGAGTTTTGGAAACAGAGTCTTTTTGCCATAGCAGCAGCTTACCCAGTCCTCATCCCCTTTTTTGCATATTCTATGGGCGGAGACTATTTAAATTAGTAACATTGTGACTTCATAAAGCCCGGGAAAAAATCATTGTAATCCAAACGAGTCGTTTGTTGTAGTTCTTGTAAAGTGAATTCCGTTAAATAAAATATCACCCTTTGGAGTGGACTTTGTTTGAGCTTTGTTTGTGAAAAGTGAAAAAGCATAATAGGATCCCTTTAACTAACAAGAAACTCTGATTAACGATTAATAAGTAATAGTGCTTAGTCGAATGTGGTAGTTCACTATTAGCTAATCAATAACTAAAAAAATGTTGGACTACTAAAGCCCAAAGTATAGGCTACTTTAGTCATCTGCATCCGCACACTGTCTGCATTCGTGCACCGTCCGTGTGATGTCAGGAGGGTCCTTGGGTGTACACACACCTTGTCCGCGTGCAGTCCAATTTTTGTGACTGCGAGGACAGTGCGCGTACAACAGTGGTGTGCGAGTAACAGTTTTCTAAAGTGTTTCCTCTGAAGTAGAGTTTTAAAATTGAAATAGGAGGATTTTTTTACAGTGTAGTAGTTAGATGGACCATACTGCTTTTTTATTGTAAACAAATAATATAATTTATTTCTTCAGTTTAAACAACCAGATTTTGAAAAAAAAAAAAAAAAATTAAAGCTGCAAGCAGCATTTATCGGTGTTCAAGCCTTTAAGGCCTTTGAGCACATTAAAGCATTTAAGACATTAAGTTGTATTTAGCAAGCTTTTACCACTGACATAATAGATAGAAAAGTCCATTTACCATGATTTACAATTTACCATACATTTAGCATGATTTACCATAGTTTACCATGATTTATCAAAGTTATGATTTACCATGTTCTAGGATGATTCATAATGATTTACTATGTTCTAGTATGATTCACCATGATTTACCATGTTCTAGGATGATTCACCATGATTTACTATGTTCTAGTATGATTCACCATGATTTACCATGTTCTAGGATGATTTATAATGATTTACTATGTTCCAGTATGATTCACCATGATTTACCATGACTTACCATGTTCCAGTATGATTTACCATAGTTTTCCATGATATACCAAGTTCTAGTATGATTCACCATGATTTACCTTGTCCTAGCATGATTTACAACAATTGAATACATTCTAGTTTGATTTAATTCTAGCATGATTTACCATAGTTTACCATGATTTATCTTTGTTTACCATGATTTATCTTTGTTTACCTTGATTTACCATGTTACAGGATGATTAACCATGATACACCACATTCTAGCATGATTTACCCTATTTACTGTGATTTGCCATGTTTCTAGCGTTATTTACCATGATTTACCATGTTGCTAGCAATAATGTGAAGCATCAGAACAAATGAAGTGATAAACTCTGACAAAATATGATTGTGTTATAATAGTAGGCTAATCGTTATGTAAGGGATTTTTTAGTGTCTAAATATATACATGTAAAATGAAAGTGAGCCAATAAGTGGTCTTCTACTGCCCTCTGCTGGACATTCTACTTATTAATAGTCTTTTAACATTTACTTTTACAAGTCTTGATTTTTACCAGTATTTTGCACTAAACCAAGTGCCTGAGCTCCGCGACAATAGATTTCAATTAAGAGCCTGGAGAGGACCTTACCATCCAAATTTGAGCGCGCAACGACTTTCCGTTTTCGAGTTATGAGTGAATTTGTACTGCGGGGGGCGTGGCCTAAATGGCGGCCTCCGTTTCACTTTCACTTCCACAATTCCCATTTCTCAATGTGACACAGTTGTCAATAGTAATACTCCAATAGATGAATTTTGTCAAAATGTGATTGTAAATGTTAAAATAGTGATTTTATAAAGTCTAAATATGAATTATAGAACAATATTAGTGAGTAGTATGACCAAGTGACCAGAAGGGGGCAGTATTAAACCACTTATGTCAATATGACTAGTTTGCAAAAGTAGCTTTTTAACATAATAGCAAATATTTAATGAAAAATTTTATTGACAGTAGTGGTTCTTGAGGCAAAGTTGTTCAGTATGAGGACATCTATCAAAATATATGCATATTATGTGGATGTTTTTAACACCACGTGATTACAGAGATGGAAAATACCATTTACAGCCAATACCGGCAAGTCACCATAGGGAATACATGGTTTTCAAAGCTTTTTAACAGTTGTAGCGCCACATATGGTCCGATCTCCATAAAACTCGGCGTGCTTCTTCAGCATGTTATGACACATATGCCTACCAATTTCTGTGAAGTTTCGAGTTTTTGTTTAGGATTTATAGGCTTTTGAGTGTAATTTGCCACGCCCATTTTTTAAAATGACCCTGTTACAGCCACCCAAAGGAAAAAGTTCAACTTTTTTTCAATAACTATTGATCTAGAGAGTCCAGAGAATTGTCTTAGACTTGTTTGGTTCTGATTGGGCGAAAAACCAGGGACTAGTTCGCAAAAGTAGGTTTTTAACATATTCGTGAATATTTAATAAACGGTTTGATTGACAGCAGTGGTTCTTGAGGCAAATATGTTCACCATGAGGAGATCTATCAAATGATATGCATATTGTGACGATATTTGTAACACCACGTGATTACAGAGCCTTAAAACTCGTTAGCGCCAACTAGTGTCCGATTTCTTTCAAAACTCTTACAGACCTCTGGGGCCATGAGTTGAACACGCCCACCGAGTTTCGTTCTGATTGGCCTCCGTTAACCTTGTCTAATAGGTGATTCAACTTAATTGGCCAATGGCGGCCATGTTTTTTGAGATACGCCAATATCCTTTTACACATACATGGGGCCTTGGGCCAAGACACTGCATACCAAATTTTAAGTCAATCGGACAAACGGTCAGGTGTTTATATGTTTTTTCTGTGTTATAGCGCCACCATGTGGCCAATCGACGCGTTTTTTTTATCGTGACCTCAGATTGACCTCCTACACATGTGTACCAAGTTTGGTGAAGCTATCTCATTTACTTCTTGAGTTATAGGCATTTTAGTCAAATAGCCTCCTCCCACAACGTTCATTTTGCGCCCCCTAGCGAGCCCGATTTGAAAATTCAACTTTTTTTCGATCATTATTGATCTTCAGACTCCAGAGAACATTTCTGCACTGGTTTGGTTCCGATCGGGCAAAAAAACAGGGACTAGTTTGCAAAAGTAGATTTTTGACAAAATTCAAAATGGCGGAAAAATTTGCATACCGGAAATGAAATCGGAGATATACATTTTTTACGTCAGGTGGTCAGCTTTCCAATGATATAAGACACTTGAGTCTACGACATACGGTCTAGGAGTTATGAGCAGTTTCGCGCAATTGATTGCTATAGCGCCACCTACAGGCCAATCGGGCTCATAATTTGATAACCTCTCCTCGATTTTTGTACTACCTTGTGGCAAAGTTTCAAGTCTCTAGCACTTACGGTTTGGGCTGCACGATGCGTTTTACAGGAGAATAATAATAATTAAAGCTGCAAGCAGCATTTATCGGTGTTCAAGCCTTTAAGGCCTTTGAGCACATTAAAGCATTTAAGACATTAAGTTGTATTTAGCAAGCTTTTAACCACTGACATAATAGATAGAAAAGTCCATTTACCATGATTTACAATTGACCATACATTTAGCATGATTTACCATAGTTTACCATGATTTATCAAAGTTTACCACAATTTACCATGTTCTAGGATGATTTATAATGATTTACTATGTTCTAGTATGATTCACCATGATTTACCATGACTTACCATGTTCCAGTATGATTTACCATAGTTTTCCATGATATACCAAGTTCTAGTATGATTCACCATGATTTACCCTGTTCTAGCATGATTTACAACAATTGAATACATTCTAGTTTGATTTAATATGATTCTAGCGTGATTTACCATAGTTTACCATGATTTATCTTTGTTTACCTTGATTTACCATGTTACAGGATGATTTACCATGTTACAGGATGATTAACCATGATACACCACATTCTAGCATGATTTACCCTATTTACTATGATTTACCATGTTTCTAGCGTTATTTACCACGATTTACCACGTTGCTAGCAATAATGTGAAGCATCAGAACAAATGAAGTGATAAACTCTGACAAAATATGATTGTGTTATAATAGTAGGCTAATCGTTATGTAAGGGATTTTTTAGTGTCTAAATATATACATGTAAAATGAAAGTGAGCCAATAAGTGGTCTTCTACTGCCCTCTGCTGGACATTCTACTTATTAATAGTCTTTTAACATGTACTTTTACAAGTCTTGATTTTTACCAGTATTTTGCACTAAACCAAACCAGTTTATCCATGTTAACTCCATTATGCATGCTTACACACATTACACGTCCATCAAAATAACAAAGATATAGCTTTAAGCATTTGTTTGTTAGTCAATGCTGAAAGCTGATAAAAAGATTACAAATATAATCCTGCTGCTCTCTCTAGTGGACAACACTGGTATTGCAGCCTCTATCTTACAGTTGAAGTGAATGAATGAATGGAAATTTGGTTTTTCACTTATATTTCGGGAACGAGAAGGCGAAAAAATCTGAAAATCGGAGCTTAGATAGTGCTCGAGGTGCCCTGTGTAATGAGACCATCCTGGTGTTGGTGGGCGATTGGGGCCGGGAGTTATTCCCGTTCAAATGCAATCCTTTTTTGGCTTATATCTCGGGAATGCCCGGGCCAAATCGCACGAAAATCGAATCGAAGCTAGGCGGGGACGGGCCCTTTCCAACAAGCTATTCCACAAGGATCGGGGTGGTCTGGTTCGGGAGTTACAGCCGTTCAAATTTGGAGGTCTCGCGAATTCGACATTCGCGGGGGGGGGGGGGGGGGGGGGGCGTTCCTGAGCTCCGCGACAATAGATTTCGATTAAGAGCCTGGAGAGGACCTTACCATCAAAATTTGAGCGCGCAACGACTTTCCGTTTTCGAGTTATGAGTGAATTTGTACTGCGGGGGGCGTGGCCTAAATGGCGGCCTCCGTTTCACTTTCACTTCCACAATTCCCATTTCTCAGTGTGATACAATTGTCAATAGTAATACTCCAATAGATGAATTTTGTCAAAATGTGATTGTAAATGTTAAAATAGTGATTTTATAAAGTCTAAATATGAATTATAGAACAATATTAGTGAGTAGTATGACCAAGTGACCAGAAGGGGGCAGTATTAAACCACTTATGTCAATATAGTTTGCAAAAGTAGCTTTTTAACATAATAGCAAATATTTAATGAACAATTTTATTGACAGTAGTGGTTCTTGAGGCAAAGTTGTTCAGTATGAGGAGATCTATCAAAATATATGCATATTATGTGGATGTTTTTAACACCACGTGATTACAGAGATGGAAAATACCATTTACAGCCAATACAGGCAAGTCACCATAGGGAATACATGGTTTTCAAAGCTTTTTAACAGTTATAGCGCCACATATGGTCCGATCTCCATGAAACTCGTTGTGCTTCTTCAGCATGTTATGACACATATGCCTACCAATTTCTGTGAAGTTTTGAGTTTTTGTTTAGGATTTATAGGCTTTTGAGTGTAATTTGCCACGCCCATTTTTTTAAATGACCCTGTTACAGCCACCCAAAGGAAAAAGTTCAACTTTTTTTCAATAACTATTGATCTAGAGAGTCCAGAGAATTGTCTTAGACTTGTTTGGTTCTGATTGGGAGAAAAACCAGGGACTAGTTCGCAAAAGTAGGTTTTTAACATATTCGTGAATATTTAATAAACGGTTTGATTGACAGCAGTGGTTCTTGAGGCAAATATGTTCACCATGAGGAGATCTATCAAATGATATGCATATTGTGACGATATTTGTAACACCACGTGATTACAGAGCCTTAAAACTCGTTAGCGCCAACTAGTGTCCGATTTCTTTCAAAACTCTTACAGACCTTTGGGGCCATGAGTTGAACACGCCCACCGAGTTTCGTTCTGATTGGCCTCCGTTAACCTTGTCTAATAGGTGATTCAACTTAATTGGCCAATGGCGGCCATGTTTTTTGAGATACGCCAATATCCTTTTACACATACATGGGGCCTTGGGCCAAGACACTGCATACCAAATTTCAAGTCAATCGGACAAACGGTCAGGTGTTTATATGTTTTTTTCTTGGTTACAGCGCCACCATGTGGCCAATCGACGCGGTTTTTTTTATCGTGACCTCAGATTGACCTCCTTCACATGTGTACCAAGTTTGGTGAAGCTACCTCGTTTACTTCTCGAGTTATAGGCATTTTAGTAAAATAGGCTCCTCCCACAACGTTTATTTTGCGCCCCCTAGCGAGCCCGATTTGAAAATTCAACTTTTTTTCGATCATTATTTATCTGCAGACTCCAGAGAACATTTCTGCACTGGTTTGGTTCCGATTGGGCAAAAAACCAGGGACTAGTACACAAAAGTATGTTTACAACAAAATTCAAAATGGCGGAAAATTTTCCCTACCGGAAATAAAATCGGAGATATACGTTTTTTTCTTCAGGAGTCCAGCTTTCCAATGATATAAGACACTTGAGGCTGGGACATACGGTCTAGGAGATATGACCAGTTTCGCGTATTTGCTGCTATAGCGCCACCTATGGGCCAATCGGGCTCATATTTTGATAACCTCTCCTCGATTTTTGTACTACCATTGGCAAAGTTTCAAGTCTCTAGGACTTACGGTTTGGGCTGCACGATGCGTTTTACAGGAGAATAATAATAATAAAAATCGGTACAATTACAATAGGTTTTCAGCACTTCGTGCTTGAACACCTAATAATAAAAATCGGTACAATTACAATAGGTTTTCAGCACTTCGTGCTTGAACACCTAAAAAAAAAAAAAAAAAAAGATTTTACATCAAAATAAATGTTTCACTCATAGGGTTCCCACAGTCATGAAAAACGTGGAAATATCATTTAATTTTAAAGGGTTCAAGATGAAATTCAAATAAAATTATAGAGATGACTAAAATAGTGTCATCTTTAAATCTTAAAATAATAATTAGGCTATAACAAAATCTACAAAATAATTATCAAGAATGAGTCATTTCTGGGAACTCTTTCTGAATCACCTGTATTCATGTTTTCTATTGTAAATTTCACGTTTTAATGTTTGATGTCACTTTAAAGTCTAGATTTGAGCTCATATTTCTTATGGTCTTTATATTTCACTGCACAATTCCACAGTTGTTACGTTGATGGTGCTGACAGAAGTTGTTTCAGGAAAATGTCCCTCACTGAGAGGTTGCTCAGCTGACTCCACAGCTGTGATTCTGGGTCTCCAGCCTGGAGTGATGTTCCTTTGGGTCCTATTGGGACCGCGGCACTCTTTTTCTCCTCCTTTCTCTCTCTCACATGTGTTCTGACAGTACGCCCAGACTCCTGAGGGCCTCACACACATACACAAGCCAGCTCTGCACTCATGGAAATCTGTAATCAATTTAGCCAGCAGAGGAGGGGGCGTCACAGTAAAGACCCCCCATTTTAAGAGAGCTGTGTATATAGGCGTACGTGCACGTGGAGATCGAGTATGCTCGACGATTGCCGTGGCTGTTTCTTTACACACATACACATTTGTTCAGCATTTCCTCTCTGTGGATGACATACTGCATGCTTTGTTGTACTGACAGGAGAAACGCAGCTCATCTCTGTCCTGCAGTCTACTGGCCAATCATTCACGAAGATGTGATTGACATGTCTGCAGCACGGCTGGAGCTAAAATTAAATTCAATCTTCTTCCTATCAGTCTTTCGGCCTAACAATCTTTGTGACAGAAATTTCAGAGAGCAATTAACTAAACTGGGCCACAGTCCCAAGTGCAATAAGCAAAAGATTATGAGATTTTAGAGTATCCAGTTTTCCTTTTATCTCTGTAATGGAAGAATATTGTCCATGCTTGTTTATGCTGTGTGTTTTTGGAGAAACAAGGAAGATAAATCCTGTTGAAGCAATGGTCATGATGTCATGTTTGGTTATGTGGGCTGAAATTAAGAGGGTAACCTCATCTGTCCCTTAGGAGAAACAAAAACTGAAAAACATGCTTGCAATTTATCTCAAAGCCTCTACAGAACTTACATCCTCTGTAATCTCATTTAATATATGAGTTTCTCATGCCCTGAGTTTGTTTAGATTGAGAATTGCTCACATATCTACTAATACCTTTGAGTTCATGGTGGTTTGATGGAGAACTAATAAGCCCTTGTATATTTTACAGTACATTTTGCATTGATTTTAGTTGAGGGATTATATGTGAACGGAGAATATTTACATTTATGCATTTCAGAAACTGTTATCCAATTCGACTTACAATAGGGTAAAATAAAATAAAAATCACAGTGTCAACAATATCCATAGTGTACCATGTCAGGTTTAAAGCTAGACTAGGAAGCAAATAAAATGAAAATAATTATCTTTTTCTAAAGTTCAAATCATACTGTCTAAACCTACTCTTGGTTTTAAAGGTTGAACATTTCCTCTAGTTTCAAAACCATCTTTTGAAACTAATGTCAAGTAATTATGAGCTCCTGAAGTGGCTCTGGAACAATGATTCTGCAGTTATGAACAGGTTAAATGACTCACTCATAGTGGGGCAGATTTTGATATTTGTGGGTAGACATCTCTGACCACATGGAGGCAGAGGGGAAGAGGAGGAGTAGAGGAAGAAGTGAGTAGGAGGAAGAGGTAAGCTAGGAAACATTTCCGGCGAGATAAGGATGTAAAGAGTCATGCTGCAGTGAAAATGTAACATGCCAATGAAATGATTGTCAAATTCCTGTTCAGATGAAGCATTCATAACAGGAGTAAATAGTCTAGATGTCATAGTTTTGAGTCATGGAGGTGGATGTTTCACTTTACACCTTTCTTTTTTTCTCTTTTTTTATAAGATATCTACAGGCAATAATAACAGTTATAGTTAATTAAATTACTTTCAAATACGAAATTAAAATAAAATTTAAAACAAAAAGAGTTTTTTTTTCTGCTTTGGTTTTTGCCTCTACATGTTCTGGGCCATATAAATTGTGGCCCATATAATTATGGTGGTGCTTGGTCATGTCTTTTTAAAGAGTGCAAACCTCAGAAGTGCCTATCTCTGCTTCTGAGGGTTTGGTTTAGCATTGCGACACTCACCATGGTTTGTGAACGCGAGTGTGTGCTTTTATGTGAATATAATTTGATTTTGTGTGGTTGGGTTGTGTGCACCTACACGTGAAAAAAAAATATGTGCATATATATAAAAACCCTTTATTTTTATTCAAATGTGTTTTGTTTGTTTGGCCAACACGTGTCTTAGGCCCCAGCTGAGCCACAGTCATGTATTCTGTGGTTATATGGTCTACAATGTCTAGAAGGAACCAGCTGTCAAACTGTGAGGTCCCCCACAAGGCCTCAGGAGCTCTCAGCTCCATGCCTTTAAATGGCAGAAAACTTAACACCACTTAAAACACTCAGGCTGATATATCACAACAGACAAAGCCAAAAATAAAGCTTCATCTGTCCATTTTTGGTTGTACTGACCGGGCTCGGCTTTTATCACAAAACACACCCTGATGAGAAACTTTTTTCTGTTTATAGAGGACTGTCGTCTTTTTTCCTGACTCTTAAAAACATACATCAGCATGAACACAACACAACTGTTGGGATGACAGCAGGCGTATCGTAGTGTCTGTGGGACTAGTCCAGGCGTGCGTGAGGTCATACAGATATAGCGGGTATGACATAAGCCAGCTGGGCATTACCCTCAGGACTAGAATCAGTTACCACTCACCAACACAAACGCACAAGGTCAAGTTTGCCCCGGAGCTGCATGAAGCGGATGTAGGGGTGTTGTCTCCGATGGATATCTGGAATTAGGATCTTTGATGTGTGCCAGGCGGTCAGGTCGGTCTTTGCGATTGTGGAAGAGTGGTGTCTGACCCCAGAGAGATGGCAAGTGTTAAGAGAGAGTGCGATAAAGAAGGAAGGGCCCCCACATATCCTGTTTTTCCCTTTTTAGAGAAGCTACAGACCGGCCACAGAGCAGAGCATGACATAAGCTTCTGTTTCATAGCCAAACCCAACGAGTGCAGACACTGTCAGTCTCGCTAAATCCTAAAGCTAGAGCTGAAGCAGAGTATTAACTGAACGGGTGCTCATTTACTCACTCCATTCCATTTAAACCTGTTTGACTTTCTTCTGTGAAGCAGAAAAGGAGGAAATTTGCGCTTTTCCAATTACATTGGGACTGGAGCTTTCTAAAAGAACATAAAAACACCATAAAAGCGTATCCAACGTATCCAAAGTGTAATTTATTAACAAATCATTCAGATTGATTGACCAGTATTCATTTCATTTGAAATAGAAATACACAAATATACCCAACTTAGAATAGTCTTACAAAGAGACTTGCTGGTTATTTTAGGAGGCATGATTGTCTTTCTCATGCAGTTCTCTCCATGAGTGTTTATATGGTTTCCATCACAATTACTTGTGCAACAGCATGTGAGAGCTGGGTATAGGGGTGTTTTAGCTTAAGGGTTGGCAGACAGCAGCCAACATGTCACTTCATCTGCTAAGAGTGTTTGGGTTTGAGACCTCTGTTACTCATACTGTAAAGAACAGTATTACAAATCCATCTGTGCTGTGAACGGCCATTCCCCTCAAAGCTCTGTGTTTTGTCTTTCTGTTAAATGTAAAAACAGAAAGGTGTTGCTGTTTGCAGAATTTTATATTATTATTATTATTATTTAACAGCTTCTAATAAGGCCTCAAAGGTTGAGAGTAGAGTTCAACATTTCAGATATTACTGTACATCATATGTGGAGATTCTTCTGTTGTTCCCTTTCTATGGATGTTAGGGGGTATTTACTGCTAAATTGTAACATTTAAAACACATTTTTGTTTTAAAGGACATACGTAATGTTAAATTAAATAATTATTAAATAATTTATTTCATAATGTAAATCAAATTTTAAATTTACATGTATGTGCTTTGAGAATTTATAAACAGACAAATACAACAACAGAATCCCAGGCAAAGAGATACATTTGAATTACTCTATGTAATTCTATGAATTATACACAGGCTTACGTATATATAAAATAAATAAAAGGATGTCATTATAACACTGACCTATGAATTCAAATTTAATAGTTTAACTCAACTGGTCTGTAGGTTATGGTGAATAATGAAGATACTAGAAATTTACATAATTCAGAAATAATTATAATAGTTCATAAAAAACACTTTTCAATTTTTTTAACCTACAAATTGCTGTCTTCACAAAGTCACATTCCAACTGAAACTTATCCATTGTCACTTGAGATGCATCAGAACAGCCTCTAGCTGCCAGTTTATGTATTTTTCCAGTGTAATTATGGCTTGAATGGCTCGTAAGTGGATATTCTGGCGGTTCAGCCCCAGACCCTATATGACGCCTTCCCACAATCCCAGCAAACCCCTCTGCTCCTGTGTGGCTGCAATGATTTTTATGAGGTAGGTAATGTACGTAAACAAAATTGCACCAAGCTGCATAAAACCAGCCAGCAAAAATCGTGAAGCGTTTGGCATGATAATTATTTTTCTAGTAGAGACATAAACAATTATTTTACAGTAAGAATCAACAATACAAAAAAGACAGTGGGTTTGCCAAACCCAAGCCTTTACCGTAGAAATACACATCTCCACAGTCTTTGAGATTGCTGAAGCATTAAACATGGAAAAATGGGTGGGGTGCAGTATTGCACTGACTCACTAACCTCTGGTTTATTGATGAGGGGTTCACTACCCCCCACCCCCACACTTAAAGACACACACTATGTGGTGCCACACTGAACCCATCAGACCACAGCCAGCTAAACACTCTGTGGTGCGGAGGCTGAGAGAGTGTTTTGAAATTCAGCCCCAGATGTTTTATATTATGGGGCTTTTACGCCAGTTTACCGTAACTGAGATTTACCAGTTTAACTGGAGTTAGTGCGTCTGAGCCAGGACTGGGGTTTTGGTCAAATGACAGTCAGCTCTGCATTATTCCTTGACCTCATCTCTCTGTCTGTTTCTGGCAAGGTAAACAACAGTGTGGCAAATAACTTACAAGCTTATTGCCAGAACAGGAGCTGGTCAGCGGCAGACCATCATTATAATAGTCTGTTGTAATCCTTCGCTCACTCACTCTCAGTCTGTTGAGATGTTCTGATGAGGTTGTTTTTGCTGAGGTTGAATGTGGACGAAACTGAGTTTGACTTTGGTTTGAGTGGTTACTCATGATCTCTGTCTCTTTCTGGCTTTGAATATTAATGCAATGTTTAGCTCGTACAGTCTGGCGATTATGTAAAGGATAATTCACAGCTAACAATTTTAATGCACACATGGAGGCAAAGAACCACCTGACGCGAAGTTAGGTGTGTATTAAAGTTGATTATCATGCCTATATGGTCACTTGCCAGCATAGACAAGTTTAATTGATGTTTGCAGCACAAAATAAGACCGATTAGAATAACAGTTTATTTTCAACATTTATTTTATTTACAGGTTGTTAGATTTTGGATTATGCAGTAAAACACAGTTGGTTTACTTCAAAAACACTTTGTGCTCAGAAATATAAGCTTATTGGTGGAGAAGCAATTTTATTTATTTTAACATGTTTATGTGCCCCTGTATGTTTCTTCTCATTCATAATTGTCCATGTGTGTGCATGAGATTGTGATTTGTAACACATTCATTTAGAACAGTGATTTAGCTGACTGGAAATCCGTCTGCATTAAATTATGTTAAGGCGCACCTTCCAGCCAATCAGAATCGAGTATTCAGACAGATCATGGTATTATGCAAAATAAACTCACACTGTAAAAAATAATTCCGTAAAAAAACGGATAATGTACTGGCAGAAAATTACCAGGACATTTTCCGTTAAATTACGGACAGTTCCTTCACCTCTAAAACGGAAAATTCTGTATATTAACAGTACATTTTCTGTACTATTAACGGATAATCCTTATACAGAAATTTCTATATTTATAGAAATTTTATACCATATATTTTGGTGGCAAATAATTCAAGAACCATATATACAAATTTAACATGGTTTATTTTTGTACAAATATTCATGCAAACATTCTTAAATGCATTTAATGAGTAAAGATATATACATATAAATATATATGACAAATTAAACAATGTACAAAGACCCATTAAAAAGTGCTTGTATTGTGGAATAAGTTTAGACATTAAACAAACAAGAGACAGAATTAAAAAAAGAAAACATGAGCAGGTACTTGCACAATATTGGTGTTGCACCAAATAGCTCACAAAATTCTTTGAAAAAAAACTTAACTGTGAAAGTCAAGATTCAAAACATTTTCAAATGCAATACAATACAAATACAATACAGAAAGAAACAAAAACAAATGCAATACGAATACAGGTCTGCTGCTTTTATCATTAAAAATAGCTTTAGACTTAGTCAATAGTAGAGTGAAATGTTAGTGTTAATGCCATTTTTCTGTAAGAGAACACCATATTCCTTAAAGTGTTAGTTCACCAAAAAATTTAAATTGCCATTAATTACTCACGCTCATGTTGTTCCACACCCCACAAGACTTCCATTCGTCTCCATAACAAAAATTAAGATATTTTTGAGGAAATCGGAGAGATTTCTGTCCCTCCATTGACATCTTACGCAACTACCAATTTCAAGGTTCAGAAAGGTATACAGACATAAATGTAATCCATGTGACTCCAGTGGTTTAACCTCAAATTTATGAAATAAATGTGCACAAATGTTTTGTGTGAAGAAAAAAAACATCTTTTCTCACAAAATATAGATCGCTAAAAAACAGCTTGTTGCTAGAATCTTATCGCATCTGGTTAGGACACCATGTTACTTTAATGATGTCTTTACTACCTTTCTGGAGCTTGAAAGTGGTAGTTGCGTAAGCTGTCAACAGAGGAAGAGAAAGCTCTCAGATTTCATTAAAAAAAATCGTCATTTTTGTTCTGAAGATGAACTAAAGTCTTGCAGGGTTGGAACATCAGGAGGGCGAGTAATAAATTACATTATTTTAATTTTGGAGTGAACAACTTCCGTGAAAAAATTTCCTTCTTCGGTATGTTCAGTTAAAGGTCCATTTTGAGATTTGACAAAAGCTTAAAGTGATAGTTCACTTTGAAATTAAATTTTGGTATGTTTTATCTTACCTCAAGGGCATCCAAGATGTAGGTGTCTTTGTCTCCGCAGTAGTTTCAATTTTGATATTTTTAGGTCAAACCGTTCTTGTCAGTCATATAATGCAGGTATATAGGCACTGTCTCCAAAAGCATGCAGAGAAAAGTCCAAATTAAAAAATGCCCCATCGTAAGTGCACATTGATGGCCTAAGACACGAAACAAGCGGTTTGTGTGATAAAACGAACAGTATTTATATCGTTTTTATCTCCTTTACACAACGACGTCCAAGTGATCTGTTTACTTAGTCTGCGTAAGCGCCGGAAGGCGAAGTGATCTCTTGCGTGTGGACGTCACTCATTGTTTACACCAGAACCTATGCACAGAACAGAGATTGTAGGTAGGATGGCTAATATAAATGGTACTAGTTTGCACTTATCCGGGATGTTTAAACCGATGTAAAAAAATACATTTACGCAAGCTCGCGCGAACTCATCCGGGAGACCACTTCCGGAGCTTTACGGCGCTTACGCAGACTACGTAAACAGATCAGATGGACGTGGTTGTGTAAAAGAGATAAAAACGATATAAATACTGTTCGTTTTCTCACACAAACCGCTTGTTTCGTGTCTTAGGCCATCAATGTGCACTTACGATGGGGCATTTTTTAATTTGGACTTTTCTCTGCATGGTTTTGGAGACAGTACCTATATACCTGCATTATATGACTGACAGACAAGAATGGTTTGACCTAAAAATATCAAAATTGAAACTACTGCGGAGACAAAGACACCTACATCTTGGATGCACTTCAGGTAAGCTAAAACACACCAAAATGTAATTTCAAAGTGAACTATCCCTTTAAACTTTACATGGATTTTCAGTTGTTCATACAGGAACTTCAGCAGTCTTGGAGGAATGTGTAGACGTTTGGTTTCCTTCATCTCAGCCTTTTCGACCTTCATTCAGGATTTCTGCACAGGAAAGTTGCATAAGAAAAAAAATATATGTTTTTAGCTACACACGAAATTAAATGAAGGAAATTGAACTACAAAGTATCATGCAGACCAGGTTGAGGTTGAAAAATAATCGTACAGTATTTTACGTTCGTTAAATTATCAACTGCCATCCCTAATTCTTTCAAATTCAAACACTGTATTAAATGCTAAGACTTCTGTTTCCAGTGGACTCCAATTGCATGTTATGTTAGCTTGTCTGCTCAACTATACCTTATACGTTTCATTATTTTCAATTATAAACAGTAACACAACAACATGCTCTATAAATAAATTCATTAAAAATGTGTTGCTTACCTTTATGAACTCCAGGATAAGTGCCATTTTGTAGCTCACTGCCTCAATAGGGTAGGAGATGTGGTCAATAATAACTTATTGAATGACAGCAATCCTGAAAGCCCATCACCTTAAACAAATAAGATATTACAAAATGAAAAACATTACACGACCACTTCAGAAAACCGCTCCAAAAACAGTTGTTTAAATCTTCCTTATAAAATGCTTTTCTACTGACCTATAAGCGTAAAAATCTTTGAAGGGGCTATTCAGCAACCAACTTTTTCTATAAACATTTTTCCTCAGACTTTAAATTTAAATGTGTTTTGCCAATATTGAGAACTCATAATGATTAATAATAATAAAATACTAATAAAACAAAATACAAACCCATAAGGAGCATGCAGGGTAGTGCTTGGGATGCACAGTAACTTAACTGTTACATAAGGAAAGTCCTGTCAATAGATAAGAAAACAACAGAAACTATGAAACAAACTATAATAAAGTATAATAGCAGTCATGTTAAATTATTCTTTCAAGGTCATTATTAAGGGTTTAAAGTCATATGTGTCGTGTGTGTATAATGTCTGTGTGTCGTCTAAAACAAAAACAAGACAATAAAAAGTCTAACGTAAACATAACATTAACGTAACGTTACCTCATTTGGAAGAAAACGTGGTGTTTTCCTTTATCCAGCTGTACTGCATCTTCACACACAGTCTTCACGTTGTATCTTCATGCCTTTTAAATCAAGTCTTAAATGGCCTTTACTTTTCTCGACGATTTTATCTGGTGGCTTTTGTTTGAAGCCATTAAACTGCTCCAAAAACACGAGTAGCGCTAACGTTACTGCACTTCATCCTGGTTAACGGGTGCGCTCGGCACGAAATAAACCGCATCACCGACCAAATAAAAGCCAATAAACCAGTTACAACGAGGACACTATAACACATACAACCAGGGGAACTTCCACGAGTGTGAAATAAATATTTCAATGTGTGACGATAAGCATAAAATGATAAACGCGACGGCTCCGACATTCATTTGCCTAACAAGCCGGGTGGCAACCAAATAACATTACGTAAACAGCTTATTTGACTCTTAGCTAAATATAATTTTCGGTTTTTACCACAGAAGTGTCAGAATAACTTCCACACATCCGAAATCCGACTTTATAAAGCAACTTTGGCCGCGGTCATCTGCGTGTGTAATGGCGGTTGCGTCTCAAACTTTTCGCGCCGATCAGGTTCTAGTTCCCACAATGCAACGCGTAATTCAAAATACGGGTAAAAGTCCTGTAAAAGACAAATATGGAAAATTCCTTCAAATTAATATGGTACATTGTACCGTATTTTTACGGAATTTTTTTACAGTGCAGGGTTAATCAGGCTTTATGTTTAATGACAGACTGACTAAACATTATTCTTTATTAAATAACTTATTAAAATGATTAAAAATTATTTTGCCATGGACAATGAAGAAGTTTCATTATTATACAAAAATTAGTTGACTACTCAATGCTGCAATTGACCAATCATAATCAAGCACAGAGGGCAGTAAACTGTTCTCTTGTGTGTGCAACAAACTATTAAGATCGAACGAAATCTAAAAAAAATTCATATGAACTGCAACAACAAATTGTGTGTTTTAACAGACAATTTGAGGAGCAGACGCATGACCTCACTCAGAGATAAGCACCCTTGGCCGAAGATCTGGTTACTGTTGTGTTCCCACCACTATATTTCTTAAAACAGAAGGGCTGAATACACCAGCTTTCCAGCTTTCCAGTTGTAGTTCGCTCATTTTCCGATGTGAATGGTCATGAATTTGTGTTCAGTCCTCAAGTCCTGATGTCAGCTTTGGATGCTCTCTGGAGGGGCAAAGAGGTTTATGTGTTATTTTAACAAAAATACATAAATCTCATTCTTTGTTGAAGTGGACTTCTACAACAGTCGATTTAGAAAGACAAGTTGAATGTTTAAGAGCTTATTTTTCTCATTTTCCAGTCTTTCCCCAATATTCTTCATTGCAGGTTTGGCAGTTTCAGTATATGTGTTTCTTTGCTTGAATGAGCGCGTGTTCGTTGGATCCTGCCAGGATATCTGCTCTTTGCTACATTTGTCAGTGGTCTGTGGAATTGGAGGAGAACTGGAATGATTATTATGAGTTGTTATATGAAAGACTATTTATGCATTTGGGTCCATAGGGTCCAGAGCTATTATGCAACCTTTCTCTCTCTCTCTCTCTCTCTCTCTCTCTCTCTCTCTCTCTCTCTCTCTCTCTCTCTCTCTCTCTCTCTCTCTCTCTCTCTCTCTCTCTCTCTCTCTCTCTCTCCCTCTCCCTCTTTTTGTTTCCCTCTATTTCTGGCTGTCTTTTATGATGGCTCATTTTTCTTTTTTCATTTTCTTTTTCTTTTTCTTTCCCTGTGTCCCTCCGTTCCAAATAATGACTAATATTTTCTCCTTAAATTAGCATGCGGCCCCAAGCAGTTGTGGAGAAGGACAGGAAAGGAAAGAAGGAAATCTGATCAATGCCATGTGTCCTGTGTGTATGATACCCCTATGTGCCAGCATTAAAACCGAAAGTAGCGATTCTTTTTGGAAAAAGTAGCGATTCTTTTCGAAAATGTGGCGATTCTTTTTCATAAATGTAGCGATTCATTTTGAAATTGTAGCGATTCTTTTCGAGAAATGTTTATATCTTTGTTAGTGTAATTATAATTAATTTACAGTGCAATTATACATTTATTACAGTGTAGTTTTACATTTATTACAATGTAATTATACATTTATTACAATGTAATTATACAATTTTTACAATATAATTTTACATTTATTACAATGTAATTATACATTTATTACAGTGTGAATATGTTTGTTACACTATAATAACAGAAGAAAAGTAGCAATTCGTTTTGAAAAAGTAGCGATTCTTTGCGAAAATATAGCGATTCTTTTCGAAAATGTAGCGATTCTTTTTCATAAATGTAGCGATTCATTTTGAAAATGTAGCGATTATTTTCGAGAAATGTTTAAATTCTTTAATTATATCTTATGTTATTGTAATTATATATTTTTTACAGTGTAGTTCTACATTTATTACAATATAATTATACATTTATTAAAGTGTAAATAAATTTTGTTACAGTATAATAACAGAAGAAATGTAGCGATTCTTTTTGGAAAAAGTAGCGATTCTTTTTGGAAAAAGTAGCGATTCTTTTCAAAAAAGTAGAGATTCTTTTCTGAAAAAGTAGCGATTCTTTTTGGGAAAAGTAGCGATTCTTTTCGAAAAAGTAGCGATTCTTTTCGAAAAAGTAGCGATTCTTTTCGAAAAAGTAGCGATTCTTTTTGGAAAAAAGAGCGATTCTTTTTGGAAAAAAGAGCGATTCTTTTTCATAAATGTAGCGATTCATTTTGAAATTGTAGCGATTTTTTCAGAGAAATGTTTAAATTGTTTAATTATATCTTTGTTAGTGTAATTATAATTTTTTTACAGTGTAGTTCTACATTTATTACAATGTAATTACACATTTATTAAAATGTTATTATACATTTATTACAATGTAATTATACATTTATTAAAATGTTATTATACATTTATTACAATGTAATTATACAGTTATTAAAATATTATTATACATTTATTAAAATGTAATTATACATATTAATAAATGTTATTATACATTTATTACAATGTAATTATACATTTATTAAAATGTTATTATACATTTATTACAATGTAATTTTACAGTTATTAAAATATTATTATACATTTATTACAATGTAATTATACATTTATTAAAATGTTATTATACATTTATTACAGTGTAGTTATACATTTATTACAATGTAATTATACATATATTACAATGTTATTATACATTTATTACAGTGTAAATATGTTTGTTACAGTGTAATAACAGAATGTAGCGATTCTTTTCGAAAAAAGTAGCGATTCTTTTCGGAAAAAGTAGCAATTCTTTTTGGAAAAGTTGCGATTCTTATTGGAAAAAGTAGCGATTCTTTTTGAAAAAGTAGCGATTCTTTTTGGAAAAAGTAGCGATTCTTTTTCGGAAAAGTAGCTATTCTTTTTGGAAAAAGTAGCGATTCTTTTTGAAAAAGTAGCGATTCTTTTTGGAAAAAGTAGCGATTCTTTTTCGGAAAAGTAGCTATTCTTTTTGGAAAAAGTAGCGATTCTTTTTCGTAAAAGTAGCGATTCTTCTTGGAAAAGGTAGCAATTCTTTTTCATAAATATAGCGATTCATTTTGTAATTGTAGCGATTTTTCCGAGAAATGTTTAAATTCTTAAATTATATCTTTGTTAGTGTAATTATAATTTTTTTTTACAGTGTAGTTCTACATTTATTACAATCCAATTATACAATTATTACAATGTATTATACAATTATTACAATGTAATATTACAATTTAATTAAACATTTATTACAATGCAATTATACAATTATTACAATGTTATTATACATTTATTACAGTGTAGTTATACATTTATTACAATGTTATTATACATTTATTACAGTGTTAATATCTTTTTTACAGTGTATGTAGCGATTCTTTTCGGAAAAGTAGCGATTCTTTTTGGAAAAAGTAGCGATTCTTTTTCGTAAAAGTAGCGATTCTTTTTGGGAAAAGTAGCGATTCTTTTTGGAAAAAGTAGCGATTCTTTTTGGAAAAAGTAGCGATTCTTTTTGGGAAAAAGTAGCGATTCTTTTTGGGAAAAGTAGCGATTCTTTTTGGAAAAAGTAGCGATTCTTTTTGGAAAAAGTAGCGATTCTTTTTGGGAAAAGTAGCGATTCTTTTTGGGAAAAGTAGCGATTCTTTTTGGGAAAAGTAGCGATTTTTTCGAGAAATATTTAAATTCTTAAATTATATTTTTGTTAGTGTAATTATAATTTTTTTTGGATTGTAGTTTACATTTATTACAATACAATTATACATTCTTTACAATGTATCATACATTTATTACAATGTAATTATACATTTATTACAATGTTATTTTACATTTATTACAGTATAGTTATACATTTATAACAATGTAATTATATATTTTTTACATTGTTATTATTTATTTATTACAATGTTATTATACATTTATTACAGTGTAAATATCTTTGTTACACTGTAATAACAGAACGTAGCGATTCTTTTTTGAAAAAGTAGCGATTCTTTTCGACAAATTAGCGATTATTTTTGGAAAAAGTAGCGATTCTTTTCGAAAAAGTAGCGATTCTTTTCGACAAAGTAGCGATTCTTTTTGGAAAAAGTAGCGATTCTTTTTGGAAAAAGTAGCGATTCTTTTTCGGAAAAGTAGCGATTCTTTTTGGAAAAGTAGCAATTCTTTTTCATAAATGTAGAGATTCATTTTGAAATTGTAGCGATTTTTCCGAGAAATGTTTAAATTCTTAAATTATATATATCTTTGTTAGTGTAATTGTACATTTTTTTACAGTGTAGTTCTACATTTATTACAATCCAATTATACAATTATTACACTGTATTATACAATTATTACAATGTAATACAATTTAATTTTACATTTATTACAATGCAATTATACAATTATTACAATGTTATTATACATTTATTACAATGTTATTATAAATTTATTACAATGTAATTATACATATATTAAAATATTATTATACATTTATTACAATATAATTATACATTTATTACAATGTTGTTATTATACATTTATTACAATGTTGTTATACATTTATTACAGTGTAGTTATAAATTTTTTACAATGTAATTATACATTTATTACATTGTTATTATACATGTATTACAATGTTATTATACATTTATTACAGTGTTAATATCTTTTTTACAGTGTATGTAGCGATTCTTTTTCGGAGAAGTAGCGATTCTTTTTGGAAAAAGTAGCGATTCTTTTTGGAAAAAGTAGCGATTCTTTTTGGAAAAAGTAGCGATTCTTTTTCGGAAATGTAGCGATTCTTTTTGGAAAAAGTAGCGTTTCTTTTTGGAAAAAGTAGCGATTCTTTTTGGAAAAAGTAGCGATTCTTTTTGGAAAAAGTAGCAATTCTTTTTCGGAAATGTAGCGATTCTTTTTGGAATAAGTAGCGATTCTTTTTGGAAAATGTAGCGATTCATTTTGAAACTGTAGCGATTTTTTCGAGAAATATTTAAATTCTTAAATTATATTTTTGTTAGTGTAATTATATTTTTTTTACATTGTAGTTTACATTGTTATTATCCATTCATTACAATGTTATTATACATTTATTACAGTGTAAATATCTTTGTTACACTGTAATAACAGAATGTAGCGATTCTTTTTGGAAAAAGTAGCGATTCTTTTCGACAAAGTAGCGATTCTTTTTGGAAAAAGTAGCAATTCTTTTTCATAAATGTAGAGATTCATTTTGAAATTGTAGCGATTTTTCCGAGAAATGTTTAAATTCTTAAATTATATCTTTGTTAGTGTAATTGTACATTTTTTTACAGTGTAGTTCTACATTTATTACAATCCAATTATACAATTATTACAATGTAATATTACAATTTACTTATACATTTATTACAATGCAATTATACAATTATTACAATGTTATTATACATTTATTACAATGTAATTATAAATTTATTACAATGTAATTACACATTTATTAAAATATTATTATACATTTATTACAATATAATAATACATTTATTACAATGTTATTATACATTTATTATAATGTTGTTATACATTTATTACAGTGTAGTTATACATTTAGTACAATGTAATTATACATTTATTACATTGTTATTATACATTTATTACAATGTTATTATACATTTATTACAATGTAATTACACATTTATTAAAATATTATTATACATTTATTACAATATAATAATACATTTATTACAATGTTATTATACATTTATTATAATGTTGTTATACATTTATTACAGTGTAGTTATACATTTAGTACAATGTAATTATACATTTATTACATTGTTATTATACATTTATTACAATGTTATTATACATTTATTACAGTGTTAATATCTTTTTTACAGTGTATGGAAAAAGTAGCGATTCTTTTTCGGAAATGTAGCGATTCTTTTTGGAATAAGTAGCGATTCTTTTTGGAAAAAGTAGCGATTCTTTTTGGAAAAAGTAGCGATTCTTTTTGGAAAAAGTAGCGATTCTTTTTCGGAAATGTAGTGATTCTTTTTGGAATAAGTAGCGATTCTTTTTCGGAAAAGTAGCGATTCTTTTTGGAAAAAGTAGCGATTCTTTTTGGAAAAAGTAGTGATTCTTTTTCGGAAAAGTAGCGATTCTTTTTGGAATAAGTAGCGATTCTTTTTCGGAAAAGTAGCGATTCTTTTTGGAAAAAGTAGCGATTCTTTTTGGAAAAAGTAGTGATTCTTTTTCGGAAATGTAGCGATTCTTTTTGGAAAAAGTAGCGATTCTTTTTGGAATAAGTAGCGATTCTTTTTCGGAAAAGTAGCGATTCTTTTTGGAAAAAGTAGCGATTCTTTTTGGAAAAAGTAGCGATTCTTTTTGGAAAAAGTAGCGATTCTTTTTGGAAAATGTAGCGATTTTTTCGAGAAATATTTAAATTCTTAAATTATATTTTTGTTAGTGTAATTATAAATTTTTTTACATTGTAGTTTACATTGTTATTATGCATTTATTACAATGTTATTATACATTTATTACATTGTTATTATACATTTATTACATTGGTATTATACATTTATTACAATGTTATTATACATTTATTACAGTGTAAATATCTTTGTTACATTGTAATAACAGAATGTAGCGATTCTTTTCGGAAAAAGTAGCGATTCTTTTTGGGAAAAGTAGCGCTTCTTTTTGGAAAAAGAAGCGATTCTTTTCGAAAAAGTAGAGATTCTTTTCTAAAAAAGTAGCGATTATTTTCGAAAAAGTAGCGATTCTTCGAGAAATGTTTAAATTCTTTAATTATATCTTTGTCAGTGTAATTATACATTTTTTACAGTGTAGTTCTACATTTATTACAATGCAATTATACAATTATCACAATTTATTATACAATTATTACAATGTAATTTTTACAATGTAATAAAACATTTATTACAATGTAATTAAACATTTATTACAATGTAATTATCATTTATTAAAATGTAGTTATACATTTATTACAATGTTATTATACATTTATTACAATGTAATTATACATTTATTACAATGTTATTATACTTTTATTACAATGTTGTTATACATTTACTAGTGTAGTTATACATTTATTACAATGTAATTATACATTTATTACAATATAATTATAATTTTTTTACATTGTTATTATACATTTATTATAATGTTATTATACATTTATTACAGTGTAAATATCTTTCTTACATTGTAATAACAGAATGTAGCGATTCTTTTTGGAAAAAGTAGCGATTCTTTTTGGGTAAAGTAGCGATTCTTTTTGGAAAAAGTAGCGATTCTTTTCTAAAAAGTAGCGATTCTTTTTCATAAGTGTAGCGATTCTTTTTGGGTAAAGTAGCGATTCTTTTTGTAAAGAGTAGCGATTCTTTTCGAAAAAGTAGCGATTCTTTTTCATAAATGTAGCGATTCTTTTCGGAAAAAGTAGCTATTCTTTTTGGGAAAAGTAGCGATTCATTTTGAAATTGAAGCGATTTTTTTCGAGAAATGTTTAAATTCTTAAATTATTTGTTAGTGTAATTATAATTTTTTTACATTGTAGTTCTACATTTATTACAATGCAATTATACATTTATTACAATGTATTATACAATTATTACATTGTATTATACATTTATTACAATGTAATTATACATTTATTACAATGTAATTATACAATTTTTACAATGTAGTAATACATTTATTACAATGTAATTATACATTTATTAAAATGTAATTATACATTTGTTACAATGTAATTATACATTTATTACAATATACATATACATTTTTTACAATATAAATATACATTTTTTACAATGTAATTATACATTTATTACAACGTAATTATTCATTTATTAAAATGTAGTTATACATTTATTACAATGTAATTATACATTTATTACAATGCAATTATACATTTATTACAATGTTATTATACTTTTATTACAATGTTGTTATACATTTACTAGTGTAGTTATACATTTATTACAATGTAATTATACATTTATTACAATATAATTATAATTTTTTTTACATAGTTATTATACATTTATTACAATGTTATTATACATTTATTACAGTGTAAATATCTTTGTTACATTGTAATAACAGAATGTAGCGATTCTTTTTGGAAAAAGTAGCGATTCTTTTTGGGTAAAGTAGCGATTCTTTTTGGAAAAAGTAGCGATTCTTTTTGGAAAAAGTAGCGATTCTTTTCGAAAAAGTAGCGATTCTTTTTCATAAATACATTATACATTTATTACAATGTAATTATTCATTTAATTATACACTTATTACAATGTAATTATACATTTATTACAATGTAGTTATACATTTATTACAATGTTATTATACATTTATTACAAAGTTATTATACAATTTATAAAAATTTTATTAAACCATTATTACAATGTTATTATACATTTATTACAGTGTAAATATGTTTGTCACAGTCTAATAGAAGAAAAATAGCGATTCTTTTTGGAAAAAGTAACGATTCTTTTTCGTAAATGTAGCGATTCTTTTGAAGAAATGTTTAAAATCTTTAATTATAAATTTGTTACAGTGTAATTATACATATTTTACAGTGTAGTTTTACATTTATTATAATGTAATTATAAATTTATTACAGTGTAAATATGTTTGTTATAGTATAATAACAGAATGTAGAGATTCTTTTCGAAAAAGTAGAGATTATTTTTGACAATGTAGCGATTCTTTTTTTAAGTAGCGATTCTTTTTGGAAAAAGTAGCGATTCTTTTCGAAAAAGTAGCCATTCTTTTTGGAAAAAGTAGCGATTCTTTTTGGAAAAAGTAGCAGTTTCTTTTTGAAAAAGTAGCGATTCTTTTCGAGGAAAGTAGCTATTCTTTTTCAGAAATGTAGCGATTCTTTTCGAGGAAAGTAGCTATTCTTTTTCAGAAATGTAGCGATTCTTTTCGAGAAAAGTAGCTATTCTTTTTCAGAAATGTAGCGATTCTTTTCGAGAAAAGTAGCTATTCTTTTTCAGAAATGTAGCGATTCTTTTCGAGAAAAGTAGCTATTCTTTTTCAGAAATGTAGCGATTCTTTTTGAAAATGTAGCGATTCTTTTAGAGAAAAGTAGCCAGTAGGGCAGAGAGCTCTTTTCCCTCATTTTAAACATGAAGTTTTCATAAGGTGGAGGGACAAAATTGGCTTTTGCAAAAGACTGCAATGGTTCCTGGCGTCTCTGAAACGGTCTCAATGCCGATATAGCAAAAATAAATGAAGGTAAAAAGTTAGAAAATGAAAAATGCCCAAGGCACTCAATATCCTGTTGTAAAAAACAGTATGGTTTCTATGTATGTGTGTTTCTTTTACTGAGGAGGTGTGAAAAATAGATATTTTGAATCTATCTACTGAATTATAGCAATTATATGGCATGATTTCTAAATGTCTAAGTTATACAGGATTTTTTTTTTTTTAATTATACAGGAAAAGCCTGAGGTGAACAATACATACTATAGAAAGCATGCCAACGGGAAAGATACAGGGCCAGGGAGAAAAGCAGCAAGATGCATTCGATATGAAGGAATTGTGAACTGGCAGAACAGCAGGCTCTCGAACAAACCTTTTGCTCTGCCTCAGACTGTCGCGACAGCCAGATGGTGACTGTACATACAATTATATATCTGCCTATCAGCAAGAGCATATATGCACAGAGACCATCTCTCCGCTCCCTAAGTTTGTCAGCATACATGGATTTCAACGTCAGCTTCACTCGAGCTGCGCAAATTTAAACAATGTGGATGAGGGAAATAGACTGGGAGATATAATGTGTTATTTCCTTTGTTGTCACAAGCAGATCTTTATTCCTTGGTTCTAATGGGCTGGGAAAATCATGTTGAATTTTAGCAGGCAAAACGAGAAAGGTCATAGAAGGCACACCTATAAATAGAAACGACTGTCGGCTTCTATCCTTCATTAAACAAACATTAAAGGGATAGTTCAACCAAAAATGAAAATTCTGTCATTAATTACTCACTCTCATGTCGTTCCAAACCTGTAAGACTTTGATGTGAATAAAAGACTAAATGAAATATGTTCATAAAGTGATCGAGTCTCTTCAGAAAATTTGGACTAAACCGCTCAACTCATATGGATTATTTTCACAATCTCTTTATGAACTTTTTGAAGCGTCAAAGTGTCAGTTTTTGGGTGAACTATTCCTTTAATAATCCAGATGAACAATGAAACAATCATAAATCATTACAATATTTTGTAAATGATGTATCACAATTTAGCATGTAATTTCCATCGTAATTTTTGTCTCAATCAGTTTCGAGAAACTGTGCTGCATGTTCGTTTCTTTTTATTTTTTTTACATTTCTTTGTGTTCCAAATGTAGTATGAAAAAAATGTGCAATGTAATGTAGTTTAAGGTTCATCTGACCTCAATCGGCCACGTTTCAGGGGGCTGATTACATAAGATGCTAAATAAAACAGAGCAAATGACTATTTTTAACTTGACACAGTGTCTTAAACCACAATGCACATGGTGAGATGTTTAAAAAACAACATGAGATGCAACACTACCGCCAAAGCAGGGCTCCAGACAAAAAAAAAATTACTGGAGCCATAAGCTTCTAAAATTAAACATAGGAGACTTTACTTTTTAGTTGAGAAATAACAGAATCCCTCGATAAAGATGGTTGTTCATTCAGAAGTGCTTCAGTTCATTGAATGCATAGATTTTTATTAAAAAAATTACAACGAACACTGCTATATGCTATATTGAAGGATGTTTTATATAAACTGTTGTTCTTGTATTTGTTCTAATTTGATACTATAGCCTACTTTGTTTTGTAAGAATATTTGTCTGTGTGGACAAAAAAACAAACAGCCTAGATAGAAAATATAGAAAATGTAGTATATAAATTAAGTATAAATCATATGCTATTCACAAATTCAGCCAATCAGAAATAGACTGATGTAATTCTGACAAACCTAAAATATAGATCCAGAAAGTTCCCGTTTATTCCAAATCAGACGTAACAAACAAAGGACTCACGGTTCATTGAGGGAGTCAGTTGTGAAATCTGTATGATTCACTAACTGAGTGAGTCTAATTCAAACCATTAATTATTAATTATTATGTCAAACCATTAAGTATCTATTAATCGTATTGATTCAAGGCTGTTTTGTGAATCTTATTGACTAACACATTAAAAAAGAACCGGTTCAACTGAGTCATTTTTCACTGGTTTTTAATTAGTAAACACTGGCGTGAACTCACACAAAGTTTCCCAATTGTCGTGAACACACATAAAGTTTTCCCAATTGTATAAGTTTTAAATTATTGTTGTACAGAATCAAACCATGGAATTACAATATACAGTTGAATGAAAAGCTCATATCTGCGTGAATTATTTGCTTTCATATTCACTTAAGCACTCTTCCCTATTCACTTAAGCACTCTTCCCAAACACGAGGACAGCGTGTTTTACCCAGCCAGAGGCAGATGACTACATGCGTTTTCTTTCATTTTCCATTATGCTCTTATCTTCGCCCAGGAACAGCGTTGTGGGGCTTTTACATGACAGAACATCTTTGATTTGGGCTTTCAGAGCACCCTCTCACTCATGCTACTACTCAGATGTGGAGCGTTTGACATTTGTGAGCTCCATTAGTGAGCGTGTCCCCTAAAAATATCCTGCCGTATGGTACTCATTTTTAATGTGGCACCAATCCTCGGTGTCAGATGCAAACAAAATGATGATGAAAGAATTCCCTCACTCTCTCTCCCTTCTTGTTTGTGTCGTGTATGCGTCCTCCCCATAATTTGTCCACATGAAAGCAGTCGAGTATGGGCACAGCATCTGCTCGGCTCATTAAAATCAGCTCATGGTTTAATACTGCACCTTTTAAAGCACTGCAACAGTTTAGCAAGAACGATCAAACTTATGGGTTTTAGTCTTATGGGTCATCAGGGCTCCAGGCTGCCTCTGAAATGCTACAAAAAAATAAACATTCACAACAGTAATTTAAAATCTACTTGGCATTGGTGACAGTCGGTAAAACTTATGCAACTTAAATCAACGAACGAACACAATACAAGTCGTAAAGTCCAATTTGTGCACACATGACTCTTATGAACCAGTTCTTTTTAATGAATCGCTCAAAAAAAGATTGACAAAACACACTTAAGTTAGTGGCTTGAATCAGTCAGTGAATCGTTCAAAAACAATAATGAGGTCACAACTCTCCTACTTACTGAATCAAGAGTCATTTTTTGTTTATGTCAGGAACCGTGTGGTAGTATTCTAAATATTAAAATACAAATGTTTATTGTTTACTGCAATGAAGTTTAATTGTAATGTTGAATCAAATAAAACTTATTCTGGGAGTAAGACCATGTAAGGATGGTCCACTGGAGGCAAGTTAGAGAACCCAAGTGCAATTAATTTACAAAACATAAAATAAAGGCTGGACATGGACATGGACATGGACATGGACATGGACATGGACATGGACATGGACATGGACATGGACATGCATGAAGCAAGGCAAACATGAGGGTTTAAATACACAAGGACTAATGACTAGACAAGGGACACCTGTGAACAATGAAACAATGACAACACAGAACACATGGCTGGATCACATGACTAGAACAGGGATAAAACAGGAACATGAAACAAAACCAAATCGTGACAGACCAATTCCAGTTGTTTTTGAGTTCGCTTTTTGTTGATGTAGCACCTGCTTTCTGAGCAAAGAAGAATATTTTTATATTAACGTTGCTTGTGTCATGAACTTATGTGATGGATTTTGTATTGATGTAGCATTTGAGCAGTCAGCATCCTTACACAATACAAATACCCTGCTGGAGACAAGTATGCATTTTCCAAAACATTCATCTGCTCCAGCATAAAACTGTTGTTTACTTAGACGTAAATGTAATTAACGCAGCCTCAGGTTCAGAGTAGATTTAAACCACTTGTTTGTCACAGACGCTCTGTCGCAGTGCACTGCTCATTAAACATGCTCCTAGTTTCTCAGCTCACAGGAATCCTAATGTGGCCTCAAACTCTTTTTCTAATGAAGCCCTTAAAGGGAAAAAAAGAATGAAAAAAACAGAAAGAATAGGGATAATATACTCCACCCCAGTAAGGGAACCTATAAAATCCGATAGCTCTTTAATGAAAACCTGTCATCTACCCAGAATGTTCTGGTCTCTTTCTTTCTGTTTGTGTCTAGTTTTATAGGAGTTGTGCATGGATGAACTGAGACTTAATTTTACTTTTTTGTTTTATTTAACTGTTTATTTGTTCTCAAAACAAAATTGACAGTGCTGATTTATGATTCAATATAATTTTAAAGAGTTTCCTCCACTCATAAGGTCTACTAGACCTGGGGTTGTAAAAAAATAAATAAAAAATTGATGCCATGGACCCCCAAATATGATGGTCCCCTTGGAAGACACCCCTCTCTTAAAATATAAAGGCAGCTATATATTTTAATTTAAATTTCATTTGTGATTAAAAACATTATCTGGGAAATATTTATATCTGTTAAACAAAAAAAAGAATCTCATGATATCCAAAAATCGTTCATTTAGAACTATATATAACTATATAACTATACATATATAACTATATACAGTATAACTATATATAACTATATATAACTATATATATATATATATATATATATATAGTGTGTGTGTTTTATTTATTCTTACTTTTTTTCTCTCTGAACATTTCCGCAGACCCTATTAATAGACACAATTCTAAAAGTGTCTGGACAATGAAAGGTTCTGCATGTGACACTCCAGGCTTCACAGTTTTCCTATACTAGAGGAAGAGAATAGTATACCGAAGACTGTATGTGTGTTTTGTGTATGTGTGTGTGAGAGCATATGCTCATAAAGCTGGTGTTAGTCTCAGAAATCTTCACCATGGGAGACTTGTCTGTCCCTTTCCTACAGCGTGCCTAAAGCATCCTCATAAATAAAACCAGATGGCTTCAATATGTCTTGAAATGGAAGGAGAGCTTTGCACTGGTCTTGCAGTGTCACATCAACAGTTCTGAGGGGCAGAGTGTTAATGTTTTATAAGGCAGTTGACTGTTTTTCTCCTTACTGCAGGATGAAGACGGCGGAGATCTGTGTGGTCCTGTTTGTCTTGGGCTGTGTGTGTGAACTGTCATTGTCTTTGGACCCCCGGGATCCAAATGTCTGCAGCTTATGGGAAAGGTAAGCATCATGTCCAATATAGAGCTCAGAACGTCAGTGCCAATACAGCTGATCTGCTCCACTGCATGCTGGCAGCAAAAACTGCTGTTGTAGATCATTTTTTGCAAGTCAAACAACAACACTGCAAAAATCCAGTTCCCAGTCAATATATGTCTTGTTTCCTAGTTTAACTCAAACTAAATCATCTAAATATTGTTAAAATGGGATAAAGTTACCCATGTAGCAAAAATGCATCAGACAATATACTTTAAAGGTTATGAGAATATCTTCAATACAGTAAGTGTAAGAATATTAGTCTGTCAATGTCTTGTTCTATTGTATTTCTGTGACATTTTAGTTTATTTAAATAGATGTCACCACTCACCCTTTATTGGTAATAATTTCTACTACAATAATATTATTTGGAAAGATTCAGTTTCATTTTAAGGTGGTCGGACATTTTTGGACATCACAAGTTCAAGAAAGTAGAAAGTAGAAACTTAGCGATCGCACTAGACTTAGGCTCCACTTCCTTCCATTTATACGCATGCAAATGGCGGAGACATGGGAGGAAGTCGCGGGAAAGTCGAGTATGTGGTATTTCTTCATATTTCGAATGCATTATTATTTATTATTTATAAAAAAAACACTAGAGCATGACATAATATCCTGTTCATTGCGGTGCGGAAATTTTGACTGTGACTTTATACTGATGCTTAGTGGTTTTTCGATTTCCAATGCGTCAAGCACATAAACTTTCATGTAGTCCTTAACGGTCGTAAAGGTCAGTGTCTCTTTCAATTAGAATTACAACTTCAATTTGTACTATAAAGCGGCTCTCGTCCGTGTTCACCGATGTCTGACCTCGACGTGAACAGAAGATGATGTCCATGTCAAAGAAGGCACACTTACCTGTTGCGTAATCGCCATGGAACAATGGAAGTTCGAAGGTGTTTACCAGCCAGAGTAAACTTTTCCGGAAATTTAATTTGGCAAGCTGTTTCGAACTCCTAAAATGAACTTCAACTAAACTTAATTTTGGCCCGATTTTGTTTGAAATGACGTCACACCCGTTCCTTCATTGTTTTCGATTTAAGTATATCATTTGGAAGCTTGTTTCTGACACTGAATAAAAAAATAATAATTTGCGACTAATTGCGACTTTTTATCTCATAATTCTGACTTGCAAAATGTAAATTCGCAATTGTGTGTTTATTTTTATTATGCATTTTTTTTATTCCGTATTCCGTAAAAATATAGGGACTTAAAGGACTTAGCAACTTAAAATAAATAAATAAATAAATAAATCCAATAAAAAAATGTCAATCATTTTTAAAATGCCTGCGCCCCATACAGTAAAAAATAAACACACAATTGCGAATTTACATTTTGCAAATCAGAATTATGAGATAAAAAGTCACAATTAGTCGCAAATTATTATTTTTTAATCAATTGTGTGGAGAATGGATGAATGGGAATTTTCAAAGGAATTTTTAATGGGAAAAAACAGAACCGTACTTAAACCTTAAACATTTAAGTCAGAAAGTCAACATTTTTAAGAAACACCGGTCACACTTTAGATTATGGTCCAGTTCTCACTATTAATTAACTATTAACTACGACTATCTAACTACATGGCCTCAATAAACTCTGAATTACTGCTTATTAATGGTTAGTATGGTAGTTGTTAAGTTTATGTATTGGGTAGGATTGAGGGATGTAGAATATGGTCAAGCAGAATAAGGCATTAATATGTGTTAAGTACTAATAAACAACCAATATCCTAGTAATAATAAGCTAACAAGCAAAGCAACTAGTTAATAGTGAGAATTGGAGAACTAAAGTGTTATCGAAAGATCCATTTATGGTGTAGGGACAAAATGTGAGAGCCTTTTCAAGTAATCCTAACCACAGACCTTTTTTTAGTCATAAATCTAAAACTGTCATTCTAAAAATACAATATAAATTCCTGGGGATCCCATGGCTCGAAAAGAAGCTAATTCTCTTCTGTGTTTTATCACTACAAACTGAACAGCTCTATAATCCCCTTAAGCAAGACACTCTACTAAAGTGACAGTTCCTGCAGTTTGTGTGTTGTACATCGAGTTGAATGATGCAAAATGACAAGTGACTGGTGAGAGTGACAAAATCTTTGTTCCTTTTTAGCTTCACCACTTCAGTGAAGGAATCATATGCTCAGCCTTTCGACCAAGTAAATGAAGAGACCTGCTCTGAACCCTGGACCGCTAACAAATGCACCCGGCACAGGTGACATACACTGACAAACACACATGCCCTCAAGCATTTACTCACAGTTACACTGGGCTGACTTAGACTAAACGCAGCATGATTTCAGGTTTTCAGTCTTCAGCTTAGGTCATTGGAGGGATTGTTTGGTTTGGCAGTGGAGGCTTAAAATGGCTTAGAATCCAAGTAATTGTGATGCTGGCGTGCACGCACGCTCCCTCTATTATAATGCTGGCATGGAACTCACTCTCCCTGCCGTGGTTCTCTTTGGTTCCCAAAGGCCTTTTTAAGTTAAATCTGAACTAAGGCGAATGGGAAGGGCACTGAATGTTTAATACATTTCTAAAAATTGTACGTTTATGTATAAAAGGTGCCAAAATTTGATCCAAGACAACTACTGAATAAGAAGTCTTACTGAGGGACTTTATATTCCAACTACAGCTGATCTGTGATAATGAAATAATGAATATTGTGTGGTCTTGCATTTAGCCTGTGCATTTTCCTGTGGTTATTAAACTGTTTCTCTTATTCACTCTCCAGGATCACCTATAAAACACTTTATAGGCAGGTGGTGAAAATGGACTATCGTAGGAGGTATCAGTGCTGTCGTGGCTTCTATGAGAGCAGAAATAAATGTGTCCGTGAGTATTAAATTGACGTTTTACCTTTTGAACGGTTTGTTTTTGTATTTTTCATCCCTCTGTGTGTTTATTTTTCCCTTCCTACCCTGTGTGTGTAGCACGTTGTACTAAGGAGTGTGTCCATGGCCGCTGTGTAGCACCTGATCGTTGCCAGTGTGAGAGCGGCTGGCGTGGAGACGACTGTTCCAGCTGTGAGTTATGCGTCACACTTTCTCTCCTCATTTCTGACACAAAAACAACCAAAAAGTGCAGCATTTAAAGGCATTCTCAGTGTGAAAGTGGTTTAAAAAAATAGGGAACTTTGTTTATGCACAATTCTAAGGTAACACTCCCTTAATGCTTTGCAACAAGCTATATATAAAATAAAATCCAAGATGGTGAACAGAGGAAGAGCAATCTTGATTATAAATAAACTTTTAATTCATCCAATACTGAAAACTTCTCTGGTTACTCACGTAACCTTGGTTCCCTGAGAGGAAGGATGGGGTTTATCCCCTTTCTTTCACAAATACTGAAGCCTGATTGCAGCGTACTGGTAAAATAAACCAATGACGTGCGAGCGCACGAGTTAGGGGCGGAGCCTTCCACTATACAGCTCGGAGCTCACAGTCATTGAGTCAGAATCTTTGACTGAACGAACAGGTGTGCTACGGAGACTGAGACGGAGAGTTATAACACAGCAGCGTGCGCAGTGTCTTGTTCCCATCTCTCAGGGAACCAAGGTTACGTGAGTAACCGGAGATGTTCCCTTTCGAATCAGTCTCTGGACATTATGTTACCACGCTATGTGGATCGCATAAAATCCTGCTGCGTTATAAGCAATCATAACAAGAGAAGTATATGAGCCAAACGAGTCGAGCCCATTGACCATGCACATCCACTAGACTATAGCACCTAGGGGATGATATATCAAGGACAATTAAGAGCCCTCCAGCTTATAGTGAAGCGGGAGTAAGCAACAGCATATATATATAGGCTACTTTAGCTTGGAGCTTGATCGGTCCTTCGCATGTGCTACACTCCTTAATCGACATCCTCTTGCCGGATTGCAGAAGGGAACGGGTTGAGAGTATCGTTCTCTTAAAGGTGTCCTCAACGGCAAGAAGTAATTTGATGCTTCTATGCTTTGATCCTTGCTTCGTGAAGGAGAAGTTTCTGACTCAATGACTGAGAGCTTCGAGCTATATAGTGTAAGGCTCCGCCCCTAGCTTGTGCGCTCACGCGTCATTGGCCGGTTTATTTCACCGGCGCGATGCAATCAGGTTTCAGTATTTGTGAAAGGAAGGGGATAACCCCCATAGCGTGGTAACGCAATGTCGAGAGACCGACTCGAAAGGGATCGCAATGTATCGAATGACCGACTCGAAGGGACACTCTTTTCCTTCTTTCTGTATCACACATGGTCATGCACAGGGTTTAATAAGGAGAGACTTTTCACTAGTGAGTGTTCTGGCTTCGTTTTTAAACATGTTGTCATCTGTTAGTGTTGCTGTGCATATTTTTATTGGGCCCCATTTTCTCTCCCTTTTCTCTCCCTCTCCCTCTCTCTGCATCTGTTCTCTCCTTAACTCTACTCCTTTATTTTCTTTTAGTATGTGTGTGCATCATCAAAATGAAAATAAAATAAGAGTTTGCACAGCTAAATTTTGTTGTGCATCTACAGTTTTTCTCATCTGATTTGGCACATTTTTCCAAAGTAATGTAATACAACTTAATACACAGAATGCAGCCCTGTGTTATTTTATTTATAACATTTATTTATTTTGAAATAGATTTTATTTGTTTGTATCATTTTTTTGTAGTGTCGCACTGACTGTTAAGTACATGACCGTCCTTGTATACGTCCGTGATGCCATTGGGTGTTGTAATATCTTAGTCTGTAATGCTGATTTGATTTGAAAAACTGTGGTTTCAGTGGAGTACAATGCTGTATAGGATCCTGAGTGGAGTTTACATAAATGAAATGGAAACTCAAGACTCTGGCTCTAGACAGAAGACCTTTCTCTCTAATTTTGTCCTGCTCTTTGTTTGGTTGGACTGTGAAACCCCATTATTAGCTCACATTGGCAGGAGTAGGCTTGACACTTCCTGAATGCCTGTGTGTTGGGAGCATTGTGGGAAATTAGAGAGGTTTGAGGTTTTAAATACACATTTCTTTCACTCTGTCCTGAGAGACCAAAGGCCAAACTCTATCAAACTGCTATACGACTTCTTGGCTATTTAAAATCATGCAAAAGAGATCATTAATAATATACATAACAGCCTATAGTAGATACACTAAAAGGCAAAAAGAGTGGAATATTCATAATGTTCAGCATTTTCGCATTAGAAAGAAATTCACGCTAAATATTTAAGTAGAGGCTTCTGGGAAAGTGCCCTTCAAGAGAAGACCTTTAACCCTACAACAACTTTTCCCTCGTGGACTAGAGAGGAATTTTCCCACATCTCAAAAAGTCATTCCATATCTACTGGAAACATGCTGTTTGATAAAACTATTCTTATTTGAGTTTTCATCTTTTCATCAACAATATAAACATGTGACTCACATGATAATAATCTCAAAGCGCTGTACACAAAATAAGCAATACATAGATCAAGAAATAAAAGCAACATCAACAAACAAATGCTAGTTTCAACATGGACAAAGAGAGTGAAAATGATCAGCTTCATATTCATTGTTTATAATATTCCATCACAAGTTTGTCATTTCAGATGATGCCGATTTATCCTGAGAGACTTTAGGGCATGGGGGCTTGGGAACAAAAAAAAAAATTGGACTTGTAGTGTAGCTCAATTAAGTGTCATGGTCAAGGAAACTGCTTTGAGCTGAAAATCAATCAAGTTCTGAGGCTTCCTCTTGTCTTTTTAAAGTGGTATGCATTTGCTTTGAGAACTGGCTGGACGTCAGCTCAGTTGAATTGAGACAGCTGGTGATCTCCAGTTCCTAAAGCCTGAAATGTGAACGTGGGGTGTTGGAATCATTCACGTCCCCTGTTGTTAGAGTGTCAGTCAGACCCCGGGACTCTAAATCTCTGCCTCGAAGTGGAAAGACAGAATAAACCTTTCTCAAACAGCCTGCAGAATATATAAAAAGTATAGTAACAAAGTATAAAGTTTGAGGTCAGTAAGATTTATATATATATATATATATATTCAGCAAGGAAGGACGCATTAAATCGATCAAAAGTTAAAGACTACAAGATTTCTATTTCAAATTAATGTTCTTGAACTTTATATTCATCAAAAAATCCTGAAAAAAATGTATCATGGTTTTCACAAAAAAGCAGCCCAACTGTTTTAACTGTAGTAATAAATATTTCTTGACCATGATAATAAATGTGATAATAAATGTTTCTTGATTGAAGACTAAGCTGAAAATCCAGCTTTGCCATCACAGGCATAAATTATATTTTAAAATATATTAAAATAGAAAACAGTTATTTTACATTGTAATAATATTTAGCAGTATTTTTTGTATATTTATATATACAATTTTGTATATTATATATATTGTATATAACCTTAGTTTGAAACATTTAAAAATCTTACTGACCCCAACTTTCAAAATAGAAAGAAACCTTTTCAATTGATTGAAATGCAGAAGTTAAGAAGTATTGTTGAAGACAAATGAACTAATCTTTGCTGATTAATAATCTCTTTAAATTCAAGAGAATATTTATTGGTACTGAGCTCTTCGTCCTGTCTGTCTGTGTGTGTGTGTGTGCGTGCGTGCGTACGTGTGTGCCTGTGATGGATTCCTCTTCTTGACCCGTAAAGGGTACGTGTCATCAGTTTAGGTTGTGTCATGACCGAAATCCAATCCCTGTGTGAGCGCTGGCCTGAGCTCTCTCTGAGGTCCGGCCAAACTCCATCTGTTAAATTTCCCATTTGAAACTCATTCCTTTTGTTGAGCTCCGTGCAAATTCTCCGGTCAATCACGCTATCAATTTGTTATGCTCTAAATGCCAGGGATGCTCAAGAGAACCTCGAAAGTATTTAGGAAGCCTGATTTCCTCAAATGACCAAACAGTCAGACCACCTTAAGACAAAAAGAAAACCACCTTAATCCAAGAAAACCTTTTGAACAGACTGTATGTGTGTTTGCTGATATCTCAGATTTAGCTGAATTTGTGCTTATGTTTAGCATGTGATGCCCAGCATTGGGGTACAGGCTGCAGGCGACTCTGTGAGTGCCAGAACGGGGGAGAGTGTAACGTTCTTACTGGAACCTGTCAGTGCCCAGCCGGATACACTGGTGAACACTGCCAGGTATGGCCACACAAACAGCCTCTTTATTGATCTTGAGATGGTAACATGTTCATAATAAACTGGTTTTATACAAGTCAAATATATTATTGAATACTATATTAATATGAAAATAGTTACAACTGCACATTTTCCATTTTTACTGTGTGATTTGGGATAAGATAAATATGATGCAAAAAGCTAAAGTTTTACATTTTACATTATATTGAAAGTCGAATAATTTTAATTAAACACATTTTCTTCCTGTCAGGACCCCTGTCCTGCAAAGTCGTTCGGTCAAGGCTGTCTGCAGCAGTGCCAGTGTGGAACAGGAGGATTCTGCAATAAAACCACTGGAGAGTGTGTGTGCAGAGATAAATTTACTGGAACTCTGTAAGTACAGGACGTACTTTAGAATAATAATGTGCTTTCTTTCTGCTCTCTGTATATTATGGAGAGATTTCAAATGCTATATTTAGTCACAGAAGTCTATGCATATTTCTATTCACATTGTTTTTATATTAAACCATTTTGCAGACTTTATATGTGTGTTTGTGGGCACATACAGTATCAGAGCATTGTATAAGATTCTGTCCATTTGTATTCCTGGGGCCAGATTTACGCCAGCGCAAACCAGTGCAAAAAATTGCACTGAAAAGGAATGGACACAGTTATTTTTGCAGCTGACCTCATTGGATATGCATTTGTTGGAGTTTACCTTTCAGATGCAACATTTATGGGAGGAGAGTATTTAAATGAATAATGCAAGGTGATTTACTAAGGTTTGGCCAAAAAAAATAAGGCTGGTCTGAAATCGCATGGTCCCTTGAGTAGGTACATATTTAAGTGATTACTTCATGCCCGCTAAAAAAGTACGTTCTATATAGTATGAGTGTGTGTGTAGTATGAATGTAATCTGGACATACTACATTCGCCATGTTGTCATTATCATGTGACCTACCAGCGTCAGTTAAGTCGCTTCACTGACATTCATAAATCCTCTCCTGTGGGCTCATAGTAAAGTGTCCATCGTATGCACACCTCAGAATCTCGCGGGAAGAAGTAGGTCATCCCAATACTTTTTGCCTACTATTTTTTAAAGTACTGTAAATTCAGACATACTTCTTTTTTCGCATACTGTTATATGTCACCTAGTATATTGTAGGGAAGTTTGCGATTTCGGATGCAGCCAATGTCTTAAACCAGAAGCAAATTTGCGCTGCTCTTTGTAGATTGAATTGAATTCTTTCTTTCTTGTTTTACAATCCTAAAACCATTTTTGAACGGTGTCTCTGCCTATCAGGTGCGAGGAGTCGTGTAAGAGGCTGACCCGCTGTTCTGCACGCTGCTCATGTCAGAATGGAGGCATCTGCCAGGGGAGAGGGGTGTGTTTGTGTCCACCTGGCTGGATGGTGAGAAATCTGTCTTGTTTTTGTTTTGTTTTGTTTTATTCTTTGGTGGTCATGCATTTTCAGCCTCTCTCCTCTCTCTGTTTCAGGGTGCAGTGTGTACTGAGCGGTGTCCGCCGGGCCGTTTTGGTTCAAACTGTGCTAAAGAATGTTTGTGCCATAATGGAGGTCACTGTGATCCAGAAAAAGGCCAATGTCAGTGTGATGCAGGCTATACTGGAGAAAGGTCTGTATAATGTACTCTCAGATTATACTAAGAGGATGTATTATTCCAGCACAGGTGATAGCTTTTATAGCTTGTATAAATTAAAAAAATATATAGTTTACAGATCCCTTGAGGCTCTTGAGGCTCTAAAGTATCAAGCCATACTGTACAGCCACTTTTCCACTGTCGGGACAAACCGTTCTGATTGCTTAACCGTTCCAATCTGTGCCGATCCAGCTCAGCCGGTACAGATATGGTTTCATTTTCCCCTGTGGAGCTGATAACAACTCAATGGAATGTAATACAAATGGGTCAGTCGTTGCCTTGGTAAGGCAACAGTTTACAGATGATATGAGGTAAAAAGAAACCGCGTTATACAGGATGATCAGATATTTATTTTAATTTTATTATTATCTTCCATTAACTTGGAAGAGCACGCTTGGCCAGCTACAGAGAAACTCCTAGCCAGGCAAAAGACAAGCAACCAATCCTGAGTGGCGACATCACTACATGCATCTAGCCACACACCTTATTTAGCCAACTGTGCTGAGAATTCTGGTCAGAGAACGGTTTGTAATCAAGCTCAAGTGGAAATATAACCGGAACCGCTCCTTTTCATTCTTAGAACTGTTCGGACCGATGGTGGAAAAGTTTCTTAAAGGAAAAGTTCACTTAAAAATGAAAATTCTGTCATAATTTACTCACCCTCTAGTTGTTCTCAAAAGAAGATTTTTTGAAGAATGACGGTAACCAAACAGTTGATGGACCCCATTGACTTCCATAGTATTTTTTTTTTCCTATGCAAGTCAATGGAGCACATCAACTGTCTGGTTATCGACATCTTCTTTTGTGTTCAGCTGAAGAAAGAAATACACACAGGTTTGAAACAACTTCAGGGTGAGTAAATGATTGCAAAAATTAATTTTTAAGTGAACTATTCATTTAAGTGTCCTTGAACACAGTTTCTCCCTGTAATAAGAATTTTTTTTTTTTTTTACGGGGCCCAGATTTGACATAAATAATAATTTGTCAAGATAATGTTAGAATAAAAAAATAATGTCAAAAATAATATTAATATACAAAATAAAAAATATAATCAATAAAATTGTATTATCAAATAAATAATATAAATCTCTGTATTCTACATTTAACAATGCAGTTTATTGTATAAATGTATTGATTGTATATGGCCATTTAAAATATTTAGTAATCTAGAAAAGCTGTAAAAGTCTGATATCCACTGCTAGTTATTTGAGCATGGTTCTATGATTTGTTCACTGAGTGTCTCCTGTGAAGGTGTAACGAGGAGTGTGCAGTGGGTACGTACGGCGAGGACTGTAAGGGTGTGTGTGACTGTGCTAACGGAGCCCGCTGCTATAACATCCACGGTGGGTGTCTGTGTGAGCCGGGGTTTAAGGGTCCGCGCTGTGATCACAGGATGTGTCCTGATGGTGCCTACGGCATTCACTGCGAACACCGCTGCTTCTGCAACTCACAAAACACTCTCAGGTGTGCTTTATGCTTCCATGTCTCTTACTGACGATCACTAGCTTTGATTTGCCAGTGTGAACACAACTACTACTAGAAAACTACATCCATCTTTGTTCTCAGAGCCAATTTTATTTTAGAATAATTAGATAATTGTATTAATATGTTGTTGTATGAGCTTTTATTTTTTATATTTTCAGTTTACCGGTAGTTTAGTTTTTTGTAATCGTGTTATGTGCTTTTATATTTGATTCATTTTTAAATTGTTTTAGTTTTATTTCAGTTAGTAATTTTTGTACTTCAACAAACTTATTTCAGCTGGTCACCAAAGCGACGCTTCTTATTTTCTTTGAGTTTTAATATTTTTATTTTATTTCAGATTTATTTCAATTAACAAATTTAATACTTAGTTTAGTTAACAATAACAAAACTGCTGAGAACAAAGACTCACTATTTGACCAATCAGTTCTTTCAATCAACTGACCATTCTATTAACCAAAAGCTGTTTTGATAACAAAAAATGACTAGCTTCAGCAATTTTCCCATATGTCATGATATGTTTTGATTGTGTCGTGGATGTTACAGCTGTCACCCTCTGAAGGGGGAGTGTACCTGTCAGCCTGGGTGGGCGGGGCTGTACTGTAATGAAACCTGTGCAAATGGTTACTACGGTAACGGTTGCCTGGAGCCCTGCCTCTGTGTGAATGGAGGGGTGTGTGACACGGTGACCGGCCAGTGCCACTGTGCGCCCGGATATACGGTGAGTAGGACAGACACGGTCACAAACAAAACTTCTCACAATACAGGTAACTAATGCCATCTCAGGTGTTTAATATTCCTAAGTGTTTGTGTGTGGGTAGGGATTGCACTGCGAGAAGCTCTGTGAGGATGGTTTCTATGGGAAGGGCTGCTTGTCTCCTTGTATCTGTGTAAACTCTATAGCCTGCTCTCCCATCGATGGAACATGTTTCTGTAAGGAAGGTGAGTTTTGCTACACTACACATTAAAAGAAAGAATTAACTAATTCAATTGTAAACAAAACACTTGGTCAATGAATTTAGAGCATTAGAGAGTCAGTAAATGAGTCAATAATTAATGAACAGACCAAATGAAGGGAACAATGCTGTGAAATACTGTTTACAAATGCACTCTTGATCTTTATCATATTATTTATGGTTTTATATATATATTCTCAGTTTTCACAAATATAATAAGCTTTGATAATAATAAGAAATGTTTCTTAAGTACCAAATCAGTGTATTAGAATGATTTCTGAAGGATCATGTGACAATGACGCTTGGAGTAATGGCTGATGAAAACTCAGCTTTGCCATCGATTACATTTTCAAATATATGACAATAAAAAACGTATTAAAAATATTGTTTTCCTTCTGTAGCCTCTCCTCTTAAGTAATATTCACTGTCTGATGGGAGAAGTGAGAACAATGTCACCCTAACTGTGTGTGTTAAGGGTGGAGAGGACGTGACTGTTCCATCGCATGTTCAGAGGGCACATGGGGTCCCGGCTGCAACTTCACCTGCCAGTGTGCAAATGGAGCATCCTGCCACCCTGCCGATGGTTCTTGCAGGTGCACCGCAGGCTGGAGAGGAGCTTCCTGTGACGAGACCTGTCCGGTAACTCAAATATCTGCTTTAGCATACAGTGCACATGTATTTCATTTACAATAACCAGTTCAGCTTAAGTCACACTTTTTCCTCCCATGAACTGAATTTGACATCTGTGTTGTTGTCGGTTCAGCATATCTGTCTCCTAAATCAGCTGCAGTCATTTTTACACCATCAGCATATATTATTAACCGGATGACAAATGCATAACACTCTTATGAATATATATGTTGTTGCATGGCCATCATTTAAATTAAAGTAGTAATTTTGTTAGAGCCGAGTAATCTCACTGGGCAGAGCCAGAGTTACTTGATCGTTCTGAATCAGTATTTCCATTCTGGTTTGAACAGAGCGGGATGTTCGGCCCAGGCTGTCGTCACCAATGTGACTGTCTGCATGATGAAGGATGTGAGAGTGTTACTGGCCAGTGTCTGTGTTTACCTGGTTGGACAGGTGGGACTTCATTCACATTTATAATTACGGCCTAATAAATAGTACACAAAACAGTATACAGTAAGCAGTGATAAAGGTTTAAGTCAATAGCAGCTTTTGGTTGATCAAATAACAAGTCAAGCAGAATATAACAATCACAATTGATAATCCGTCACTCTGGAAATGAAAGGACAAGCCAAGCGCATTGCATTAATTGAATGGTGTATCGGGTGCAGTATGAACTATTCAATATTTACGGAGCCAGGCAAGACATGCGGGGAAAAATGTATATCGTGCCATGAATTAACTATTTGTTTCCATGACATGACTTACTAATACATCAGCACTTTCGTTCCCTTGTTTTACGTAAATCATGCGCACTGTATACTGATTTGTTCCCTTTTTTTAGCTAAAACGAGGGACGAGTTCAATGTGGCTATGATTTACTAAAATGAGAGAACAAATTAAGTCATGTGAAGAAACTCTTCATTCTTGGCCACGATTTAAATAAAACGATAGAATGAATACTTTATTTGTGGCCACAATACAGTAGATTTTTGTCTGCATGTCGTGCAGGGTTTTGTATTTATCAGCAAATCTGGTATGTTATTCAAGTTTGCATGCGTACATAAAATCTCCAAAAATCTCTAAACTAGTCAGAGATTCATGAAAATATATCTGAGACCCCAAACATAAGTAATAAGTGACCGTTTTTATAGAAAATGGTTGAAGTATGTTATCAGACTTTTGTATATAATCAGTTCTCAGAATATTAGGATCAAGTGTGAAACTTATTAAACTTTTTTCCAAGCTTTTAAAATAGAGCATTACACCTTAAACAGCACAATAGAGTTTGTTATTTTTCTGCAGGTCTGCGCTGTACACAGCAGTGTCCAGAGGGAACGTGGGGCCTTCAGTGCAACCTGACCTGCTCCTGCCTCAACAGCGCCACCTGTCAGGCACATACCGGAATCTGCCTCTGCAAACCCGGATTCTGGGGAGCTCAGTGTCAACACAGTAAGTACACAGTCATCCTTGAGTCTCTGAGAGCTCAGGTCACATTAGAGCGTGTTTAGAGAGTGCTCCCTTCTTTTCTCTGTAGTGTGCAGTGCTGGTCTATTCGGAGAGAGGTGCAGTCGTCAATGCCCAACATGTGTGCATGCCTTGTCCTGCCATCACATTACAGGCGATTGTCTGTGTCTGCCTGGATATATCGGACAACTGTGTGATCAAGGTTAGATATACAGATGCACACTCAAAGGGATGTCGTGTAAAAATCGAAATTTTGTCTTTATTTGCTCAACAACCCTATGTAATTTCGAACAAAAATTGTTTTACTGAAATTGTAACGCAGTCATTTTTCATACAATTACAGTTCATAGTGACCTTATCTGTCAAGCTCCAAAAACGGCCAAAAAAACAATAACCATAAAAGTTGTCAATGTAAGTCATTATTCACCAAAATTAATATTAATAAAATAACAGCATAAAGGTTTGAAATGACATGAGGGTGAGTGAATAATTTCAGAATTTTCATTTGTGAGTGAACTATCCCTTTAAACCTGCTATATCTCCTATAGCAGCAGACTGTCTTCAGTACAATCTTATTTAAGGCTTGTATACATCATTTTCATTTCTGTTTTTGTCTTATTTCTAGCCTGCCCCATTGGTCGGTATGGAAGCCATTGTAGCAATGTGTGCAGGTGCACCAACAATGCAACATGTCACCGCCAGGATGGTGTGTGCCTCTGTCCCACTGGATGGACTGGACCGGACTGCTCTTTATGTGAGTTTCTGGACAACAGACCTTCTTTATGATAAACTGTTTGATTTCACTGGATTTTTGATGTCCAGATCTGATGCAAAATAACATTAAAAATTATTTGTTTATCAAAATTACAGAATTTATAAGAGAACAAAATTTACAAAATTATTAGAGAAACCTTTAAGTTTATCAAAATTAAAGAAACCTTTTCTCTGTTTTCTCTTTGAATTAAGTTGATTGTTCTTACCCCATTGGCAGCATTTTTCTTGTTTTAAGCATAAATCTTACTTATGTTTAAAACTGTTCTCAGAAAGTACAACTTTTTTGCACCTCAAGTATATCTTGATTTAAGAATGTTTAGATATTTTTTTTGCTGGAAACAAAACAAAAATACTGAATAAGAAAATGACTATAGGCAGCGTATTACTATGATTACGTTGAAGTTCTTATATTGGAGTCGATTTTCCTCGAAACGACTATTTGCCAGATTTCCTGGATGTGCTTTCGGAAGAAATTACTAATTTTGTGATTCTCAGCTGAAAATACATTTTTATTCCTGGACCAGGCTCTATATGTCTCTCACACTCTACAAGTTCATGAAACATTTGCCAAATGTTTGTCTTTGTAGTGTGTCAGACTGGGAAGTTCGGCACTAACTGTGCTCAGACCTGCTCGTGTCCCCCAAACCATTCCTGCGATCCTCACACTGGAGACTGTATATGTGTACCTGGACCAGGCGAGGACTGCAAACCAGGTATTAAAAGCAGCCTAGAAACCATTTGTGTTTAGTAACACACATCGATTTGTTTTGGTTATGTTGACATTGTCAATGGGAACGGTTGTGTGTTTTTCAGAGAAGAAGCTGAGTATGATGGTGCCTGTTTCTCCGGTGGAAAGGGACTCGTGGGGTGCGATCGCAGGCATTGTGGTGCTGGTGATTCTGGTTGTGCTCCTGTTGGCTGTTCTGCTATTATATCGGCGCAGACAGCAGGACAAACAGAGCAACACACCCGTCGTGTCTTTCTCCTCAACCCGCACAGTCAGTTCAGAGTACGTTGTGCCAGGTGAGCCACAGGAGTTTCTGATACTATCAGTAGTGCCATCAAATTGATTTTGACTCCAGGGCTACAAGGAATTGTTATACTGAATAACTAATATATTTATACACTACTGTTGAAATGTTTATGAAAGAAGTCTGTTATGCTCACCAAGGCTGCATTTAATCAAAATGGCAGTGAAAAATTATTACAATTTAAAATAAATGTTTTTAATATATTTAAAAATATATATATTCATCAGAAGCCATTACTCCAGTCTTCAGTGTCACATGATCCTTCAGAAATCATTCTTATGCTGATTTGCTGACTCGAGAAACATTATGATCAATGTTGAAATCAGTTGTGCTTATCAGTATTTTTGTGACAACAGGATTTATTTGAAATACAAATCTTACTGTCACTTTTGATCAATTGAATGCATCCTTGCTGAATAAAAGTATTCATTTATTTCCAGAAAAAAATAGTGGAAGTGCATATGTTGAGGTTCTTGTTGCCTTTTTCTAAATAGAAAAGCAATATGCCAATACTTGCTAACTGACATGGATTCTTTAAAAGAGTAAAGCCTTTCCTATTCTATTTTCTTCCTCGTAGCCTTGTTTTCATTTACATCAGATTAAATATGCTTTATATGTTACAGGTTAGAAACAGCATAATCAAATATTACATTATATTGTATGTGAGATTTGCAATTTTCTTGTAGATGTTCCACACAGCTACCATCACCATTACTCAAACCCGAGTTACCACACACTGTCTCAGAACAGACCTCCACTGCCACACCTGCCCAACAACCAGGACAGAGCCATCAAGGTAATACTATGGCTATGTTCTGAATATACTATCTAATATTGCTGGCTCTGTGACAAATTGCATGTTATGTTTTTCATTTGTAAGTCTGCTAAAATAATACATAAGCGTAACACTAAAATATTCAGTATAAAACGCTGTATCTCAGAATGCAGTCCACTTGATTTGCAATGTAATGAATGAACCAGAACTGGTATACATTTGTTAACATTCTTTAAACAAAATTCATGGAAGAAAAAAAAACATGCTTTGGTAAATGATAATAATGGGATAAACTGTCATCATCATGAGATAAAAATAAATGATGAGATAAAAAGTCAGTTATGACAGTCATAATGAGATTAAAAGTAATAATTATGCCATAATTAACGCAGTATGTATATTAATTGACTACATGTTTAACAGTTTTAGCAATCATTGTTTGTTTTTGGAGCAAAGCTAAAAAAAAAAAATCTTATATGAAGTACAGTATGTGAAAGCTTGATTTTGCACATATAACAGAAATGACCTTAATTTGTGTTTCACGCTTTGACAGAACACCAACAACCAGCTGTTCTGCAGTCTGAAGAACATGGAGAGGGAGAGGAGAGGTCTGTTTGCGGCTGAGACTAATGCTACTCTTCCTCCAGGCTGGAAACACCAGGAGCCACCTAAAGATCCAGGTAATGGATACCGGGAAACTATTTCCCTGTATTCTTGCACTATAGTTTGATTTTGTTTTGTGTTGTGCAGTTGTCTGAGTAAATTGGATGTGGTCTTATTCTGTTTGCAGGGGCTTTTGGGATTGATCGAAGTTACAGCTATAGTGCTACACTTGGGAAGCACTACAACAAAGGTAAAAGTCACTCAGATATTCTTCTTCTATATATCTTGTTTAATAGTGTCTAACACCCTGTAGTGGTTGCAGAGTTGAAAGATTCCTGTGTGGCAGTGAGCAGCAGTTCCCTGAACAGTGAGAACCCGTATGCCACCATCAAAGATCTGCCCGGCCTGCCACCATGTCCTCCAGAGAGCAGCTACATGGAGATGAAGTCTGCAGTGCCTCGTGAAAGATCCTACACTGAAATAAGTCCACCCGTCATGATTCCCGCCACTCCCTCCACAGGTATTTATTTTTATTAAAAGAAATTGGATATTACTCTATCTGTTCTGAAGGATTTGAGAGTGTTGACAGTACCCATACAGGGGAAAAAATATATTCATAATCATATATATATATATAGTTATTCAGGATCCATGATTAAGACAATAATATAATTATTTCAATGTTATGGCTGATAAACGATAAATGGCTTATACTAAAACCTTATACTATTTTGTTTAAATAAAAAATAAAAAAACTCATAAAATCAATAATTTTAATGCTACAAGTGAATTTAGGCAGCGTAACATTATAATGTATTTATGATGTTGAGATATTCCAATTTGATATTCCAATATGTGCTGACAGCACAGCTGGGAAATTTATTTTTCAAATTGAAGATACATTTTGTTTAAACTTTGCCAAAATGTACTTTAATTAAGGGGCAAGAAAATACATTCCCAGTCTTAAAATATATTTTGGCTAAATGCGACTGTAAATTGGACTGTCTAAATTGAACATTTATAGCAGATGGTCAAAATATGTGAGGAAATACAGGTAACTAAAATGTCTCAAATTACATGCAAATATATTTTTTAACAGTATTATTTCTACATTTTTACATATTTTGCCATATGGGTACACAAGAACGTGCTTTTTTTTTCTTGATGTGTCATGTATCACATCTGGTGTGAAATGTGTTTGTTCATTGTATTACAGAACATTTTTCCCTTGGCAACGTTGTGGAACAGGAACCTCAGAATCATTATGATCTGCCCATCAACAGCCACATTCCCGGGCATTATGACCTGCCACCAGTGCGAAGACCACCCTCCCCATCGCCACGGAGACTGCCCCGTTGATCGCCTTGAAAATAACTTGAAGACTTTGTTTCTCTAAAATCACTGCCAAAGACAGATTCAGCTTAATGTCTGCTTTACAAGCTGGATAATGAAATACAAAAACTGCCCACCACAGATGAATGGATGGATGGATGTGACCAAAACTGTGCAACACTGCCATCTACTGGACATCTACTGGATACAACACTAACAACCACTGAATGTTCATGGAGAAAACTGAGCACTTAACCCATTCAAGCCTGTAGAAAACAATGTTGCCAAAGACTGTATCACTCTTTTTCCATCTGACAATATTTCCGGTGGCTAAACTACTGGCATATACAAATAGACAACCTTAGAAAGAGATTTTGACAACTTGCTGGATGCCATGGTGACTCCATGGTGGTAGGAATTTCTATATAAAGATTTGTTCCCGTCTTATGTGAAAAAACTGAAAAAGAACTACACATATGCTCATATAAAAAGATGTGCACATTAAGACTTTCTATGAAATATCTGGACATTAATAGGTTAAATGCTCAATATCAATATCTGTTTTAAATGCTATTCATGTGTCTTATCTAATCTGGAAATCAGGGTGTAAATGACTATATAATTTTGAACAGCTACAGAACAAGCTTTACATACAGTGTTGGGAACATTTGCTATGAATGTCAGTTGAATCCAACCTCAAGAACTGTAAATAGTGTAAATAAAATCAAAGTTTCCTTGCACAACTTGTCATGTAATTTATTAGGCCTATCTGTGATACTCCACCAAAAACTGCAAACTCATTTACTCACCCTCATGCTGTCCCAGATGTATGTTTATAACTTTCTTTCTTCTGTGGAACACAAAATAATCCATCTCTGTGAGTCTGTTGTGCGTAGGTCCTTCAAAGTTGCTTCAAAAACCACGCAAAAAGGATACGACGATAATCCATACGACCTGAATATATATCTTCTGAAGTCTGAAGCTAAATGATAGGTGTGTGAGAGAAAAAATACGAATATTTCAAACATTTCAATTACTAAACCATCACTTCCGACCAACTGGCTATTCAGCAGACTCAGCACGTCATGAAGCGTGATCGTTGTGAAACTCCAGAGAAAAGTGACTGTGCTGGTTGCATAAACATAGCCATGTTAAGACAGTCTTAAGTTCTCTTACGTAGAGTTCTCTCGTACTGCGTCGAAGAACGCTACGGGAAAGATATTTCTTTGTCGAGATTGAAGCCAAAAATTAATCCTTAATTTTGTAATATTGTAAAACGCTTTTCTGAAGCATACAACCTAGGCGGAGCAATACAGCTCACCCATTGGCTGCTCTGCCAGAAAAGCACAGCCTATGCGAGGCCAGGACGCTGACCAATGAGGACGCTTCGCGCCCTTCTGCGTCACCTCCCGCCCAAACAGGCGTGGCCTAGGCCTATAAATACGAGCATAGCTGTCTAACACGCCGATTTTCTTAAATTCACGAAGCTGCACGCATCGTTGGATTGGATTCGAGCCACCACAGCCGTTTGGATACAAGCACCTCAGCAGGACGCGCCTCTTACCTGAAGCCGCTGGTCATCGCCGCCTTCAGCCGCCGTTCCCTGCTGCGCTTCTCCGGCGTGGAATATCCTTTACATTATGTGTGTGTGTTTTGTGTGTGTGTTCGCCGTCGCGTCACACAGTTTTTCCACACTAAAAGAGCCGAGCGTCTTTTTCAAGATGTCTCGCACCTCCTGTGGCTCGTGTAGAGCCCCGCTCAGCGACAGGGACCACGTGCTGTGTTTCCTGCCTGTGAGTATCACGCAGCTTCAGCTCTCGTCGATGGCGGCTGCCATCGCTGTAATTTGATGCCTACGGTGACTCTGCGGACTCGCCTGGCGTTCATTTACTGAAGCTGCACCCTTTTCCGCCCGCTGTAGTGCCGCGCCGTGAAAAGCGCCGTGCTCAGCGGAGCCCGGAACCTCCCTTCACCACGAGGTGCTCGCCGCTGCTGCCGCTAGCTCCTCCGCCCGCTTCGCTGGACTCTCTGACCGACGGACAAGGGCCGCTGTGTGCCGCCGCGTCCGTCATGGATGAGGAAGATGAAGCCGTGTCTGTGAAGGACGACTGCTGTTCTCTCCTCGCTTCGGGTAGCGAGGGATGGGCGAGCTCCGAGGATCTCCCCTCCCCCGCCGCTCGTGAGCGTCGACGGAGAAAGACCAGCATCGATGCGCTTACCGGCTGGATGGCTGCTTTTCTGCAGAGGAACGTACGTTACCGTCCTCACGACCCGCGCCTTTTTCTTCCTGAATTCACGAAGAAATCGCGGAGTCCCGGAAAGCCCCGTTTTCAGCCAGGATGCGCATTTCTGCTTCGAGGAAAGCTACAGTGTTAAAATCCCGCCGCGGCCGGATTTCACTAAAATGTCTCGCTCGCACAGTCCCAACATTCGCGACCGTGCCAGTGTATTTTGCAGTCACCAAATCGGCATCAATGCCCGTTTGCCTGCACACAGACGCCGTTTTCACGACGCCCCAGGTAAATCTGAAAATGTATTTACTGGTGTCCCGGCCACGGCCGATGGTGTAATGTGTGTATCCGTAATGCCCACGACCTAGTGCCCATTCGTACACACAAGCACAGCCCTACACAATACAGGGCTTGCACACATAAAATCGACTCGTGTCGGTTGTGCTTCACATGTAAGCTAGTGAACGTGCCCGCTTTTCAGTGCCCACAATCACTACACACTGCATGTCCCGTGGTTTCTGTAAAAACGAAACGAATGTACGGTCAGTCGGTTCTGATAGACAGTACTCTCTGTGCTACACGGTGTCCCGGCCATGGCCGATGATGTAATGTGTGTAACTGTATGCCCACGACCCAGTGCCCATCTGTACACACAAGCACAGCCCCGCACAATACAGGGCTTGCACACATAAATCGACTCATTTCGATTGTGCATTATATGTAGTGAGCGTGCCCGTTTTCAAGCGCCCACAATCACTACAAGCTACATGTCACACGGTTTCTATGAAACGAAACCTATGCACGGTCAGTCAGTTCTAATAGACAGTACTTCCCAGTGCTATAAATGTACCCGCGTTCACGCACCCACATTTATTCTCAAACATGCCGAGCCGTACGGGGCTCGCACCGCGCGCTCCCTCTTTCAGCTGAGAGAGCTGAGAGCGCGCGCGGGCTGCCCGCTCGATTAAGCGCGCCCCCGCATCACGCTGCAATGGCGCCCATGTTACAGCACACGACTGCTCTCGTGTCGCCGCCATTTCGCGACCAGAGCCCGGTTTTTCAACCCGTGCAAGCACAGCCCTGAACAACACAGGGTCTGCACACATAAAATCGGCTCATGCCGATTGTGTTTTACATGTAGTGAGCGTGACCCACTGCCAAGTGCCCACAACCACTACACACTGCACGTTCCGCGGGTTTCTGTAAAAACGAAACTAACGAACGGTCAGTCAGTACACAAAAACAGTGTTCCCGGTGTTATAAATGTGCCCGCCACCAAGCGCCCACGTTTATTCACAAACATCACGAGCCCTACGGGACTCGTCCCGCGCGCTCTCTCTCGACACAGAGAGCTGAGCGCGCGCGGGATGCATACTGTGTTAAACATGCCCCCCGCCTCACACGCCACGGCGTCCATGTCACAGCACACGGTTGCTCTCGTTTCGCCGCCATTTCGCGACCAGGGCCCAGATTACATTCAACCCCTAGTCACACGTGCAGATGCATGGGAATGACTTCCCGGGGTCTCAGAATGGGTGCTAGAGACTATAAAAAGAGGCTATTCGCTACAGTTTCATCGACGCCCTCCCCGTTTCACGGAGAAAGTCGAAACTACGGTGAAAACAGAAGTAGCACATCTACTTCGAGCCGAAATAGCGAAGCTATTGAGCAAAGGGGCCATAGAGCCTTTATCTCAAGCTCAGAGCGAAGGGGGTCTGTACAGCAGATATTTTCTGGAACCGAAAAAAGACGGGGGTCTCAGACCCATTTTAGATCTCAGGCATCTGAACAAAGCGCTGACAAAGCGAAAGTTCAGAATGCTCACGACCAGAGCTATCCTCGCGCAGATTCGCCGAGGAGACTGGTTTATGGCAATAGATCTGAAAGACGCGTATTTTCATACAAATTGCGTCACGTCACAGGCGATTTTTAAAATTCGCCTTCGGGGCCAGGCATATCAGTACACAGTCCTGCCATTCGGCCTGTCTCTAGCACCTCGTACATTTACAGTGTGCATGGACGCGGCGCTGGCACCCCTGAGACTCCGCGGCATTCGAATTCTGAATTATTTGGACGATTGGCTGATTCTAGCTCAATCACCTTCAGAACGCATCCGCCACAAGACCCTAATTCTCGATCACCTCGAGTGCTTAGGTCTGAGAGTCAATTGGGAGAAAAGTTCACTGTTTCCCAGTCAAAGGATCTCCTTTTTAGGACTGGATCTGAACTCACTGTCTATGACAGCACAGCTGTCATCACAGCGCAGGCAAAATACCCTGCAATGGCGAAATCCTTCCTCAGCGGCCACATAGTGCCACTCAGGAGATTTCAGAAAATGCTGGGCCTCATGGCCTCAGCCTCAACAGTGCTGCAGTTGGGCCTGCTGCGCATGCGCCCACTACAGTTCTGGTTGAGAGCGCGCGTACCGCGCCGAGCATGGTTACACGGTCGTTATCGCCTCAAGGTCACTCAGGAATGCATTTCAGCCCTGACACCATGGAGAGCGTCAGACTGGTACCGGTCAGGTGTAAGCCTGGGGACTTCCTCGAGCCTGAAGGTGGTGTCCACGGACGCGTCCACCTCAGGCTGGGGAGCACTGCTCGACGGCAGTCCGCTCTTTGGCCAGTGGTCAGAGCGAGCCGAACTACCGCACATAAACTGCCTGGAAATGATGGCAGTGGACTTTGCGCTGAGGCGCTTCTGTCCCCGGATAAAAGGACACCACGTCCTGGTCCGCTCGGACAACATGTCGGTAGTAGCCTACATAAACCGCCAGGGTGGCGTGAGATCCCGGAACCTATTCAGGTTAGCGGAACGCATACTGGTGTGGGCCCAGCACAACCTGCGCTCGTTAAGAGCAATGCACGTGCCAGGTCACTTGAACGTAGGCCCGGACAGACTCTCACGGAACAACGTTCCTACGGGAGAGTGGTCCCTACACACACAGACAGTGCGTCTGCTGTGGAAAACGTTCGGCAGAGCGGAAATAGACCTGTTTGCAAACCAGGAAAACGCTCATTGCCCAGAATTCTTTTCGAAGAGCGCGAACGCGCTGGCCAGAGTCTGGCCCCGCCGCCCGCTCTATGCTTTTCCTCCTGTCTCACTCCTGCCTCAAGTGCTGGAGCGTATCAAGGAGAGCGGATGCTCAGTACTGCTAGTTGCTCCATTCTGGACGAATCAGACCTGGTTCCCAGCTTTGATGCGACTGAAAAGTACTGCCCCGTGGCCGATTCCAGTGAGGAGAGACCTCCTCTCACAGGCCAAGGGCTCGATTCTGCATCCTCACCCCGAGCTTTGGTCCCTACACGTATGGGCCATAAACGGGTACCCGCTAACCTCCCAAGAGGAGTGTTAGACACGATCGAACAAGCTAGGGCTCCGTCTACTAGACGGCTCTACGCTTCCAAATGGTCGGTGTTCTCTGGATGGTGTTCAGATCAAGGTCTGTCACCACTTCAGTGTGGAGAACCGGAGATTCTCTCCTTCTTGCAAGAGCTATTGGATAAGGGAAGAACCCCATCCACGCTCAAAGTCTATGTGGCTGCCATATCAGCGTTCGTTAATCCAACGCTTGGCCGTTCACTAGGCAGGAACGACCTGGTGGTCCGCTTCCTGAGAGGCGCCAGGAGGTTAAACCCTCCAAGGCCTCCTTCAGTCCCCGTTTGGGACCTTTCTACAGTGTTGAACGCTATGAAAGGGGCCCCTTTCGAGCCTATTCACTCAGTTGACATGAAACACCTGTCTCTCAAGACCGTGTTTCTTTTGGCTCTCGCTTCAGTGAAGCGTGTGGGAGACTTGCAAGCGCTCTCAGTGAGAGCTTCTTGTATGGAGTTCGGGCCAAACGACTCTATAGTCGTATTGAAACCGAAGCATGGGTACGTGCCTAAGTCCCTCAACACACCGTTCAGGGCTCAGGTCATCTCCCTGTCGGCCATGCCGGCCTCAGAGGACGGAAATAGCTCCCTTTGCCCGGTCAGGGCATTAAGAGCTTACGTGTCCCGCTCCGCTGTTTTTCGACAGACGGAGCAGCTCTTTGTTTCGTTCAGCGGGCGCTCCAAGGGACGAGCCGCAACGAAACAGAGTCTATCTCGATGGGTAGTGGACGCCATTGCGCTAGCCTACGCATCTAGAGGCTTGGAATGCCCTTTGGGCATCAGAGCACATTCCACGAGAGGCATGGCCTCTTCATGGGCTTGGTATAGCGGAATCTCGTTACATGATATCTGTATGGCGGCAGGCTGGGCCTCCCCGTCTACATTTATTAGGTTCTGTAACCTAGAGGTTCCTGCGTTGCAGGCTAAACTGCTCTCGGTCTAGAAGACTATGTATAAGTGTTCCTGCCCCGCGCTGCGGCCCAGGTCACTTCAATGGTAATATGTACAAGTGCTCCTGCCCCGCGCTGCGGCCCAGGTCACTTCAATGCCTAATATGTATAAGTGTTCCTGCCCCGCGCTGCGGCCCAGGTCACTTCAATGTTTAAGCATCACTCACTGACAATGTGTCCCATGAGCATGCGTTTACCCTTCATATATATCTATATTACATATATATGCTATTATGCCTTAAGAGGCACTACTATAAGGGATGATGCTATTTAGCCGCTCTCCCTATACTTCTTGGGGTAGGCGCTTGTATACCAGGGCGCGCGCGCCCTTAGGTGTCTGTGTCGATCCAAGAACACGCACGGCGGTTTGCATAGGGTTCCCGTAGCGTTCTTCGACGCAGTACGAGAGAACTCTACGTAAGAGAACGTACTCGGTTACTAACGTAACCTCGGTTCTCTCTAGGAGAGGGAACGAGTACTGCGTCTCATGCCGTGCGTGTCCACGCTGCGTCGCTTCATTGACGAAAATCGGCGTGTTAGACAGCTATGCTCGTATTTATAGGCCTAGGCCACGCCTGTTTGGGCGGGAGGTGACGCAGAAGGGCGCGAAGCGTCCTCATTGGTCAGCGTCCTGGCCTCGCATAGGCTGTGCTTTTCTGGCAGAGCAGCCAATGGGTGAGCTGTATTGCTCCGCCTAGGTTGTATGCTTCAGAAAAGCGTTTTACAATATTACAAAATTAAGGATTAATTTTTGGCTTCAATCTCGACAAAGAAATATCTTTCCCGTAGCGTTCTTCGACGCAGTACTCGTTCCCTCTCCTAGAGAGAACCGAGGTTACGTTAGTAACCGAGTACGTTCTAGTATGACCCTAGCAGTTAGTCAGGGGCAGTCAGTCTTAGTTTTCGGCATCAAATTAGGCTAATCCACGTTTTTATGTAACTGATTAAAATAGCTAATTTTTTTAATGTGTATTTCTAACTTATAAGACTAGTCTTAGGTTTATGCAACCGACAGTTCAGCGGAAACCCTGCCCTGCAGCAAATTCTTATGATTTTATTGGTCATCATCTATAGGCCTACCAAACGTACCCCTAAATGATGTTTTATTAACAAGGTTCGGGAGGAACACGTTCTAATGATCAAGCAATCAAGTAACTCCAACCAGCTGTCATCAATCAGTAATCAACAGATCCACTCAATCAGCATGAGTAAAACCCATAAATATTCACAGTCAACTCACCCTTATTCCTCGACAGTTTTCAGCATCCCTCCACCACCCCATCTCCTTGCATGGCTATCTTCCTAACCAGAGACGGGGGGGGGAGTACTCTGGGTTCGGGCCCAATTTCCGAGCTCGGAGCCCTCCCCCCGGACAGCACGCCAAATACGCATAAACCTTTACTCTCTGATCATTCGTAAGTGTGAACTCGTGAAACCCACGTTTCTCAAAGGAAAGGCTGCGTCCTGCGAAGGTTGCAAATCTCGGCTGCCACGTCATGTCGCTGAAGGCCATCTCAATTTGAAGGATCCTTTGAAGGCAGCCTTCGTTTCTTCGCCCTTCATTCGGCATGTTTTGAAGGATGCATCGGATGTATCTTTCACAGCCTTAAATCACCCACAATCCTTTGCACACATTCCAATTCACAAAAATAAACTTATGGAAAATGAGCTGGTTCTGAGCTTGTGTGAGTTTATTATGAAATGTAAGACAAAAATTGTGTTTTCTGACATGAAAGCAAAGCATATATGTTATCTTTTGTTTTGCTGTAAAATTTAGTGTAAATGTATCACTAACACTAAACTGCCAATAATGCAAACCACTGGGAGATCACAGACGGTTGTCATTCAGTGCATTACAAAAGGCAGTTAATATTATAATACATAGTATTTTCGTGTGGGGACGGGAACATGCGCACTTACTAGACTTTAGCGTTTAATTGCTGAGGACATACAAGTCTCAGAAGGACTGGACTAGGAAGGATGAGTAGAATTTTAATTTCTGGGTATCATCCAACAAAGTCTTTGGTGAGTAGTATCCCATCAACTTATTAAAATTCTATCCATGTTTAATTTTTATGGTAATAAAAAAAGTCAGAAAATGGCTTTAGAATGGTTTTATTTGTTTTAACTGAAACATTTCAAGGCACCAATTATAACAAGGCTCTCAGGTATTACAACAATTAGGAAATTCCTCACAAAACAGTAAATTATATTTATAAAGACCAACAACAAAAATTCAACAAAACATTCCCTGCATTGCCCTGCAGTCTGTTTATTTTTTTTATTTTTTTTTACAAAACCTTCATGAAATTAGCCAAGGGGAAAAAAATCAAAATAAAGAAAATAAAGATTTTTAAATAATCTTTTTGTCTGATGATACAAATGTATACTAACAGAAAACTCTAGAATTGGATATCAATAAGTGTTTTTCTTTGCATAAGGAAAAACCTCCATTATCAGTTTAAAAAAAAAAATCTAAAGATATGGCCTATTACAATAACGCTAATGGCTGTTTAAGCAATAGAAAACCACAATTTGTAAGTATATGTATATATATATAGAAAAAAATAGATATACTATCCCAAAATGTTCTTTTAGAAACCCAAAGCTTTGCTAAGCAAAAAGTTTAATGTCAGAGTTTAATGTCAGCAATATCCAGTCCTCTTTCTGGAGAGCAGTACGTTGGCTCGGTTATGTTTCTAATTTCCTATGATGAAAGCTATTCCAGCTTTCTGAAACCAATTTTTGTTTCAGGTCTTTTGTTCTCAGATTGCCCTAAACGGACTGGACATCTGTGCAGTGAAAGAAAAGACTGCTCAGATTACTGGAGCCTTACAGCTGTCCAGGTGAGGAACTGGATCACCTACTGTCAGAGAGCAGTGACAAGAGCAAATCAACACTCAGTTCCATAGAGAGATACAAATGTTTTAGTGTACATGATAAAACTCAAACTTTTCAAGTACCACCGTAAAAAAAGGACATTAAAGCTGGGAATGACGGCGGTCATTGTGCATATTTTAAATATTCTGCCTCTAAGACTGAAAACAAAAATACATCTCTTTAAATGCTGCAGTTATTTAGTACTCAGTACTTTAAACACAACATGATTCTCTGGTAACATGATACATCAGATATGTCTTTCTCCGCAAGTAAACTTCAAACGTTTTCCTTCTAAAACAACGAATCAGCTTTTGTTTAAAATGTTGACAACGTCTTGGCAAATGCAAACTGCTAAGGTGATTTTCTTTGGATTCGTTTTACAGTTGCTTCAAGTCTTTCAGAAACATCCCATTAACACTTAGAACACAAGACACAACATACTGCAGTCTAGTCCATGCTAGTAAGTGCACTGCCAAAAGACACAGAGTACCTATTCAATTGTGCAAGCAATTGTATCAAGGTACAAAGCAGTTTTTACACCCAGAGCGTCTGTACTTTATATCCTGGAGTCTCACTGTAACAAAACTGCATCGAATTTCTGACTGTCTTTTCCCTTTTGTAGGTGCACATCATTTTGACCATCTGACTGCGAGAGGTAGCATGAAAAATACCATAACACCTACTGACAAATAACTTTTGGGACAATGTAAAAATGAAATCTCTCATTTCCTGATCTTACAGTACACTGTAGGTTTACTCGTCCTTGAATGTGAGCTAAAGAACCAGCCTGCAGTACAGCTATAGTCCCGTACACTACATGAGAGTTTGCCACATGATCGAGAGGGTTTATTGACTGTGCGTGTTGCGTTCTGACAGCATTCTCGTGGAGCGAGTGTGAAGTGCTCTGTTCGCCTCTCTCCCTGAGTACAGTACGATTGTTCTGAATCTGAAGCTACTGCCGGGCCACCATGCAAATATATTAGAGTAACACACTGTACATAATCATAATAATAGCAAACTAAAGCATACAAGCTGCCAGCATATAAAGCCTTATGCCATACAAAAGCCAAAAATCTATCCTGCAGATTATGAAATACAAAACAAGAAGGACTGAAGTACAAAATATATAATGTAATAAGACAAGTAATCCAGAAAAAAGAAAAAAAAACTAGTTGTGGGATGAATTCCTCCTGGTTTGTGTTAAAGGACAGGTGGCTACAGCTCAACTCTTCTACATAATGGAGCAGTTGTCAAGTTTGGGTCCAACCTGAGAGTGAGAAAGTGAAAGAGTGTGAGAGTGTGCGAGAGTGAGTGAGAGAGAGAGAGAGAGAGAGAGAGAGAGAGAGAGAGAGAGAGAAGAGAGTGTGAGAGAGAGAGAGAGAGAGAGAGAGAGAGAGAGTGTGAGAGAGAGAGAGAGAGAGAGAGAGAGAGAGATTATATGTAAATATAATAAGACTGCTGTAAACAATTTATTATGCTTTTGTTCTACATTAATATTAAATAAATTACAGCATTATATTAATAATGAAATTCATCACAAAACATTATATTATAATTTGATGACTGTAAGACTAAAAGCATTAACAAAAACATAAGAATCTACAAATGATATCTATTTTAATAAATCAATTTTAACTTTTTTTTTTAAATACAAAATCTTTCAAAAATAAAGACAGAGAAATCAAAATAAAATAAAATACTGTTGCAACTGAAGAAGAAAAAACACAAACCTGTCTGGGTTTGTCATTGCTCACGATGAAGTGTGAGGGTGACACAAAAGCTTCGGGCAGCCCCCCTCCACTGGTGAACGAGCGGGACACACTGGACACTCCCGAGCTGGCCGACACACAGGTGTTGTTTCTATCTGACGGCTGCCCGCACGAGCCGCAGAGCACCGTACGGCTGCGGAGGTTGTACTCACTATCCCCGCATGTGCTATGGGCGGCCTGCAGGTGGAGACAGTGAGTGGAGAATATCAGAGGACACTGAGACGGGTACTGGACCTTAATATAGATGAAGTATGGCTGCTCTCTCAGTTCATTTTAGTGCTATGATTCACTGCAAGAAGGCTACACCCAAACAACCCATTAACAAAAGTGTATACAATATACACCACATATTGTGAGAAAGATGCGTTTACATGCACTTTTAAAAGTTTGATTTCAGTCAGGCTAAGGCAAAGTGTCATGATAAAGCTTTAGTCTGACTTTGTGAACTTTAGTCTGACTTGTAGACTTTGATTATATGACTGTAGCTCAACTTCGTCCAATATGCGTACGTGTCAATAGAGACAAATGGTCTCTGTTGCGCACTTACATTGTCCTAAGAACTCATGTTTTCATTTAAACCTGGTAAAACTAAATGTATGCAAAAAAGATAATGAGATTTACTATATCAACTGAGATGTGCTAGTGACTAATGTACCATTTCTTCATCTTCCTCATCCTGGAATAGAGTGCGTGTGACCTTCCTCATGGCCATTTCCTGGAAAAACGAGAAAAAAGCAAATTAGTCACTTAGCGACCTCGAATTAAATACAAAAAGCTGGTTGGATTTTTTTAACATGATCCCACCTCCCCACTGGCGCTGACGAGGGTCGTCTGGAACAGATCTCCACTGCCCCATGAGTTCTGGGTCTTCCACACCAGGTCAGAAGGAGGGTTGTGGGTTCCTCCAGCTCCTGAGGCCCAAATCTGACAACAGAGAGACACTGAAGTGAGTCAGGAATTTAAATACAAGCTAAAGGTGACTATTACGTTGAAAATCGATACGTACTGTGACGGTCTGTCCCGCCTTCAGGTTAAATTTTGGTGGGAACTTGTAGATGATGGGAGTGCCGGAACCAATCTGCCTCTTTACCTGCCAGTGACCCAGAGTTTGATCCTGGGAGGAGGAAGAAGATTCATTTAATAAAAAGTAAATCATACTTAATTCCTCCTAATTGAGCACCAAAGTTCCTTCTCACCTGGTCGGACTTGTTACTGAGCCTTACGTATTTGCCCTCCATGTCAACTTCGTCCACGGTCACGCGGCCACTAGCAGAGGCCTGCTGGGAAACGCGTGTGCGAGTGACACCGACCACGCTGGAGGCATCGCTGTCATTATCATTCATGCGCCGTTTTTTAGCGCTGCCAGAAGAGGTGCGACTGGTGCTGCTTTGGACCACACGTGCGTGAGAGCCAGAACCAGAAGAGCGGGTCACAGTCACCCCACGGGCAGGAGGGGGACTCGGGGAGAGACGCAATCTAAACAGAGAGCGGGATGGTTTTAGAGTTACTCCATAAGGCGGTCAGTCACAACAAGTCCAATATTATAATTATTATAATATCTTAATTTGAGGGCTTTACTCGTTACTCTTTGAGGGCTTTGCAAATATTGATTTATGCAAATACTTTAATCAGAATATTATTAATGCTTAATTAATGTTATTATAATGAATATTATTAATGTCTTAAATATAAAAAATATTACAATTAAAAATAGTATTTATTAATATAGTAGTATATATTAATATAATCTAAGTTAGATCAAAGGAATGTATTAAAATAGATAAATAAATGTTGTGTTAATATTTTCAAATAAACCTTTTCTTATATCTAACTTTATTAAATATTAAGCTGAAAATAGCTGAAAAATCAATCCAGCATAAACAAGACAGCTGAAATATCAATCCAGCAAAAAGTAATTATTTAATAAATGATAAAATAAATATGAAATATGTTATTTAATTAACTTAACTTAACTAATTTACAATATTTATAATATTTACTCAGCAAATACTGTTGTACGCAATCAATTAGATTAATTAATCAGTATACTATTTTATTAGTATTGATCATTTCAGACAAAAAATATTTAAATGGTTTTATTAATGTAATATAAAAAAACATTATACAAAAAAATCTGAAAAATCTATCTATTTGAATAAATGATCAAATAAATATGAAAAATATTTTAATCAACTTTTCAATAATTATTCACTTATCATAGTATAATGAAATGTAAAATTGTATTACAATTTAAAGTGATTGACAGCTCTATTATTTACTAGTAGCACCTGTTAAAAAAAAATAAAAACATAAAAAAAGGCTTTCTGCATGTGTGCAGTAAGCAATATCCCATCTCTCACCTCTCCTCCTCGCCCTCCAGAAGCTTCCGGTAGGCGCTGATCTCCATGTCGAGTGCGAGCTTAATGTCCAGCAGCTCCTGGTACTCGTCCAACTGTTGCTGCATGCGCTGCCTCATTTCAGCCATCTCTTTATCCTTCTCCTCCAGACGCCGGCGCATGATGTCCCTCTCTCTGGATAGGGACTCCTCCAACTCACGGATCTTCGCCTCACGAGCAGCCAACTAATGAACCGGGCAATTAAAATAATGTCAATTTAGAATGTACACATTTGAGGTTATTTAGGTTTGATCTGTAAAGTTGTCCTTTTGCAGTGGGACTACATGCATGCTAGGTGGAAGAATGTCAAATTACTGTGTGTAAGCAATCTCATTTCAGAGGGTGGAGTTATTCTCCATTAAAAAGTGATTATCAGGTAGTTCTATTGTTAGAGCGTTACTGTCCATATGTACAGGTGTGAGGAATTGCCAGTACTTTAATAAATACTTGAAGTCACCATGAAATCAAAATTGACAATACTTATTTTTAATGGAATATTGCAGTAGTTATTATAAATAATTTATCCATGCACGTAATTTTTTTTTTAATTCATGTATGCTCGTAATCTTTAATTAAACTAGTTCCCTCCTGCAACATCTCTTCTCCGATGATGCGCTTATGGGCGGGACAACCTGTTACTCACATGAGATCACAGCAATAGGAAACCACAACAATCTAATTATCCAATCAATTTTAGATGGACAAAATAAAGTCCCTACTTTTATCTTTTTCGAGAAGTCATTTTACTCACAATAAGGAAGAAAAGACTATTGGAACTTCTGTTTCATGCCGACTTTAAAATGTGTGTGTGTGTGTGCGTGTGCGTGTGTGTGTGTGTGTGTGTGCGTGTGTGTGTGTGCGTGTGTGTGTGTGCGTGTGTACCTGTTTCTGCAGTTGAGTGAGCTGAGAGGTCACACCCTCAATCCTCAAACGTGTCTGCTGCAGTTCCTCATGGGCAGCTCCCACCAAACTGCTGTTCCTATCAGCCGAGTGACGAGCATTCTCCAGCTACACATATATAACACAGGATGACATTTAACTGACAGATATGCTGCATGTCTTTATACATAAAAATGTCTCAACAAATACAACTGGCAACGCATTAGTCAGCAAATATGTATGCAAGGCGGGCCAGTTCAATGGTTTAACAAAGTGCCCCTGGGTAAATACAGATCCTCATACTATAGTTATTTGGTGGTTCTCTCTTTGATTTTTATATTACCTTGGAGTTGTAGGTCTTCTCAATGTCGTCCTTGTAGATGCGAAGCTGCTCTTCGTGTTGTCGACGAAGTTCAGTCAAAGCTTCAGACAGTTTACTCTCAAAGTCCTGCTGCCGGCCACTGTCGATTTCCACCACACGCGACTCATACCTGCGCTTAGACTCACGAAGCTCCTGTAGAAAGACATCAGGTTAGAGTACAGAAAGTCCAGAAGGTCTTTGATAGTTTTAGAACTAGTAGATATGTTAGCAGTGAATTCTAAGACGTTGTGAGTAAAAATGTGCATGAGACAGTGTAATTATTTTCATTGGAGAGCTCAGCATAAGTAGATTTGTTCGCGAGACCTCAGAGTAGATGTTCTTCTGGAATTCCAGCTCCTCTTTCAGGGTCTGGATTCGGTTCTCAGCATCCACACGTCGTAGCATTTCATCCTGTAGCTGCTTCTTAGCATCGCTATGACTGCCCTCCAACTGCAATACACATATTCACTTTACTAACTTCTATATAAAAAGCAATGCACTGTGTAAAATACTAACTGAAAACCTGTTACCATGTTTGTCTCGTCATATAAAAATATCTAAACATTTAACCAACATCTAATGCAAGAGGTCTTTTGACTCTTTTTGTCTAAAATAATTTTCGAAGACCCTCCTAATCTAAGCTGATACATACTTCTAATGTAATAAAACCATAAATAAAATATAATTAAAAAATATAGTGTCAGTTTAATGATGTATATCTTTTTTATTATTATGTATTATTATAAATTTTTATGTTAATTTAGCTCAATTTTAAGACTTACTGGGGCCCACAAGAAGTTTGACGAGGCCCCCTATTGGCCCCAGTCCCTTGATCTAAAAAAAAAATATTTACTTCAGACAAAACAAAAATTGTTTTGAGAAAATGCAAATTAATTTAATTTTGACAAAGTATTTTCTCCTTTTCAAAGCACAAATCTAGCATGATTTAGTGATGTTTATGCTTAAAACTAAATACAATAAGGTGTGAATAATACGAAATAATAATAAGAAATAATAAGGTATGAAATATACACTTAAATCAAGATATTTTCTCAGAGAACAATTCTTAATATATTACACAATACAATTTGCTTCTCATGTAACTTGTCTTGTTCTAAGAAATACTCATTTATATTTATTTATTTTAAACTTTTTTTAAGCCAATATGTATTAAATGAATATGCCTCTTTTTAATGTGATTTTCCCGCTAAATATAAATATATATGTGAAATAGAACTTTAAATAATATTCCCTTAAGCAAGCATTCCTTTAGATGATTTAAAAACATATTTTAGTGTATATATTACCGGTACATAGATAATCCCTCTGTAGCAACCTGGGCTAAAAGTAAACTGCTTAAGCGCCTAATATTGAATTGATCTTTGTGGTTTAAACTTGCAACCTTTTGGTCAATAACCCAGATCTTTGACCACAGCACCACACCATCCAAACCCTTAGATATAAAGCTTTGATGTAGTCATCACCTTGGCCAGCTGGGCTTTCAGGTCTCTGACTTCAACCTCCAGTGATCTCTTCTCCCCCAGTGCTGTGGAGAGAGACGCATCCTTGGAGTTAAGCAGAGCCTCCAGATCCTTCAGCCTGGCCAGAGCCGATTCCAGATCTGCCTCTTTCTTACTGTTTCTACAGTCATAAAAATACAAAGACAACATTAAAGCATGTAGACACAGAGGAATACAATTACCTCAATTAGATTCAGTATAGTTGGATTATTATATGCATTCATGCATGTTGCGGGTTGAGTGGAAAGTCTCTTATTTTTCAGAAAATTGGAAGCAATCTTGTCGGCTGTCAGAACTGATCTAAGACTAAAATATGAATCTGATTTATATCCAAAACTTGACTGAATATGCTTGCAACGTAGGAAGGCAAGAATAATCAGTTCAAGGCAAATGAACATCAGCCTACAACTTTTGCCTGGGATTTTGTACCTAAAGCAAGGAAAATCTGTAAACAATAACCTTAAAAACCCTCTCTGAATCAGAGCAGGAGTTGGGACTCCAACAGTGAATTTAAACCATGTGTGCACGATTGTAGGGTTGTTCATTTCGAAGTTTCAGAAAGGAACCACACAAACCTTAATAGAATCAGAATGGTAAACACTTCAATAAATAAAAGATGACTGGTCATTTTATTATGGTATGAACTGAATTAAGGCAAAGTGAGGTTTAGGTTTGCAGTTTTAAAACACAGAAGTATAATAAGGCCAGAAAATGGTCTCTCTCAAAACAAGTGTTTAAGTTTAGAGTTCTTCTCTGCGCATTCCCAGATCAGATTTCACAAGGTCTTTAAAATAGCTGCTCCAAATTTAGTCATGTGATTGATGACCAAACGGGGCTTGGAACAATTAAAACTCAACCACACTTCAGTCCCTAAAGGACCTTTCCCAAACACACAACTTCTTCCAAACTCCACTTTGTACACTCAGACTACAACTACAACTAGACTAAAACTCAACCTACTAAAGCTACTAACTACTAGAGCTTGTATTCTGTTCTCTTCGACTCTATGGGGCATTCCATCGCACCTCCTTCCTGAGAGACGTTATTCAAAACACTTCCCATTCATGACAACAGAGGTTTTGTTAGGTCACATTCTCCACTTTACAGCCACATATTTCAATAAATGGTTCATGAGCCTAGGAACATGAAAAAGCGTTAAATGTATTTGAGTTAACTGCCCTGACTGAGATAAAAGCCTCTTGAGGCCTAATCTGCATTACTACTTAATGATTATTAGGCTAAAGAAAATGTGTACGAGTATGTGAAAGCAACGTACTTGTAAAATAATAGTTCAATAAAAAATATTTTTGCAAAACTAGTTAATGAAATTCTAGTTACACCACTGATATTTTATGCAAAAATATATGGAAGGGAAGATTTATGCGAGATGTTTGTCAGAGAGGCTTTTGAGGCCACATTCATCACTATTTTTGAGGAATTGTCACTGAAACTGAAAAAAAAGCTCACAACTCTGTATTTTAGCTGTTCACTCTACAGAAATTAAAACAATCAATGTTCCTCAGCAGGATATGGTGTTTATGTGGAAAAAAACAGCCTAAAATGGCTCATTAAAATGTTTAATAGACACAGAGAGAGGGGTGACGGTGAATGTCTGACTCTGTGGGTTACAGTAAAGGTGTGCAAGCAGTGGGTGGGCACATCAAGAGACATAACCTCTACGGTTTAGGATATTTGGCTATTAAAAACCAGCCCGTTCCTGTCAGCACGCTAAATGTCCTGTTTTGTTCACATTCACAGTGGAGCAGGCCACATTTGGAGGAAACAAGCTTTAAGAGCCTCCTGTGGTGTAATATTTTAAAGAATAGGTCTGTTATTTATTCTGTTGTCTTTTATGTCATTTTTTTTCTGCCACTGTATTTGTTTTCTGTTTTTGTTCCAAACATCTCCAGGATCTGTCCACAGGAAGCCCAAACCACCCAGACGCTTTTAAAGTAGACAATAGAAGAACACGTGTTAATGTCACACTCTGTGCCGGGCCACACTGTCCTTGTTGACTGGACCAACCTGGTCAAAGGTTTACACTGCAAATGGTCAAATCTGAATGAATTCAGTTTTGTGTGATGGCAGCTAAAGAAAAACAACTGCAAAATAAAGTGTATTACAGCTAATATGTTGAGAAAAAATTATATAAAGCTATGGCAGTTGGAAAACGGGAGAACAGAGAACTTCAATAAAAGCATTCATTCCAGTAAGTTTTCATTAAAAAGTGTGTATTTTGTGTGCTGGGTTGTCCCATGTGTGTGTGAGGAAAAAAGGGAATAGGGTTTGGCTTGGCATCTTGGAAACAGTGGAAACATTTCAGGCACAACAAGAGCCAGTTGAGGGAGAGAGAGAGGGGAGGAGAGGAATGTACCAGCTCCTCTATGAATCACAGCTATCTTTGTCCTCTTTTGTGACGAAAAAGAAAACCACAAAAAAGCCCTCTAAATGTTTTCTGTAGTGTTACCATGGCAAAGTGGTGTGGAAATATGGCACATGTGGCCATCTCTGAGAAAATGTTGACCATGAACAGGGTATACCCAAAAAACTAGAGTCAAAACCCTCAATTTGAAAGCTTACAGTCAAACGCAGATTCAAATTTTCCACAGAATAAGAGTAAATCAAACTGGTAGAAATTCCTTATAGTGCACTTATGAGTCCAAAACCACACAACTTAGCTGTGGACTTGCACGCACACAACACAAACACACTCAGGGCAAAGTAAATGCCCTGACAAAATCATCTGACTAAAAGTAAATCACCTGACTGAAAGTCTACAAGGACATTCTCTGAATTTTGGTCATTGAAGTGTCTCTTTAAACCTATATTTACTTTAAAAACTACAGCTTGACACATCTCACAAAAAGCACCATATAACAGACAGCCTTCCCTTCACCTGCAACAGCTGGAGGCTTTGAGGGGAAAAATGACCATAGGCGTTCATCAAAGCACTTGTAAAACCATAAAAAGAGTACATAGTAAAACTGCAGTCTGACACAACACTTCATCAATGTGATAAAAGGCTGGAGAGCTTGTCAAATCAAATGTTTTTTTGTTTGTTTTTTTGTAGCTCAAACAAAAACATTTACTACAATCTATATTAGTTCAATATATTTTCACAGAATACCAGCAATGTTTAGGTATGCAAATACATAGTAGGCCTAGGTATCTTCAGCCAGGCGTTTTTTTAATTACCATTTTATGGTTTTATAACTGGACAAAGTTTAAGCCTGTATGTCTATGCAAGTGTAACATCAAGGAATTTGTTAGGGAATCTGTTTAACGTCTCAATATTAAAAGTAATATTCTTCCTAACTTGACAACAACAACTTTATTTCAGCATGTTGAAAAGCAGATAAGCTGAATGAACAATAAAGTTTACTAGGTTGAAATACAGAGTAAAAACAAACTGCTGCCATTCAACTCCTTATCACTAAAGCCCAAGCTCTGCCTCCTCATCCTCCATTCAGCTCCACAATACACCGATTCACTGCTTTTGACGTCAGTTTGACTTCAACTTTCCATTTAAAGCACACACGTGAGTCAATCTTAAAACAGAAATGTTTCAAACAGGGGTTCCCCATTTCCCCACTGTACTATGAATAAACGTTTCCTTTTTAATTGTTGAGGCGATTCTGACTCACTCTCGTCGGCTGCAGGTCCACCATGAAGTCTCCATGGAGACAGAATAAAACACACAGAAGGAAAAACGTATGGTCAGAAGGAAAAAGATGGTGATAGGGTTGTAAAATATGCTCTTAATATAAACATAGACCTCCAAATAGACCATTCCAGAACCAGAATTGGCCCATTGTAATTGTTTGAAATTTGAGAATAACATTAAAATCTTCTAAAGACATAAATCTTTACACACAAACTTACAGCAGCTAGGAAAGACTCGACTAAGCATGACCTATAGATATTAATCTTTACAACATTTATTTTTTTCTCATTTTTTTTCGAACTGAGGGATGAGTCTAAGTCTAAGTTTTCCTCTAACACTACCTGTTATTGTATACAAGAAACAGATCTCTTAAAGGACTTTCTGTTCCAGATGGTTGAGCAATTTTAAATTCAAATCATATCTAAAACATCAAGGGGTTAGCAGGTTGATGCAGATACCCAGAGGCTTGTTAGTTTTAAAGAATGATCATGGCTTGTCTAGGCTATATGTGCTTATCTAATATGTCTTTAATAATCTAAATGTATGCTCATTTCATTAACATTACAACAAAAAGTTAAATCTAGATAAATAAATATGTCCACATTTTCAGCATTTGCTTGTACAGCTCACTACACTGACATTGCAAACAATAATTTTTCAATCAGTATTTTGTCTAGATTTTCTGTTAAAATATTTCACAGAAATGTTTTTGAAGCAAGATACATTTATCATTTATCTACATATATCCAATGACATGATTATCAGTTATATTAATCCTTTCATTAAAATGTAATTGTATATATATACAATAATTTGTTTGTATATGCATCTTTTATCTATATTACCCCTTTTTATGTTTTACGAATAAATCATATTAAAAAACAACTTATAATAAAAATTTTTGAAGCATATATCTTGAATTAAAGAAAATAATTAAACTAAAACAGACAAAAACATTGATTATGAAAATTACATCTGAATTGTATCGAAGGCATTTTTGTTCGAAGTCAACATGTTATAGTCTCTTATTAGACTCTTATTATCATTATGAAAATGTATGATCCTGATGGTGGTTGTGAAGGGTGTGGTCCTACAATCAGACGAGCTCCTGTAACTGACTGAAGCTGAGGACTCAACACAAAGAAAACATTATTCCTGCTCGGATTCATGAGCACATGACAGATGCTAAAAGCAGTTCCCTCAGAGTAAAATACTGTTCCGTGATTTATCTGATCCCTCTGTCTAGTCTGGCACAAATTATCACAATATTTAATGTAAATTCAAATATAAACAGCCTTTTTGTTAGCCTGGGTTTCCCCATACTGCCTTTGCGCAGCGCGATTTTATTCACGCTGAAAGGCACAGAACGGGGAGGGAGCAGCAAGACGATGACGACATCTATGCGACACAACTAAGCAGTTTGTTTATATCTATGGATTCAACATGGCAGCAGACGCGAATCTACCTTTTGATGCAGCCTTAGATATTACACAAAAATATCTTACCCATCGTCTTCTTCCTTGTCTAATTTCTGTCGCTCTACATACGTCATCTGGTATAATGGAAACGATTGGCTATGAGCTACGTACAGGCGCATTTGATAGACATTCTTAGCACCCAATAAACGGCGCCGGGCATTCGTAAACCACGCCTCAAATACGAGAAAATGTACATGTGGTTCCCAGATCCAAGTCTCAATGAGAATTGGGTCTGGCGTTAGCCAGGCTACCTTTTTGTAGGGATTCTTCGGGAATTCTGGGAAGGGACAATCATGGAGGCCTGAATTGCAGCACAGCTAGGCCTCCTCTTTCATTTTTGCATGGGCAAATGTGTGTACACTCTTATATTGGAGTTAAGATCATATATAAATGCCTGCTAATGTCCATAAATATAAGTTTTGTTTCATACTTCGCAAAAGGGAAAATAGGCTGAGGTTCTGCCAGCGTGGCAGCTCTGCATTTAGGAGCCGATGATGACTCACTCTCTCCCTTACGCCCGTGGCTCACACACGCCACCAGAACACCAATTACAGTAACCCTCTCTCCTCCGTCTTTATACAAGCCCATTCTAACATAATCTGCATCGCAGGGTCTCCAGCCTTACAATCTAAACAGTTTCCACTGATTTTTCCATGGAATAAACAACGAGATTCCACTGTCATCTTCAGTACTCCTAATATAACGTTTGCCTGTTTGCAGCTGCCTCTGGTTAAGAATGGGATGGAGATGTTGTGTATTCTTGTGTGCGTTTGTTGTACTACTCTGCCAGTGTTCCCCTTTATTAATTATTTAGCAAAAGGCAAACATTACCTCAGGCTAAACATCACATGACAGTGCCACGTGACAATTCCTACTCTTTCACAACCACATTGAATTTTTGAACAGTTTTATGCAGAAAATACTACTGGCCATTTTCCTGCCCCCAAAAAAAAAAAGTCAGGTAATTTCAGTAACACTGAATATGTAAGGTATGTCATAACCATATTCCTTAAAGGTTAAAGTAAATTAGTCTTTTCAGTAACACTTTGTTGTCTGAACAGAGCTGCGCTGTGTTGCTTTACAAGGAAGCATCTCAGCACACAAGCTCACTCTGAATTCTCAACAAATCACTTGCAAATGAAAACCATGTTTGCATGTTTGAGGATGGGGATTACATAACTAACCGAATGAGTCAGTCAGTCCAAAGCCTTTCCAGATCCAACCACAACCAAATGAAGCACCAATGCATGCGAGTTTGGGATGAAGTGTAGCGTGTGAGCGCATTTAACATTTGACATTTTAAGAACAAAAGGACTGTAATATAGAGCTGAAAATTACATCAAAAGTGGGTAAGTGTCTACCCAAATATGTATGTGTATCTAGGCGATGTAAAAAAAAAAAAAAAAAAAAAAAAAAAAAAAAAAAAAAATTGATATGGCCATTATTTAAAAATTATTTATAATTTATGACTCAAAGCTCTTCAAACACGCTTGCACGCACACACACACTCCAGTATAGCATGGAGCAGCTCTTTAGTTTAAAAACTTTTTTTCATGACCATCATCACAACTAAATCTATTCAGATCAATGTAGAAGCTTCAACATCCCCCCATTCAAATCTCCTCTTTAAAAGTATTTAAATACGCAGTAACAAGACTGGACACATATACTACTCAATGCCTGAGAAAGCAATAGCTGAAATAATTTTTAAAAATCATGAATCGTTCCTCACACCATTATGTTATTTATTATTGGCATGACATCAAACAAGATAAAATATATTTTCCAGAATGTGCATATGTCTATATTAAAGGGAAAAAAATCTAGGCCAGAGATCCGGATCCGGACTATGAATCATTTCTCATAAATTAATGTAATTATAAACAAACACACAGCAGGAGGAAAACAAGAGGTGCTAATTGTCATGACAATGGAAAGCCACTTCACTGGAAGCAAAACTAGAAGTCACAAAACTAGATCGCTTTCCAGCTTAACCAACAAAGCTGTGTACAATGCAAGCAAGAATGCTTCAGAATCCCAACTGACATTTAACACATTTGGCAAGCACTTTAATTCAAAGCAACTTATCGTGTATTTGAGAAGTATGTGTTCCCTGGGAATCAAACCCACAACCATCTACCAGCTTTTTTCATTTATTTTTAGTCCTTGCAAATAAATTCTGCATTATTTAGTGCATTAGAAAGCTTCTTAAGAGAAAAACTGCAACTTTTATTTTTAGAGAAACTACTTTAACTATTACATTTATTGCGTATTATTATTTACAACAAAAGATTGCTGGACTGGACTAGCTTAAAGGAATATCCCTAATCTAAAACATTTGTGGACCCTTGCTAGCATTACACTCAAACTAAAAAATATTTTTTTACCAAAAAATAGTGAATGTTTGAAAGCTTTGATACAAGCCAGAGAAATGAAAATGTATGTCCCTAGATATTTAAAAAAAAAACATGAAACAAATGTGATGTTAAAATATCCTCACTGCATTCCCCTATTTACTGTAACATGAGGCAGTAAGGAGAGTTGAGGTCAGGATAGCAGGGGAAACAGAACTGTCCTACGGCAGTGATCACATCACAAAAAAAAGAAAAGAACAGAGAGGGAAAGAGAGAAAATGAGCCTGCTCCTCTCAGAATGAAAGAGATACTCGAGTCAATGGGAAAGGAGAGATGGCTCTATTCTGATGCATTTAGTGTGCTGAACACAGCTATTCGATCTCTCCGGAGCCGTTTGAACACACAGGTGCCCGCTGAAGATGATATACTATAGAGATCTTAGAAAGTTAAAATGAAGGAAGGAGAAGAATAGCCAAATATAGGGAAATCCCATTTTATTCCTTTTTAGGCAGGACAGCGCTGAACTAAACAACAAAACACTCAAGATCAAGCTTTTTCCTCATTGTCAACTGTCGCCTGAAGAATAACACTCAAAAATACACTTATTATGTGTAATTTTATTGGTAGATAGACACTCAGAATGACATAGGGGGATTGTTAATTTTAAACATGATGAGTGACTTGTGCAGGAAACTTATTAGAAGCATATGATAACTGTTTATTGCCATGTGTTTTACTCTGATAATGGAAAAGCCAGAGGGGGAAATATTTCACATTAGTAACTGAAACACTTGACAGACAACAGTAAAGTAACCTTAAATAAGGTTGTAATTACCACATTCATGAACCATGGTATTTGCGTGATAGTACATGTGTACTATGTGTGTAGTACTTTTTAGTTAGTGCATTAAATAATTTAAATGATCATGAGTTATAATTAAGCTTTCTAAGGCAGAATGTTTGTAAAACCCCACAGCACAAACAACCATGTTTGAAAGCTGTTAGCATGGTGGAGTATCTTTGTTGGATATTTGTAACCATAATGATAATATATGCACCAGGTAAGCCAGTCAATGAAAAACCTCTTGGTAACCTTCGTTCCTTGAAGTAGGGAACGTAGATGTACGTACCGACATGATTGGGAACATACAGAGGGAGGGAGTGAGTGGCAGGAAATGTCTCACTGAAGATTTTTTTTCCTGTTTGAAAGCTGCCAAATGTCTTTTCGTTTGCCCTTGAGCTATAACTTAAAAGAATGCAGACCATAAAAACCATTGAGCATTGAACTACTACTTAACAATAATATGAATATGATTTAATAAAAAAAAGAGCATTTACAGAAGGTGTATGAGGGCCTGGGGTCAAAGATAATAGTCTAAAATGACAGTGGTTTATTTTATTTTTTAAACATTAAAAATATATATATATTGTTTTCAAATATGAAAACATGTTAAATATGTTAAAACTTTTGGTAACACTTTAGTATAGGGTCCAAAACTAGTTTCTCATTAGCTGAATGACACTCAGGGCGGGGTCTATGCTAATAGAGCAGTGTCGTCAGCAGTTGTGGGCGGGGCTTAAACATATGTGACATCACAAAAGGTACAATCTGCAAGCAGCTTGTTCTGAAACATTGCTTATGATTTATGGTGATAAAAAAAGAGAGAGAGTGGGTGGATTTTTACCATTATATGGTGGTTTTGTGCACACACTGCTGACACACATTTATTTTCACACTTTTATCATGTAAAAGTTAATTTTGTCCCCTTTAAATAAACTTTCCCCTTTAAATAAACCCCTTTAAATAAACCCCTTTAAATAAACTATAGTGAGAAAGTGGACAGTGTTTTAAGAGACCACATGGCCAGAAATGCCCACAACTTAAGAAACACCCATATATAAACGGAAAAGGTGTCCCTCACCTGAAGACTTAACACTATGGAAGTAAGAGTGAAAAGGAGAGAATATATCAGTCATCTCAGAGAAAGAGCACATGAGTTAAAGACTAGTTAATGTTTTACAGTGATACAACTGATAAAGACTCTCTAGATCAATGCTCTGATCTTTTAAAGGATGCACTTTCTTTTCCCCAGAATCTGGGATAATGGAATGACTATGAAGATAAATGTCCAGATTACTGTCCCGACTCAAGCCTGAAAAATCATTGTATGAATGGGGGCTCAGGACACACCCGAAAATGCATGCAGAGTCAGAAGATGTGTAACTAAAAAGTAGATTAGAGTTAGTATTTTATATCATTTAGAGTTTAGACAAATACTGACTCATCTCAGAGCTCCTACTCTGGACCGTTTCATTGTATTGCCTAAACAAACACTGAGGGGATTACAGCATTTTAAATTAAAGGTAAGTGATTCTTCTCTTTTAGTATGAGTTGAAAGATGCATTTCATCTACATGTTTCCAGCTGTAGTCTTTCCACATTACAGTCATTCACTCCTACACTGCAGCTGTCAACAGAGTTCAAACAGCGACACAGACACAGAATACAGTCTTCTGTCTGATAATGCCCACAGAAGCCAAATGCTGCAACCGCAACAGCAGATACAGGCACATGTACTCTCACAGCATGTGCGCACACACAGCTGTACCTGCTGCATGACCCGGCATGACTCCCCATTCAAGAACTTGACTGACCATTCATTTTTTATAAACAATAATGTCATAAAACAATATTATATGTCAATGTACATGAGTGATTCCTTTAAAACAAGCCCTTTTAAACAACTCTGGGAGGATATATATATATATATACACATTAGTGCTGTTAAATAGATTAATTGCGTTTTATGGCGTAATAATATGCATTATATATATATATATATATATATATAGGCTGTGCAACGATTAATCGTGATTAATTGAATCCAAAATAAAACTTTGTGTTTACATAATATATGTGTGTACTGTGTAATATATATATATATATATATATATATATATATATATATATATATATATATATATATATATAGTAGAGAAATAAAGTAAAGAACTCTTCATCAACAACCAGTTTTAGTTGTATTGCATTTTACAGTTACGCTAAAAGGTTCTTTTGAGATGTTACGTTTTAGGTTCTTCACATAGCCATATTAGTTTATGGGTATTTTAAAGCACCAGTGTTTTATGAACTATAAAATAAAAAGTTATTTGTGGAACTTCTCCTGTGGCAAGAGCTACAGTACATAACCCCATTCGTTTTCTAACTAGAACATTACTGGAGAGTTCTAAGTCTAAGTTCTAAGAAAACATCTGCTAAGCACATAAGTGTAATGCAAATCTCTATCAAACTCACTGGAATAAAATAAGGCTACTGTTCCAGCATAGCTTTCTTTCTGAGGTGAGGGGTTAAAGTGAGAGTAAACAGTGCTTCCCCCACAGTTACTTAAAGCTCATGAGTCACCACTCAGTCCAGTCAGCACCTCTCACACACCCTGGCAAGGCCGCATGGTTGCTGTGGAAACCAAACACTTCCAAACAGCTCAGCTCCAATGAGTGTACGCATCCATCTGCATTCACCCATTGATGGACGCTAACAGGAACTCATGAGGGCTACTGAAACCCTGGGACTCTCCTTCTGACGACTTCCCCCATGAGTACAGTATAACCACAAGCCTTGTGAAATGAATGAATATGACTCACTACGCCTTTCCCTAACTTTTCAACTTGTTTCACATCATTCAGTGAAGGCACATCTTTGGCACTGATGTCTATTTGTCTTTGAACCACACCCTTGATGGGTCTGAACACACCTCTCCCCTAAACCAGGGCATTGAATAAGTCTACTACCATAGAGACAGCAAGATAAACAATCGATTATAATAACAATCACTGTGACTGGATGACAAATACTACATTGGTTCTAAATAAATAGGGATCATAAACTTTAATCAGTGGTATTGAATATCAGTGGAGTTTGGAATATCAGTCATATCAGACAGATCAAGTTCAAAGGACTAATGCAAGGATGCATGATGATTTTATGATGGGCAGTTAGCTCTTAAGTTTTATTCAGATGATCTCCTCTCTTACATAATGCGATTAGTTATTGCCGAACTATGTTTAAAAATGAATAAAACTCACAAAAACTTACAACATCTTACATTTAATATTGAAGATTTATAGATTTCATGTTGAAAAACATAATTGTCAGTAGAGATGCACAATATATAGATACCATATTGGTTATCATCTAAAATTCAAGATTTTTTATTCGACTAATACTATGTTTACTTGTTCATGCTCATTTGTCCTGCTTTTACATTTAGATTAGCGGTACTTTTGCCGTCATCTAACACTCAAGTTAATCTTCAAAAACACTAATAATTTAATAACACTTTAAATGTAATGTTTAAATATCCAAACATTAATTTTAATCTAAATGTAATAATAAACAAACTTTTATCGTTTTCATAATGTACATGATAATGTTACGATGCCTAAATTCACTTGTATAGCATTAAAATTATTGATTTTATGAATTTTTGTTGTCTTATTTAAAAATTTTTTTTAACAAAATAGTATAGAATTTTAGTATAAGCCATTTATTGGTTATCAGCCATAACATAAAGATAATTATTGTCTTATCATCCATCCCTAATTCTGACCATTATTCTAGATACAACGGCTCTAATATATATAGCCGTTCAAAAGTTTGGGATCATAAGATTTTTTTATAAAAAATATTCTCTTATGCTCACCAAGGCGCCATTTATTTGATCTAAAACACAGTAAAAAAAGTAATATTGTGAAATATGATTACATTTTTAAATAACTGTTTTCTATTTGAATATATTTTTAAAAAGTGATGGCAAAGCTGAATTTTATTAACTTTTTTACTCCAGACTTCAGTGTCATGATCCTTCAGAAATCATTCTAATATGCTGACTACCGATCCAAAACTTTTGAACGGCAGTGTATCTTTCACATACTTATTGGTTAAACATATACATTGCAAATATGTTATCTATCTTCTTTAATTACTGTGAAACTTAAAAGCATTTCCACGGAAGACACAGAAATGCTAAAAATGTGAAATCACTAATCAACCATCACACTAAACTTGTTGAAAAGGGAGTGGTGGCCAATCCAAACACAACAAAACACACCCACATTTACACCTCACATACCTGAGCTGCAGCACACTTTGTACTACACACTGAGCCAGAGATGGCGTGTGGTTGTGTCCACCCAAAGTTAGTAATTCGTTTTCCAAGGAAATTAATACTTTTCTCAGGCAAGGATATATAACATTTTCTAAAAAAAAGTGACAGCTAAGACAATGTTACAAAAGATAATGTTACAAAAAAGGCTGTTCTTTCGATCTTCCTGTTCTCTAAAGAATCCAAAAAACTTGCATCACGGTTCCCACAAAAATATTAGGCAGCACAACTGGTTTCAACATTAAAAATAATAAGAAATGTTGCTTGAGCACCAAATCAGCATATTGGAAGAATTTCTAAAGGATCATGTGACACGGAAGAAGACTGCATACTCAAAATTCAGCTTTGCCATAACATAAATAAATTACATTTTAAAGTATATTAAAATAGAAAACAGCTATTTTAAATAGTAAAAATATTGCAGCGCATTTCTTTCCATTTTTTGCAGTAGTTTTGATTAAAGAAACAGCTTATACTGTTGATTTGTTTTCTGTTCAATTCCATTATCATAATTTAATTCATTTTTAATTGAATTGAAAAATACATCAAACACAGCCTTAGTGACAGGAGCAATAAGCAGATGTTCAGTGGAGAAAATTGCCGTCATGGTTCAGCTAAATTTAGAGGAGGACTAGGCTGAGAGCCCAGGGGTCGCCCCGTTCTGCTCTTCAGGGTTAAACTTATCTCCTGGATGTGTGAAAGATTTCAGAGAGGAAAACATGGCAAGCCCTCAGTGTCTGCAGCTTGTCACAGTTTTGGACTGTAAGCCTCACTGTTCAAAAACTAAATCAGGTGGAATTACTGCAAGTTTCTGGATGGAATGAGTCATAGCAACTGCTACTGCTATAACACCAAACTCAAGAGTTACTCACTGGAATAGCACTGGTTTCCAGGATTAAAGGACTTGCTCACTCAAAAAAGAAGGGTGCTTTTAAACTTGAAAAAGTGCAGATGAACTCTGGATTTGGTACGACATGCATGACGTATGAACCATAATCTGCACACATCACATACCTGGCCTTCAGCTCCTTGTAGTCCTCGCGCACCTTGCTGAGCTCCAGTTGCAGTCTGGCTCGTTCTTTGGCCACCGAGTCCAGAGTCTTCCTGGCATCCGCCAGCTCGGCCTCGTACGCCGCTTTCATGCCGCCCAGCTCCCGACTGATCTCCGTCTCAGACTCGGTGATGCGCATACGCAGACCTGCGTTCTCCGTCTCCAGAGAGCGCACCTTATCGATGTAGATTGCCAGACGGTCGTTCAGGTTGCACAGATCATCTTTCTCCTGTAGCCGAGAGATGCGGGTGGGGGACAGGACGTTGGTCACCCCTCCACGGCTGCTTCTTTTCTGACTTGGAGTCTCCATAGCTGATTGAAACTACTGCTGCTATCCTGAAACGGTACAGGAAGTAGAATAGGATAGAATGAGGAGAGACATAATTCAGAGGTGATACGTTCAGCTATCTCTTATATTCACAGTATGACAGTTTGAAACTGATACTGCAATGTATTTATATATTTTTTTTTTTCAATTATTAACTCCATCCCTATCATGTTCCCTCCTCCCTACCCATCATCCTTCTCCCTCACTTTGTGTCTTATAGTTTCCGCCACACCCAACCTCTGATCACATCCAGATATGTTCAGCACAAACTTCCCAGAATAAACATTTAGTTCAAATCTCAACCACAGACTAATCTGGTTTAGATCTAAACCTCAGACTGCATTCACTGTAACTTATCTTGGACAAATTATCCAGCAGACACTCTTTGACACACTTTAAAGACGACTTGCCCAGATACACATGTCAAAGTCCCATTCACAGGAGGTCTGAGCACATGTTTGTTTTGGACGGAGGAAGTAATTCCAAACATTACAATGTGCTTAGACGGCACATGTGACACTCCCCCTCAACACACTTACAGCGGTAACAGGTCTTTTGCTGTACAATGATATTAAAAAAGCTATGAGAAAACACAAATGATATATACAAAATATGTTTGGGTCCATTCACATTCAGCAGAACTGCAAGTCAAAATGCCTGAATCACTGACCTTGTAAAGCAGAGAGAGTTTGGGTTAGCAAAGGCTCCTACAGCTGCTGTGTCCCGTTGAAACTGCAGAGAGAGAGTCTGTTCTGACTCTGGCAGAAACTCACGCCTCTTAGGGACGAGAGAGGAGGAGGAGAGCAAGTGAGGGCGGAGCTAGTGAAGTCTGACTCAGTGAGAACACACAAGGGAATAGAGCTTTTACTGCATCTCACGTGGTTACAAAATTGTCTCGGCTTATCATTTTTATTATACAATCTGCTACTTGTGAGGTAAGCAGTTTGAACAACAGACAATAAAATCCCTTTCTTGATAATGACTAATCCACAGCAATAAATAAAAAAAATGAATAGAATAAAACAATGCTTAAACAAATCTAATAAAAGTATAAATTTATTTAAGATAAATGTAGAAATTAATTTAAATTTAAAATACATTAAAAATGTTTTAAATAAGTTTTTTTTTTTTAAATCAATATTTCCACATAATGAATGCTAGTCCGAAGCGTTCTCCCGAAGAGCTACTCATCCAAACGCATGAGCCTGAGAAGAATATTCCTCATTCTTTCTTCCTAGAAATCCAGAATACATCCATTTGTTGCTGTAAGAGCTTTAAAGAGGAAGGTCACAGAAAACAGCCCTGTATTAAAAACTGGTAACTGCCTGGTATTTATTTCGGAGGGGTGGACATACGAAAAATAAATGATCCAATCAGGTGTCTTAGTAAAAGGAGAGAGAGAGAGTGGATGAGATGAATCCTTTTTGGAAAAGAAGGTTGTGCTTTAAATCACTCAAAACTTCTAACTAGTCACCTCCCATCAACTCCCTGTGGTGCATATTAGAGTTCAGGATCAAAACTGCACATCAGTGTTGTTATTGTACACTAAAATTAAAACAAAAAACAATCTTATTTTTTTATAATTAAAATAAATCTGAAATATAAATATTATATAAAAAACTTGAACTAAAAAGACTTGTTGAAGTATTGCCTTGCAACTAACTGAAATATGTTTTTAAGTTAGGCTAAACTTAAAAACAAAAACAAAACAAATGTTTCAGGGCTGGTTTCACAGATGGGGCTTCGATTAAGCCAGTATTAGGTTTTAGTTTAATCAAGATTAAAAGTTACTTTTATATATGTTCCTTGAGGAAAAAACATTACTGGTGTGCATTTTGAGACAAAACAATGGCGCTGACATATTTTAAGATATGTCAGTGCAAGTTGCTTTTAGTTAAAATAGCTCAAACATGCATTTTATTCCATGACTAGGGTTAAGCCTTGTCTGTGAAACCGGGAGTCAAAGTTTAAGGTGAAGTATTAAAATGACAAAAAGCTAAAGATATATATATATATAAATAAATAAAATACATTTTTATTTTAATCACTATGTGCACATAAACGCTTCAGGAAACAGCGCCATGAGGAAAAAAGCTAGGGGGATAAAAGGAGACACTCGTGGCATAAGCGCATGGGTGGATCAGTGGAAAAGTCCCAGTAGATTCCAGTACCTACAGTCTATGAGAGACGCTTGACAGCTAGAACACAGACAGTTGTGTAATTCTGCAGGATGAGTCTGTTCTGCACTTTCTTTTCTCCTAGACTCTCTTTCTGTCATCTTCATTGCATTATCACACACAACCACCGCATTCCAATATAAAAATGAGATTCCCCAGGGTAAATGTCTCTCCACCCTGATTGCCATCTTAAAAATCAGTGGGAACTGATGAGAGATCATGTCTTGAGTAGGCCCAGGTGAAATCTTTAGAGTTTGACGCATTTTCTGTGATGATTTTGAGGGAAAACCTGCCAATTTTGTCGGATTATGTTGAATTTAGCAGGGGCAGATTAGATGGGGTTTACACTTCTGTAAGAACATGACTCAGGAAGCCAAAGGGTGGAGAATTGGGACACATGTAGCAAATTCCAAGACATGACACAACAAGCAACTCAGACACACTTACTTGGGGCAAATTACACTGCTAATACCTTCTTAAAATGATATAGCATTCATTCATATCATTTTCAGATTACATTTAAAATTCACCAAGGACATTGTGATTAGTAAAACCTGTAACCTTTAATTTATAATATTAACGTTATATAACACACAAAATAATTTCTACTGCAGTCTAAACGGCTAATTCAGGACTAAAGAAGATAATTCCCTGGACTCAAGTAGGATATATTTAAGTAAAATTACAGGTTATTAAAACTGTTGAGTCATGCATTGAGAATGAACATACAAATCGTTCTATTCATAAACACCCCACAAAACCCGTTGCTATGAACTAGTGTAACCAAAAAGATGAAATGTTTAGGCAAAGACTCAGCTAGGGAAACAGTGACTCACAGTTGCCGAATCCTAAGATCAGGAAACGTTTTCAAGCGTTCAATGATCCACCATACCCTCCTCCTACTAGCATGGCGATGCAGATGGAGTGTGCAACGCCCTCTAGTGGCCAGTCAATAGAAACGCTGAGTTCAAACTCTGACAGAAATTCACAGAGGTCACCAAGTACAATTTACAGAAGTTAAAGGGATAGTTCACCCAAAAGTTTAAATTCTGTCATCTCACCCTTTAGTTGTTCCAAACTTGCTAAACACAAAAGAAGATATTTTGAAGAATATGGGTAACCAAACAGTTGATGGGCCCCACTGACATGGAGAAAAAAATACTGAAATGGAAGTCAAGGTGGTTAGTTAAGCTAAAACAACAACAACAACAACAACAACAACAAATCAAGATATTTAATATTTTAATTCACCCCCTCAACGACTTTTATTCTTAAAAAAACACAATTCCTGCAGCCTTGGAAAACCTGGATATATATAGCTTTTAGTTTGATTTCTAGACCTGGAAAAGTGATGTGAATGAATGAATGAATGAAATCTTAAAACTGCATGACTCATATGCATTTTAATAATGAATATGCAATTTTTTCAAGTTTTGCCAAGCTTTAAAATATTTTAATTATAAATTGTGAGAATTAATCCAGTAAAAGACATGAAAAACATGTCAATTTATTGGTTAAAAAGAGAAAAAACATTTATGCTAGTCACACTAACTTTGATTTGGTGGACAATGGTGTGTCGGTTATTACAGTAATAGACTGAATACTTCACAGCAAACCTCACTTTCCCCCTTTGGATTAATAGCTACTCTAGTGACCTCTGCTGACGACGAACGGTCTCATTCGAGAGGTCAGACCAGTGGCCAGTTGCACAAACTGCTTGGACTAGTCTTAAAAGTTAGTCATCTACATTTTTTCTTCAAAACTGGTCATAACTTTTTTAAGTCAGCTACATAAAAAGGTAGATTTGAATGGGAAAAGTAAGATCTATTAACCCTGGGTTAAATACTAACTCTAGTTCTTAAAGTCCACATGAAATCAAACTTTTAGTATTATTATGTTAGCCTTTCTGTTATCTATAAGCTATAGTGTACCCCAGAACATGTCAAAATTCGCATTTAGAAGATATAAGCATTAAAATACTCTCTAATTTCTGCCAATATCCATATTCTTCAATAACTTTGATGACATCACGCTGCACTTCAGCTTCTCATCAGATTTTCTGTCCTATCAAATGCTCTCTAGAATCTGAAGGATCATGCCCCTACATTATAAATGGAATGTGAAACAAATGGAATGTGATTTGAATCGAATGTGAATGGAATGTAATTTGAATCGAATATATATAAACATATGTGTGTGTGTGTGTGTGTGTGTGTGTGTGTGTGTGTGTGTGTGTGTGTGTGCGTGCGTGCGTGCGTGTGTGCGTGTTTAAACACCAGTTTAAATAAATATATTTTGGAGTTATGGACTTTTATTATGATAGGAAAATATAAGATGGAAAAAAAGTCCATGAGCCGGGAGTTGAACTTGTGTCACCTAAATATCATCAGCTGTTAATGTCAGTGCACTGATCACTAGGCTGTGGGGGCCTATTTATTAAAAGCACTTTGATGGATATTAGGAGATCCTCCTTGTGTAAGAAAGACAGGGGGAACAGAATCCGACGGCAAAAAAACAGCTGTCGGAATCCGTTCCCCCATTCTCATTATGAGAGGTGTTGATGTATAAGCTTAAAAAAATGCTTATTCTATTTTTTTGTGTGAATGGAGCTTACCTGGCAACAGTTTAATATAAATAATATTTTGGAGTTTTTGCTTTTTATTATGATAGGAAAATATTGGATAAAAAAAAGCCTAAGAAATACAGGGGGAACAGAATCCGACGGCAAAAAAAAAAAAAAAAAACAGCTGTCGGAATCCGTTCCCCAACTCTAACAATGAGAGGTGTTGGTGTAGTGGCTTAAAAAATGCTGATTCTTTTTTTTTGTGTGGATGGAGCTTATCTGGCACCAGTGTAAAATAATATATTTAGGAGTTTTTGCCTTTTAATATGATAGGAAAATATGGAATTTAAAAAAGTCCACGAACCGGGACTTGAACTTGTTTCATCTAAAAATCTCCAGATCTATATCAGTGAATTGACCACTAGGCTGTGGGGGCCTATTGATTAGCAGCACTTTGATAGATATTAGAAGATCCTCCTTGAGTAAGAAATATAGGGGGAACGGATTCCGACGGCTGTTTTTTTGGCGTGCTCAATCCTTTTTAAGTTTGATTTGGGTGCTCTTTGGTCCAAGGTAGAACATCTTAAGAGGCAGTGTAGAGAATGCCCTGAAGAAGGCCCCATGCCGCTAAGCGTCGGCATTTTAAAGTTGTCCATTTTGGACATGTCATTTTTGCAATAAAGACATTTTAATTAAGGAGTGCCTCGGCTATCAGAGATTTATTTTCTCTACACTGCCTCTTAGGCTGTTTTTTTGCCGTCGGATTCTGTTCCCCCTGTAAAAAAAACAGCTGTTGGAATCCGTTCCCCCACTCCCATTAGAGGTGTTGATGTGGTGGCCTAAAAAATGCATATTTTATTTTGTGTGGGGATGGAGCTTACCTGGCACCAGTCTAAAGTAATATATTTAGGAGTTTTTGCCTTTTTGGCAAAGTGGAAAAAATGTTGCCGTCGGATTCTGTTCCCCCCCTCTCATGTTTCTTAGCAGTGAGGTTCAAATAATACTCAAAAAATATTTGTTTTCCACTTGTCCCCTATAGCCTAGTAGTCTACGCACTGACATTTAACACTTTTGGGATTTTGACGACCTGAGTTCAAGTCCCGGGTCATCGTATTTATTTTTTTTATTTTTTTTTCATACTGTCCTATCATGATTAAAAGGCAAAACATATTCTTTAAACTGATGGTAGTTAAGCTCCATCCACACAAAAATTGAATCAGCCTTTTTTTAAGGCACTTCATCAAAACCTCTCATAATGAGGGTGGGGGAACGGATTCCGACAGCTGTTTTTTTGCCGTCGGATTCTGTTCCCCCAATCTCATGTTTCTTAGCAGTGAGGTTCAGTCTAAGCACTGACATTTTGAGTATTTGAACCTCACTGCTAAGAAAAATGAGAGGGGGGGAACAGAATCCGACGGCAAAAAAAAAGCTGTCGGAATCCGTTCCCCCACCCTCATTATGAGAGGTTTTGATGAAGTGGCTTAAAAAAAGGCTGATTCAATTTTTTTGTGGATGGAGCTTAACTGCCATCAGTTTAAAGAATATCTCTTGCCTTTTAACCATGATAGGAAAGTATGAAAAAAAAAGAAAAAAAAAAGAAAAAAAACGATGACCCGGGACTTGAACTCTGGTCGTCAAAATCCCAAAAGTGTTAAATCTCAGTGCTTAGACCACTAGGCTATAGGGGACAAGTGCAAAACAAAAGTTTGTTGAGTATTTGAACCTCACTGACAAGAAAAATGAGAGGGGGGGGGAAAAAGGCTGATTCAATTTTTTTGTGGATGGAGCTTAACTGCCATCAGTTTAAAGAATATCTTTTGCCTTTTAACCATGATAGGAAAGTATGAAAAAAAAAAAAAAAAAAAAAAAAACGATGACCCCGGACCTGTCGTCAAAATCCCAAAAGTATGAAAAAAAAGAAAGAAAAAAAAACGATGACCCGGGACTTGAACTCTGGTCGTCAAAATCCCAAAAGTGTTAAATGTCAGTGCTTAGACCACTAGGCTATAGGGGACAAGTGCAAAACAAAAGTTTGTTGAGTATTTGAACCTCACTGACAAGAAAAATAAGAGGGGGGGAACAGAATCCCACGGCAAAAAAACAGCTGTCGGAATCCGTTCCCCCACCCTCATTATGAGAGGTTTTGATGAAGTGGCTTAAAAAAAAGGCTGATTCAATTTTTTTTGTGGATGGAGCTTAACTGCCATCAGTTTAAAGAATATCTTTTGCCTTTTAACCATGATAGGAAAGTATGAAAAAAAAAAAAAAAAAAAAAAAAACGACCCCGGACCTGTCGTCAAAATCCCAAAAGTATGAAAAAAAAAAAAACATGACCCGGGACTTGAACTCAATTTCTTTGTGGATGGAGCTTAACTGCCATCAGTTTAAAGAATATCTTTTGCCTTTTAACAATGATAGGAAAGTATGAAAAAAAAAAAAAAAAAAAAAAAAACGATGACCCGGGACCTGTCGTCAAAATCCCAAAAGTATGAAAAAAAAAAAACATGACCCGGGACTTGAACTCAATTTCTTTGTGGATGGAGCTTAACTGCCATCAGTTTAAAGAATATCTTTTGCCTTTTAAAAAATGATAGGAAAGTATGAAAAAAAAAAAAAAACGATGACCCGGGACCTGTCGTCAAAATCCCAAAAGTATGAAAAAAAAAAAAACATGACCCGGGACTTGAACTCAATTTTTTTGTGGATGGAGCTTAACTGCCATCAGTTTAAAGAATATCTTTTGCCTTTTAACAATGATATGAAAAGTATGAAAAAAAAACAAAAAACGATGACCCGGGACCTGTCGTCAAAATCCCAAAAGTATGAAAAAAAAAAAAACATGACCCGGGACTTGAACTCAATTTCTTTGTGGATGGAGCTTAACTGCCATCAGTTTAAAGAATATCTTTTGCCTTTTAACAATGATAGGAAAGTATGAAAAAAAAAAAAAAACGATGACCCGGGACCTGTCGTCAAAATCCCAAAAGTATGAAAAGACAAAAAAACTAAAAAAAACATGACCCGGGACTTGAACTCAATTTCTTTGTGGATGGAGCTTAACTGCCATCAGTTTAAATAATATATTTTGCCTTTTAACAATGATAGGAAAGTATGAAAAAAAAAAAAAAAAAAAAAAAAACGATGACCCGGGACCTGTCGTCAAAATCCCAAAAGTATGAAAAAAAAAAAACATGACCCGGGACTTGAACTCAATTTTTTTGTGGATGTAGCTTAACTGCCATCAGTTTAAAGAATATCTTTTGCCTTTTAACAATGATAGGAAAGTATGAAAAAAAAAAAAAAACGATGACCCGGGACCTGTCGTCAAAATCCCAAAAGTATGAAAAAAAAAAAAACATGACCCGGGACTTGAACTCAATTTTTTTGTGGATGTAGCTTAACTGCCATCAGTTTAAAGAATATCTTTTGCCTTTTAACAATGATAGGAAAGTATGAAAAAAAAAAAAAAAAACGATGACCCGGGACCTGTCGTTTAAATCCCAAAAGTATGAAAAGACAAAAAAACAAAAAAAAACATGACCCGGGACTTGAACTCAATTTCTTTGTGGATGGAGCTTAACTGCCATAAGTTTAAAGAATATCTTTTGCCTTTTAACAATGATATGAAAAGTATGAAAAAAAAAAAAAAACGATGACCCGGGACCTGTCGTCAAAATCCCAAAAGTATGAAAAAAAAAAAACATGACCCGGGACTTGAACTCAATTTCTTTGTGGATGGAGCTTAACTGCCATCAGTTTAAAGAATATCTTTTGCCTTTTAACAATGATAGGAAAGTATGAAAAAAAAAAAAAAACGATTACCCGGGACCTGTCGTCAAAATCCCAAAAGTATGAAAAGACAAAAAAACTAAAAAAAACATGACCCGGGACTTGAACTCAATTTCTTTGTGGATGGAGCTTAACTGCCATCAGTTTAAATAATATATTTTGCCTTTTAACAATGATAGGAAAGTATGAAAAAAAAAAAAAAAAAAAAAAACGATGACCCGGGACTTGAACTCAATTTTTTTGTGGATGTAGCTTAACTGCCATCAGTTTAAAGAATATCTTTTGCCTTTTAACAATGATAGGAAAGTATGAAAAAAAAAAAAAAAAAAAAAAAAACGATGACCCGGGACCTGTCGTCAAAATCCCAAAAGTATGAAAAAAAAAAAAACATGACCCGGGACTTGAACTCAATTTTTTTGTGGATGTAGCTTAACTGCCATCAGTTTAAAGAATATCTTTTGCCTTTTAACAATGATAGGAAAGTATGAAAAAAAAAAAAAAAAACGATGACCCGGGACCTGTCGTCAAAATCCCAAAAGTATGAAAAGACAAAAAAACAAAAAAAAACATGACCCGGGACTTGAACTCAATTTCTTTGTGGATGGAGCTTAACTGCCATAAGTTTAAAGAATATCTTTTGCCTTTTAACAATGATATGAAAAGTATGAAAAAAAAAAAAAAACGATGACCCGGGACCTGTCGTCAAAATCCCAAAAGTATGAAAAAAAAAAAACATGACCCGGGACTTGAACTCAATTTCTTTGTGGATGGAGCTTAACTGCCATCAGTTTAAAGAATATCTTTTGCCTTTTAACAATGATAGGAAAGTATGAAAAAAAAAAAAAAAAACGATGACCCGGGACCTGTCGTCAAAATCCCAAAAGTATGAAAAGACAAAAAAACAAAAAAAAACATGACCCGGGACTTGAACTCAATTTCTTTGTGGATGGAGCTTAACTGCCATAAGTTAAAATAATATCTTTTGCCTTTTAACAATGATAGGAAAGTATGAAAAAAAAAAAAACGATGACCCGGGACCTGTCGTCAAAATCCCAAAAGTATGAAAAAAAAAAAACATGACCCGGGACTTGAACTCAATTTTTTTGTGGATGTAGCTTAACTGCCATCAGTTTAAAGAATATCTTTTGCCTTTTAACAATGATAGGAAAGTATGAAAAAAAAAAAAAAAAAAAAAAAAAACGATGACCCGGGACCTGTCGTCAAAATCCCAAAAGTATGAAAAAAAAAAAAAACATGACCCGGGACTTGAACTCAATTTTTTTGTGGATGTATCTTAACTGCCATCAGTTTAAAGAATATCTTTTGCCTTTTAACAATGATATGAAAAGTATGAAAAAAAAAAAAAAACGATGACCCGGGACCTGTCGTCAAAATCCCAAAAGTATGAAAAAAAAAAAACCATGACCCGGGACTTGAACTCTATTTCTTTGTGGATGGAGCTTAACTGCCATCAGTTTAAAGAATATCTTTTGCCTTTTAACAATGATAGGAAAGTATGAAAAAAAAAAAAAACGATGACCCGGGACCTGTCGTCAAAATCCCAAAAGTATGAAAAGACAAAAAAACTAAAAAAAACATGACCCGGGACTTGAACTCAATTTCTTTGTGGATGGAGCTTAACTGCCATCAGTTTAAATAATATATTTTGCCTTTTAACAATGATAGGAAAGTATGAAAAAAAAAAAAAAAAAAAAAAAAACGATGACCCGGGACCTGTCGTCAAAATCCCAAAAGTATGAAAAAAAAAAAACATGACCCGGGACTTGAACTCAATTTTTTTGTGGATGTAGCTTAACTGCCATCAGTTTAAAGAATATCTTTTGCCTTTTAACAATGATAGGAAAGTATGAAAAAAAAAAAAAAACGATGACCCGGGACCTGTCGTCAAAATCCCAAAAGTATGAAAAAAAAAAAAACATGACCCGGGACTTGAACTCAATTTTTTTGTGGATGTAGCTTAACTGCCATCAGTTTAAAGAATATCTTTTGCCTTTTAACAATGATAGGAAAGTATGAAAAAAAAAAAAAAAAACGATGACCCGGGACCTGTCGTTTAAATCCCAAAAGTATGAAAAGACAAAAAAACAAAAAAAAACATGACCCGGGACTTGAACTCAATTTCTTTGTGGATGGAGCTTAACTGCCATAAGTTTAAAGAATATCTTTTGCCTTTTAACAATGATATGAAAAGTATGAAAAAAAAAAAAAAACGATGACCCGGGACCTGTCGTCAAAATCCCAAAAGTATGAAAAAAAAAAAACATGACCCGGGACTTGAACTCAATTTCTTTGTGGATGGAGCTTAACTGCCATCAGTTTAAAGAATATCTTTTGCCTTTTAACAATGATAGGAAAGTATGAAAAAAAAAAAAAAACGATTACCCGGGACCTGTCGTCAAAATCCCAAAAGTATGAAAAGACAAAAAAACTAAAAAAAACATGACCCGGGACTTGAACTCAATTTCTTTGTGGATGGAGCTTAACTGCCATCAGTTTAAATAATATATTTTGCCTTTTAACAATGATAGGAAAGTATGAAAAAAAAAAAAAAAAAAAAAAACGATGACCCGGGACCTGTCGTCAAAATCCCAAAAGTATGAAAAAAAAAAAAACATGACCCGGGACTTGAACTCAATTTTTTTGTGGATGTAGCTTAACTGCCATCAGTTTAAAGAATATCTTTTGCCTTTTAACAATGATAGGAAAGTATGAAAAAAAAAAAAAAAAAAAAAAAAAACGATGACCCGGGACCTGTCGTCAAAATCCCAAAAGTATGAAAAAAAAAAAAAACATGACCCGGGACTTGAACTCAATTTTTTTGTGGATGTATCTTAACTGCCATCAGTTTAAAGAATATCTTTTGCCTTTTAACAATGATATGAAAAGTATGAAAAAAAAAAAAAAACGATGACCCGGGACCTGTCGTCAAAATCCCAAAAGTATGAAACAAAAAAAACCATGACCCGGGACTTGAACTCTATTTCTTTGTGGATGGAGCTTAACTGCCATCAGTTTAAAGAATATCTTTTGCCTTTTAACAATGATAGGAAAGTATGAAAAAAAAAAAAAAACGATGACCCGGGACCTGTCGTCAAAATCCCAAAAGTATGAAAAGACAAAAAAACTAAAAAAAAACATGACCCGGGACTTGAACTCAATTTCTTTGTGGATGGAGCTTAACTGCCATCAGTTTAAAGAATATATTTTGCCTTTTAACAATGATAGGAAAGTATGAAAAAAAAAAAAAAAAAAAAAAAAACGATGACCCGGGACCTGTCGTCAAAATCCCAAAAGTATGAAAAAACAAAAAAACAAAAAAAAACAATGACCCGGGACCTGTCGTCAAAGTCCCAAAAGTATGAAAAAAAAAAAAAAAAAAAAAAAAAAAACATGACCCGGGACTTGAACTCAATTTCTTTGTGGATGGAGCTTAACTGCCATCAGTTTAAAGAATATCTTTTGCCTTTTAACAATGATAGGAAAGTATGAAAAAAAAAAAAAAAAACCATGACCCGGGACCTGTCGTCAAAATCCCAAAAGTATGAAAAAAAAAAACATGACCCGGGACTTGAACTCAATTTTTTTGTGGATGTAGCTTAACTGCCATCAGTTTAAAGAATATCTTTTGCCTTTTAACAATGATAGGAAAGTATGAAAAAAAAAAAAAAAAAAAAAAAACGATGACCCGGGACCTGTCGTCAAAATCCCAAAAGTATGAAAAAAAAAAAAACATGACCCGGGACTTGAACTCGATTTTTTTGTGGATGTAGCTTAACTGCCATCAGTTTAAAGAATATCTTTTGCCTTTTAACAATGATAGGAAAGTATGAAAAAAAAAAAAAAAAAAAAAAAAACGATGACCCGGGACCTGTCGTCAAAATCCCAAAAGTATGAAAAAAAAAAAAACATGACCCGGGACTTGAACTCAATTTTTTTGTGGATGTAGCTTAACTGCCATCAGTTTAAAGAATATCTTTTGCCTTTTAACAATGATAGGAAAGTATGAAAAAAAAAAAAAAAAACGATGACCCGGGACCTGTCGTCAAAATCCCAAAAGTATGAAAAGACAAAAAAACAAAAAAAAACATGACCCGGGACTTGAACTCAATTTCTTTGTGGATGGAGCTTAACTGCCATAAGTTTAAAGAATATCTTTTGCCTTTTAACAATGATATGAAAAGTATGAAAAAAAAAAAAAAACGATGACCCGGGACCTGTCGTCAAAATCCCAAAAGTATGAAAAAAAAAAAACATGACCCGGGACTTGAACTCAATTTCTTTGTGGATGGAGCTTAACTGCCATCAGTTTAAAGAATATCTTTTGCCTTTTAACAATGATAGGAAAGTATGAAAAAAAAAAAAAAAAACGATGACCCGGGACCTGTCGTCAAAATCCCAAAAGTATGAAAAGACAAAAAAACAAAAAAAAACATGACCCGGGACTTGAACTCAATTTCTTTGTGGATGGAGCTTAACTGCCATAAGTTAAAATAATATCTTTTGCCTTTTAACAATGATAGGAAAGTATGAAAAAAAAAAAAACGATGACCCGGGACCTGTCGTCAAAATCCCAAAAGTATGAAAAAAAAAAAACATGACCCGGGACTTGAACTCAATTTTTTTGTGGATGTAGCTTAACTGCCATCAGTTTAAAGAATATCTTTTGCCTTTTAACAATGATAGGAAAGTATGAAAAAAAAAAAAAAAAAAAAAAAAAACGATGACCCGGGACCTGTCGTCAAAATCCCAAAAGTATGAAAAAAAAAAAAAACATGACCCGGGACTTGAACTCAATTTTTTTGTGGATGTATCTTAACTGCCATCAGTTTAAAGAATATCTTTTGCCTTTTAACAATGATATGAAAAGTATGAAAAAAAAAAAAAAACGATGACCCGGGACCTGTCGTCAAAATCCCAAAAGTATGAAAAAAAAAAAACCATGACCCGGGACTTGAACTCTATTTCTTTGTGGATGGAGCTTAACTGCCATCAGTTTAAAGAATATCTTTTGCCTTTTAACAATGATAGGAAAGTATGAAAAAAAAAAAAAACGATGACCCGGGACCTGTCGTCAAAATCCCAAAAGTATGAAAAGACAAAAAAACTAAAAAAAAACATGACCCGGGACTTGAACTCAATTTCTTTGTGGATGGAGCTTAACTGCCATCAGTTTAAAGAATATCTTTTGCCTTTTAACAATGATAGGAAAGTATGAAAAAAAAAAAAAAAAACCATGACCCGGGACCTGTCGTCAAAATCCCAAAAGTATGAAAAAAAAAAACATGACCCGGGACTTGAACTCAATTTTTTTGTGGATGTAGCTTAACTGCCATCAGTTTAAAGAATATCTTTTGCCTTTTAACAATGATAGGAAAGTATGAAAAAAAAAAAAAAAAAAAAAAAACGATGACCCGGGACCTGTCGTCAAAATCCCAAAAGTATGAAAAAAAAAAAAACATGACCCGGGACTTGAACTCAATTTTTTTGTGGATGTAGCTTAACTGCCATCAGTTTAAAGAATATCTTTTGCCTTTTAACAATGATAGGAAAGTATGAAAAAAAAAAAAAAAAACGATGACCCGGGACCTGTCGTCAAAATCCCAAAAGTATGAAAAGACAAATGAAAAAAAAAAAAACATGACCCGGGACTTGAACTCGATTTTTTTGTGGATGTAGCTTAACTGCCATCAGTTTAAAAAATATCTTTTGCCTTTTAACAATGATAGGAAAGTATGAAAAAAAAAAAAAAAAAAAAAAAAACGATGACCCGGGACCTGTCGTCAAAATCCCAAAAGTATGAAAAAAAAAAAAACATGACCCGGGACTTGAACTAAATTTTTTTGTGGATGTAGCTTAACTGCCATCAGTTTAAAGAATATCTTTTGCCTTTTAACAATGATAGGAAAGTATGAAAAAAAAAAAAAAAAACGATGACCCGGGACCTGTCGTCAAAATCCCAAAAGTATGAAAAGACAAAAAAACAAAAAAAAACATGACCCGGGACTTGAACTCAATTTCTTTGTGGATGGAGCTTAACTGCCATAAGTTTAAAGAATATCTTTTGCCTTTTAACAATGATATGAAAAGTATGAAAAAAAAAAAAAAACGATGACCCGGGACCTGTCGTCAAAATCCCAAAAGTATGAAAAAAAAAAAACATGACCCGGGACTTGAACTCAATTTCTTTGTGGATGGAGCTTAACTGCCATCAGTTTAAAGAATATCTTTTGCCTTTTAACAATGATAGGAAAGTATGAAAAAAAAAAAAAAAAACGATGACCCGGGACCTGTCGTCAAAATCCCAAAAGTATGAAAAGACAAAAAAACAAAAAAAAACATGACCCGGGACTTGAACTCAATTTCTTTGTGGATGGAGCTTAACTGCCATAAGTTAAAATAATATCTTTTGCCTTTTAACAATGATAGGAAAGTATGAAAAAAAAAAAAAACGATGACCCGGGACCTGTCGTCAAAATCCCAAAAGTATGAAAAAAAAAAAACATGACCCGGGACTTGAACTCAATTTTTTTGTGGATGTAGCTTAACTGCCATCAGTTTAAAGAATATCTTTTGCCTTTTAACAATGATAGGAAAGTATGAAAAAAAAAAAAAAAAAAAAAAAAACGATGACCCGGGACCTGTCGTCCAAATCCCAAAAGTATGAAAAAAAAAAAAAACATGACCCGGGACTTGAACTCAATTTTTTTGTGGATGTATCTTAACTGCCATCAGTTTAAAGAATATATTTTGCCTTTTAACAATGATATGAAAAGTATGAAAAAAAAAAAAAAACGATGACCCGGGACCTGTCGTCAAAATCCCAAAAGTATGAAAAAAAAAAAACCATGACCCGGGACTTGAACTCTATTTCTTTGTGGATGGAGCTTAACTGCCATCAGTTTAAAGAATATCTTTTGCCTTTTAACAATGATAGGAAAGTATGAAAAAAAAAAAAAAACGATGACCCGGGACCTGTCGTCAAAATCCCAAAAGTATGAAAAGACAAAAAAACAAAAAAAAACATGACCCGGGACTTGAACTCAATTTCTTTGTGGATGGAGCTTAACTGCCATCAGTTAAAATAATATCTTTTGCCTTTTAACAATGATAGGAAAGTATGAAAAAAAAAAAACATGACCCGGGACTTGAACTCAATTTTTTTGTGGATGTAGCTTAACTGCCATCAGTTTAAAGAATATCTTTTGCCTTTTAACAATGATAGGAAAGTATGAAAAAAAAAAAAAAACGATGACCCGGGACCTGTCGTCAAAATCCCAAAAGTATGAAAAAAAAAAAAACATGACCCGGGACTTGAACTCAATTTTTTTGTGGATGTAGCTTAACTGCCATCAGTTTAAAGAATATCTTTTGCCTTTTAACAATGATAGGAAAGTATGAAAAAAAAAAAAAAAAACGATGACCCGGGACCTGTCGTCAAAATCCCAAAAGTATGAAAAGACAAAAAAACAAAAAAAAACATGACCCGGGACTTGAACTCAATTTCTTTGTGGATGGAGCTTAACTGCCATAAGTTTAAAGAATATCTTTTGCCTTTTAACAATGATATGAAAAGTATGAAAAAAAAAAAAAAACGATGACCCGGGACCTGTCGTCAAAATCCCAAAAGTATGAAAAAAAAAAAACATGACCCGGGACTTGAACTCAATTTCTTTGTGGATGGAGCTTAACTGCCATCAGTTTAAAGAATATCTTTTGCCTTTTAACAATGATAGGAAAGTATGAAAAAAAAAAAAAAAACGATTACCCGGGACCTGTCGTCAAAATCCCAAAAGTATGAAAAGACAAAAAAACTAAAAAAAACATGACCCGGGACTTGAACTCAATTTCTTTGTGGATGGAGCTTAACTGCCATCAGTTTAAATAATATATTTTGCCTTTTAACAATGATAGGAAAGTATGAAAAAAAAAAAAAAAAAAAAAAACGATGACCCGGGACCTGTCGTCAAAATCCCAAAAGTATGAAAAAAAAAAAACATGACCCGGGACTTGAACTCAATTTTTTTGTGGATGTAGCTTAACTGCCATCAGTTTAAAGAATATCTTTTGCCTTTTAACAATGATAGGAAAGTATGAAAAAAAAAAAAAAAAAAAAAAAAACGATGACCCGGGACCTGTCGTCAAAATCCCAAAAGTATGAAAAAAAAAAAAAACATGACCCGGGACTTGAACTCAATTTTTTTGTGGATGTATCTTAACTGCCATCAGTTTAAAGAATATCTTTTGCCTTTTAACAATGATATGAAAAGTATGAAAAAAAAAAAAAAACGATGACCCGGGACCTGTCGTCAAAATCCCAAAAGTATGAAAAAAAAAAAACCATGACCCGGGACTTGAACTCTATTTCTTTGTGGATGGAGCTTAACTGCCATCAGTTTAAAGAATATCTTTTGCCTTTTAACAATGATAGGAAAGTATGAAAAAAAAAAAAAACGATGACCCGGGACCTGTCGTCAAAATCCCAAAAGTATGAAAAGACAAAAAAACTAAAAAAAACATGACCCGGGACTTGAACTCAATTTCTTTGTGGATGGAGCTTAACTGCCATCAGTTTAAAGAATATATTTTGCCTTTTAACAATGATAGGAAAGTATGAAAAAAAAAAAAAAAAAAAAAAAAACGATGACCCGGGACCTGTCGTCAAAATCCCAAAAGTATGAAAAAACAAAAAAACAAAAAAAAAACAATGACCCGGGACCTGTCGTCAAAGTCCCAAAAGTATGAAAAAACAAAAAAAAAAACAAAAAAAAACATGACCCGGGACTTGAACTCAATTTCTTTGTGGATGGAGCTTAACTGCCATCAGTTTAAAGAATATCTTTTGCCTTTTAACAATGATAGGAAAGTATGAAAAAAAAAAAAAAAAACCATGACCCGGGACCTGTCGTCAAAATCCCAAAAGTATGAAAAAAAAAAACATGACCCGGGACTTGAACTCAATTTTTTTGTGGATGTAGCTTAACTGCCATCAGTTTAAAGAATATCTTTTGCCTTTTAACAATGATAGGAAAGTATGAAAAAAAAAAACAAAAAAAAAAAACGATGACCCGGGACCTGTCGTCAAAATCCCAAAAGTATGAAAAAAAAAAAAACATGACCCGGGACTTGAACTCAATTTTTTTGTGGATGTAGCTTAACTGCCATCAGTTTAAAGAATATCTTTTGCCTTTTAACAATGATAGGAAAGTATGAAAAAAAAAAAAAAAAACGATGACCCGGGACCTGTCGTCAAAATCCCAAAAGTATGAAAAAAAAAAAACATGACCCGGGACTTGAACTCAATTTTTTTGTGGATGGAGCTTAACTGCCATCAGTTTAAAGAATATCTTTTGCCTTTTAACAATGATAGGAAAGTATGAAAAAAAACAAACAAAAAAAAAAAAACGATGATCCGGGACCTGTCGTCAAAATCCCAAAAGTATGAAAAAAAAAAAAAACATGACCCGGGACTTGAACTCAATTTTTTTGTGGATGTATCTTAACTGCCATCAGTTTAAAGAATATATTTTGCCTTTTAACAATGATATGAAAAGTATGAAAAAAAAAAAAAAACGATGACCCGGGACCTGTCGTCAAAATCCCAAAAGTATGAAAAAAAAAAAACCATGACCCGGGACTTGAACTCTATTTCTTTGTGGATGGAGCTTAACTGCCATCAGTTTAAAGAATATCTTTTGCCTTTTAACCATGATAGGAAAGTATGAAAAAAAAAAAAAAAAACGATGACCCGGGACCTGTCGTCAAAATCCCAAAAGTATGAAAAGACAAAAAAACAAAAAAAAACATGACCCGGGACTTGAACTCAATTTCTTTGTGGATGGAGCTTAACTGCCATCAGTTAAAATAATATCTTTTGCCTTTTAACAATGATAGGAAAGTATGAAAAAAAAAAAACATGACCAGGGACTTGAACTCAATTTTTTTGTGGATGTAGCTTAACTGCCATCAGTTTAAAGAATATCTTTTGCCTTTTAACAATGATAGGAAAGTATGAAAAAAAAAAAAAAACGATGACCCGGGACCTGTCGTCAAAATCCCAAAAGTATGAAAAAAAAAAAAACATGACCCGGGACTTGAACTCAATTTTTTTGTGGATGTAGCTTAACTGCCATCAGTTTAAAGAATATCTTTTGCCTTTTAACAATGATAGGAAAGTATGAAAAAAAAAAAAAAAAACGATGACCCGGGACCTGTCGTCAAAATCCCAAAAGTATGAAAAGACAAAAAAACAAAAAAAAACATGACCCGGGACTTGAACTCAATTTCTTTGTGGATGGAGCTTAACTGCCATAAGTTTAAAGAATATCTTTTGCCTTTTAACAATGATATGAAAAGTATGAAAAAAAAAAAAAAACGATGACCCGGGACCTGTCGTCAAAATCCCAAAAGTATGAAAAAAAAAAAACATGACCCGGGACTTGAACTCAATTTCTTTGTGGATGGAGCTTAACTGCCATCAGTTTAAAGAATATCTTTTGCCTTTTAACAATGATAGGAAAGTATGAAAAAAAAAAAAAAAACGATTACCCGGGACCTGTCGTCAAAATCCCAAAAGTATGAAAAGACAAAAAAACTAAAAAAAACATGACCCGGGACTTGAACTCAATTTCTTTGTGGATGGAGCTTAACTGCCATCAGTTTAAATAATATATTTTGCCTTTTAACAATGATAGGAAAGTATGAAAAAAAAAAAAAAAAAAAAAAACGATGACCCGGGACCTGTCGTCAAAATCCCAAAAGTATGAAAAAAAAAAAACATGACCCGGGACTTGAACTCAATTTTTTTGTGGATGTAGCTTAACTGCCATCAGTTTAAAGAATATCTTTTGCCTTTTAACAATGATAGGAAAGTATGAAAAAAAAAAAAAAAAAAAAAAAAACGATGACCCGGGACCTGTCGTCAAAATCCCAAAAGTATGAAAAAAAAAAAAAACATGACCCGGGACTTGAACTCAATTTTTTTGTGGATGTATCTTAACTGCCATCAGTTTAAAGAATATCTTTTGCCTTTTAACAATGATATGAAAAGTATGAAAAAAAAAAAAAAACGATGACCCGGGACCTGTCGTCAAAATCCCAAAAGTATGAAAAAAAAAAAACCATGACCCGGGACTTGAACTCTATTTCTTTGTGGATGGAGCTTAACTGCCATCAGTTTAAAGAATATCTTTTGCCTTTTAACAATGATAGGAAAGTATGAAAAAAAAAAAAACGATGACCCGGGACCTGTCGTCAAAATCCCAAAAGTATGAAAAGACAAAAAAACTAAAAAAAACATGACCCGGGACTTGAACTCAATTTCTTTGTGGATGGAGCTTAACTGCCATCAGTTTAAAGAATATATTTTGCCTTTTAACAATGATAGGAAAGTATGAAAAAAAAAAAAAAAAAAAAAAAAACGATGACCCGGGACCTGTCGTCAAAATCCCAAAAGTATGAAAAAACAAAAAAACAAAAAAAAAACAATGACCCGGGACCTGTCGTCAAAGTCCCAAAAGTATGAAAAAACAAAAAAAAAAACAAAAAAAAACATGACCCGGGACTTGAACTCAATTTCTTTGTGGATGGAGCTTAACTGCCATCAGTTTAAAGAATATCTTTTGCCTTTTAACAATGATAGGAAAGTATGAAAAAAAAAAAAAAAAACCATGACCCGGGACCTGTCGTCAAAATCCCAAAAGTATGAAAAAAAAAAACATGACCCGGGACTTGAACTCAATTTTTTTGTGGATGTAGCTTAACTGCCATCAGTTTAAAGAATATCTTTTGCCTTTTAACAATGATATGAAAGTATGAAAAAAAAAAAAAAAAACGATGACCCGGGACCTGTCGTCAAAATCCCAAAAGTATGAAAAGACAAATGAAAAAAAAAAAAACATGACCCGGGACTTGAACTCGATTTTTTTGTGGATGTAGCTTAACTGCCATCAGTTTAAAGAATATCTTTTGCCTTTTAACAATGATAGGAAAGTATGAAAAAAAAAAAAAAAAAAAAAAAAACGATGACCCGGGACCTGTCATCAAAATCCCAAAAGTATGAAAAAAAAAAAAACATGACCCGGGACTTGAACTCAATTTTTTTGTGGATGTAGCTTAACTGCCATCAGTTTAAAGAATATCTTTTGCCTTTTAACAATGATAGGAAAGTATGAAAAAAAAAAAAAAAAACGATGACCCGGGACCTGTCGTCAAAATCCCAAAAGTATGAAAAGACAAAAAAACAAAAAAAAACATGACCCGGGACTTGAACTCAATTTCTTTGTGGATGGAGCTTAACTGCCATAAGTTTAAAGAATATCTTTTGCCTTTTAACAATGATATGAAAAGTATGAAAAAAAAAAAAAAACGATGACCCGGGACCTGTCGTCAAAATCCCAAAAGTATGAAAAAAAAAAACATGACCCGGGACTTGAACTCAATTTCTTTGTGGATGGAGCTTAACTGCCATCAGTTTAAAGAATATCTTTTGCCTTTTAACAATGATAGGAAAGTATGAAAAAAAAAAAAAAAAACGATGACCCGGGACCTGTCGTCAAAATCCCAAAAGTATGAAAAGACAAAAAAACAAAAAAAAACATGACCCGGGACTTGAACTCAATTTCTTTGTGGATGGAGCTTAACTGCCATAAGTTAAAATAATATCTTTTGCCTTTTAACAATGATAGGAAAGTATGAAAAAAAAAACAAACGATGACCCGGGACCTGTCGTCAAAATCCCAAAAGTATGAAAAAAAAAAAACATGACCCGGGACTTGAACTCAATTTTTTTGTGGATGTAGCTTAACTGCCATCAGTTTAAAGAATATCTTTTGCCTTTTAACAATGATAGGAAAGTATGAAAAAAAAAAAAAAAACGATGACCCGGGACCTGTCGTCAAAATCCCAAAAGTATGAAAAAAAAAAAAAACATGACCCGGGACTTGAACTCAATTTTTTTGTGGATGTATCTTAACTGCCATCAGTTTAAAGAATATATTTTGCCTTTTAACAATGATATGAAAAGTATGAAAAAAAAAAAAAAACGATGACCCGGGACCTGTCGTCAAAATCCCAAAAGTATGAAAAAAAAAAAACCATGACCCGGGACTTGAACTCTATTTCTTTGTGGATGGAGCTTAACTGCCATCAGTTTAAAGAATATCTTTTGCCTTTTAACAATGATAGGAAAGTATGAAAAAAAAAAAAAACGATGACCCGGGACCTGTCGTCAAAATCCCAAAAGTATGAAAAGACAAAAAAACAAAAAAAAAACAATGACCCGGGACCTGTCGTCAAAATCCCAAAAGTATGAAAAAAAAAAAAAAAAAAAAAAAAAAACATGACCCGGGACTTGAACTCAATTTCTTTGTGGATGGAGCTTAACTGCCATCAGTTTAAAGAATATCTTTTGCCTTTTAACAATGATAGGAAAGTATGAAAAAAAAAAAAAAAAAAACATGACCCGGGACCTGTCGTCAAAATCCCAAAAGTATGGAAAAAAAAAACATGACCCGGGACTTGAACTCAATTTTTTTGTGGATGTAGCTTAACTGCCATCAGTTTAAAGAATATCTTTTGCCTTTTAACAATGATAGGAAAGTATGAAAAAAAAAAAAAAAAAAAAAAAACGATGACCCGGGACCTGTCATCAAAATCCCAAAAGTATGAAAAAAAAAAAAACATGACCCGGGACTTGAACTCAATTTTTTTGTGGATGTAGCTTAACTGCCATCAGTTTAAAGAATATCTTTTGCCTTTTAACAATGATAGGAAAGTATGAAAAAAAAACAAACAAACGATGACCCGGGACCTGTCGTCAAAATCCCAAAAGTATGAAAAGACAAAAAAACAAAAAAAAACATGACCCGGGACTTGAACTCAATTTCTTTGTGGATGGAGCTTAACTGCCATCAGTTAAAATAATATCTTTTGCCTTTTAACAATGATAGGAAAGTATGAAAAAAAAAAAACATGACCCGGGACTTGAACTCAATTTTTTTGTGGATGTAGCTTAACTGCCATCAGTTTAAAGAATATCTTTTGCCTTTTAACAATGATAGGAAAGTATGAAAAAAAAAAAAAAACGATGACCCGGGACCTGTCGTCAAAATCCCAAAAGTATGAAAAAAAAAAAACATGACCCGGGACTTGAACTCAATTTCTTTGTGGATGGAGCTTAACTGCCATCAGTTTAAAGAATATCTTTTGCCTTTTAACAATGATAGGAAAGTATGAAAAAAAAAAAAAAAAAAAAAAACGATGACCCGGGACCTGTCGTCAAAATCCCAAAAGTATGAAAAGACAAAAAAACTAAAAAAAACATGACCCGGGACTTGAACTCAATTTCTTTGTGGATGGAGCTTAACTGCCATCAGTTTAAATAATATATTTTGCCTTTTAACAATGATAGGAAAGTATGAAAAAAAAAAAAAAAAAAAAAAACGATGACCCGGGACCTGTCGTCAAAATCCCAAAAGTATGAAAGAAAAAAAAAACATGACCCGGGACTTGAACTCAATTTTTTTGTGGATGTAGCTTAACTGCCATCAGTTTAAAGAATATCTTTTGCCTTTTAACAATGATAGGAAAGTATGAAAAAAAAAAAAAAACGATGACCCGGGACCTGTCGTCAAAATCCCAAAAGTATGAAAAAAAAAAAACATGACTCGGGACTTGAACTAAATTTTTTTGTGGATGGAGCTTAACTGCCATCAGTTTAAAGAATATATTTTGCCTTTTAACAATGATAGGAAAGTATGAAAAAAAAAAAAAAAACGATGACCCGGGACCTGTCGTCAAAATCCCAAAAGTATGGAAAGACAAAAAACTAAAAAAAACATGACCCGGGACTTGAACTCAATTTCTTTGTGGATGGAGCTTAACTGCCATCAGTTTAAATAATATATTTTGCCTTTTAACAATGATAGGAAAGTATGAAAAAAAAAAAAAAAAAAAAAAAAACGATGACCCGGGACCTGTCGTCAAAATCCCAAAAGTATGAAAGAAAAAAAAAACATGACCCGGGACCTGTCGTCAAAATCCCAAAAGTATGAAAAAAAAAAAACATGACCCGGGACTTGAACTCAATTTCTTTGTGGATGGAGCTTAACTGCCATCAGTTTAAAGAATATCTTTTGCCTTTTAAAAAATGATAGGAAAGTATGAAAAAAAAAAAAAAACGATGACCCGGGACCTGTCGTCAAAATCCCAAAAGTATGAAAAAAAAAAAAACATGACCCGGGACTTGAACTCAATTTTTTTGTGGATGGAGCTTAACTGCCATCAGTTTAAAGAATATCTTTTGCCTTTTAACAATGATATGAAAAGTATGAAAAAAAAACAAAAAACGATGACCCGGGACCTGTCGTCAAAATCCCAAAAGTATGAAAAAAAAAAAAACATGACCCGGGACTTGAACTCAATTTCTTTGTGGATGGAGCTTAACTGCCATCAGTTTAAAGAATATCTTTTGCCTTTTAACAATGATAGGAAAGTATGAAAAAAAAAAAAAAACGATGACCCGGGACCTGTCGTCAAAATCCCAAAAGTATGAAAAGACAAAAAAACTAAAAAAAACATGACCCGGGACTTGAACTCAATTTCTTTGTGGATGGAGCTTAACTGCCATCAGTTTAAATAATATATTTTGCCTTTTAACAATGATAGGAAAGTATGAAAAAAAAAAAAAAAAAAAAAAAAACGATGACCCGGGACCTGTCGTCAAAATCCCAAAAGTATGAAAAAAAAAAAACATGACCCGGGACTTGAACTCAATTTTTTTGTGGATGTAGCTTAACTGCCATCAGTTTAAAGAATATCTTTTGCCTTTTAACAATGATAGGAAAGTATGAAAAAAAAAAAAAAACGATGACCCGGGACCTGTCGTCAAAATCCCAAAAGTATGAAAAAAAAAAAAACATGACCCGGGACTTGAACTCAATTTTTTTGTGGATGTAGCTTAACTGCCATCAGTTTAAAGAATATCTTTTGCCTTTTAACAATGATAGGAAAGTATGAAAAAAAAAAAAAAAAACGATGACCCGGGACCTGTCGTTTAAATCCCAAAAGTATGAAAAGACAAAAAAACAAAAAAAAACATGACCCGGGACTTGAACTCAATTTCTTTGTGGATGGAGCTTAACTGCCATAAGTTTAAAGAATATCTTTTGCCTTTTAACAATGATATGAAAAGTATGAAAAAAAAAAAAAAACGATGACCCGGGACCTGTCGTCAAAATCCCAAAAGTATGAAAAAAAAAAAACATGACCCGGGACTTGAACTCAATTTCTTTGTGGATGGAGCTTAACTGCCATCAGTTTAAAGAATATCTTTTGCCTTTTAACAATGATAGGAAAGTATGAAAAAAAAAAAAAAACGATTACCCGGGACCTGTCGTCAAAATCCCAAAAGTATGAAAAGACAAAAAAACTAAAAAAAACATGACCCGGGACTTGAACTCAATTTCTTTGTGGATGGAGCTTAACTGCCATCAGTTTAAATAATATATTTTGCCTTTTAACAATGATAGGAAAGTATGAAAAAAAAAAAAAAAAAAAAAAACGATGACCCGGGACTTGAACTCAATTTTTTTGTGGATGTAGCTTAACTGCCATCAGTTTAAAGAATATCTTTTGCCTTTTAACAATGATAGGAAAGTATGAAAAAAAAAAAAAAAAAAAAAAAAACGATGACCCGGGACCTGTCGTCAAAATCCCAAAAGTATGAAAAAAAAAAAAACATGACCCGGGACTTGAACTCAATTTTTTTGTGGATGTAGCTTAACTGCCATCAGTTTAAAGAATATCTTTTGCCTTTTAACAATGATAGGAAAGTATGAAAAAAAAAAAAAAAAACGATGACCCGGGACCTGTCGTCAAAATCCCAAAAGTATGAAAAGACAAAAAAACAAAAAAAAACATGACCCGGGACTTGAACTCAATTTCTTTGTGGATGGAGCTTAACTGCCATAAGTTTAAAGAATATCTTTTGCCTTTTAACAATGATATGAAAAGTATGAAAAAAAAAAAAAAACGATGACCCGGGACCTGTCGTCAAAATCCCAAAAGTATGAAAAAAAAAAAACATGACCCGGGACTTGAACTCAATTTCTTTGTGGATGGAGCTTAACTGCCATCAGTTTAAAGAATATCTTTTGCCTTTTAACAATGATAGGAAAGTATGAAAAAAAAAAAAAAAAACGATGACCCGGGACCTGTCGTCAAAATCCCAAAAGTATGAAAAGACAAAAAAACAAAAAAAAACATGACCCGGGACTTGAACTCAATTTCTTTGTGGATGGAGCTTAACTGCCATAAGTTAAAATAATATCTTTTGCCTTTTAACAATGATAGGAAAGTATGAAAAAAAAAAAAACGATGACCCGGGACCTGTCGTCAAAATCCCAAAAGTATGAAAAAAAAAAAACATGACCCGGGACTTGAACTCAATTTTTTTGTGGATGTAGCTTAACTGCCATCAGTTTAAAGAATATCTTTTGCCTTTTAACAATGATAGGAAAGTATGAAAAAAAAAAAAAAAAAAAAAAAAAACGATGACCCGGGACCTGTCGTCAAAATCCCAAAAGTATGAAAAAAAAAAAAAACATGACCCGGGACTTGAACTCAATTTTTTTGTGGATGTATCTTAACTGCCATCAGTTTAAAGAATATCTTTTGCCTTTTAACAATGATATGAAAAGTATGAAAAAAAAAAAAAAACGATGACCCGGGACCTGTCGTCAAAATCCCAAAAGTATGAAAAAAAAAAAACCATGACCCGGGACTTGAACTCTATTTCTTTGTGGATGGAGCTTAACTGCCATCAGTTTAAAGAATATCTTTTGCCTTTTAACAATGATAGGAAAGTATGAAAAAAAAAAAAAACGATGACCCGGGACCTGTCGTCAAAATCCCAAAAGTATGAAAAGACAAAAAAACTAAAAAAAACATGACCCGGGACTTGAACTCAATTTCTTTGTGGATGGAGCTTAACTGCCATCAGTTTAAATAATATATTTTGCCTTTTAACAATGATAGGAAAGTATGAAAAAAAAAAAAAAAAAAAAAAAAACGATGACCCGGGACCTGTCGTCAAAATCCCAAAAGTATGAAAAAAAAAAAACATGACCCGGGACTTGAACTCAATTTTTTTGTGGATGTAGCTTAACTGCCATCAGTTTAAAGAATATCTTTTGCCTTTTAACAATGATAGGAAAGTATGAAAAAAAAAAAAAAACGATGACCCGGGACCTGTCGTCAAAATCCCAAAAGTATGAAAAAAAAAAAAACATGACCCGGGACTTGAACTCAATTTTTTTGTGGATGTAGCTTAACTGCCATCAGTTTAAAGAATATCTTTTGCCTTTTAACAATGATAGGAAAGTATGAAAAAAAAAAAAAAAAACGATGACCCGGGACCTGTCGTTTAAATCCCAAAAGTATGAAAAGACAAAAAAACAAAAAAAAACATGACCCGGGACTTGAACTCAATTTCTTTGTGGATGGAGCTTAACTGCCATAAGTTTAAAGAATATCTTTTGCCTTTTAACAATGATATGAAAAGTATGAAAAAAAAAAAAAAACGATGACCCGGGACCTGTCGTCAAAATCCCAAAAGTATGAAAAAAAAAAAACATGACCCGGGACTTGAACTCAATTTCTTTGTGGATGGAGCTTAACTGCCATCAGTTTAAAGAATATCTTTTGCCTTTTAACAATGATAGGAAAGTATGAAAAAAAAAAAAAAACGATTACCCGGGACCTGTCGTCAAAATCCCAAAAGTATGAAAAGACAAAAAAACTAAAAAAAACATGACCCGGGACTTGAACTCAATTTCTTTGTGGATGGAGCTTAACTGCCATCAGTTTAAATAATATATTTTGCCTTTTAACAATGATAGGAAAGTATGAAAAAAAAAAAAAAAAAAAAAAACGATGACCCGGGACCTGTCGTCAAAATCCCAAAAGTATGAAAAAAAAAAAAACATGACCCGGGACTTGAACTCAATTTTTTTGTGGATGTAGCTTAACTGCCATCAGTTTAAAGAATATCTTTTGCCTTTTAACAATGATAGGAAAGTATGAAAAAAAAAAAAAAAAAAAAAAAAAACGATGACCCGGGACCTGTCGTCAAAATCCCAAAAGTATGAAAAAAAAAAAAAACATGACCCGGGACTTGAACTCAATTTTTTTGTGGATGTATCTTAACTGCCATCAGTTTAAAGAATATCTTTTGCCTTTTAACAATGATATGAAAAGTATGAAAAAAAAAAAAAAACGATGACCCGGGACCTGTCGTCAAAATCCCAAAAGTATGAAACAAAAAAAACCATGACCCGGGACTTGAACTCTATTTCTTTGTGGATGGAGCTTAACTGCCATCAGTTTAAAGAATATCTTTTGCCTTTTAACAATGATAGGAAAGTATGAAAAAAAAAAAAAAACGATGACCCGGGACCTGTCGTCAAAATCCCAAAAGTATGAAAAGACAAAAAAACTAAAAAAAAACATGACCCGGGACTTGAACTCAATTTCTTTGTGGATGGAGCTTAACTGCCATCAGTTTAAAGAATATATTTTGCCTTTTAACAATGATAGGAAAGTATGAAAAAAAAAAAAAAAAAAAAAAAAACGATGACCCGGGACCTGTCGTCAAAATCCCAAAAGTATGAAAAAACAAAAAAACAAAAAAAAACAATGACCCGGGACCTGTCGTCAAAGTCCCAAAAGTATGAAAAAAAAAAAAAAAAAAAAAAAAAAAACATGACCCGGGACTTGAACTCAATTTCTTTGTGGATGGAGCTTAACTGCCATCAGTTTAAAGAATATCTTTTGCCTTTTAACAATGATAGGAAAGTATGAAAAAAAAAAAAAAAAACCATGACCCGGGACCTGTCGTCAAAATCCCAAAAGTATGAAAAAAAAAAACATGACCCGGGACTTGAACTCAATTTTTTTGTGGATGTAGCTTAACTGCCATCAGTTTAAAGAATATCTTTTGCCTTTTAACAATGATAGGAAAGTATGAAAAAAAAAAAAAAAAAAAAAAAACGATGACCCGGGACCTGTCGTCAAAATCCCAAAAGTATGAAAAAAAAAAAAACATGACCCGGGACTTGAACTCGATTTTTTTGTGGATGTAGCTTAACTGCCATCAGTTTAAAGAATATCTTTTGCCTTTTAACAATGATAGGAAAGTATGAAAAAAAAAAAAAAAAAAAAAAAAACGATGACCCGGGACCTGTCGTCAAAATCCCAAAAGTATGAAAAAAAAAAAAACATGACCCGGGACTTGAACTCAATTTTTTTGTGGATGTAGCTTAACTGCCATCAGTTTAAAGAATATCTTTTGCCTTTTAACAATGATAGGAAAGTATGAAAAAAAAAAAAAAAAACGATGACCCGGGACCTGTCGTCAAAATCCCAAAAGTATGAAAAGACAAAAAAACAAAAAAAAACATGACCCGGGACTTGAACTCAATTTCTTTGTGGATGGAGCTTAACTGCCATAAGTTTAAAGAATATCTTTTGCCTTTTAACAATGATATGAAAAGTATGAAAAAAAAAAAAAAACGATGACCCGGGACCTGTCGTCAAAATCCCAAAAGTATGAAAAAAAAAAAACATGACCCGGGACTTGAACTCAATTTCTTTGTGGATGGAGCTTAACTGCCATCAGTTTAAAGAATATCTTTTGCCTTTTAACAATGATAGGAAAGTATGAAAAAAAAAAAAAAAAACGATGACCCGGGACCTGTCGTCAAAATCCCAAAAGTATGAAAAGACAAAAAAACAAAAAAAAACATGACCCGGGACTTGAACTCAATTTCTTTGTGGATGGAGCTTAACTGCCATAAGTTAAAATAATATCTTTTGCCTTTTAACAATGATAGGAAAGTATGAAAAAAAAAAAAACGATGACCCGGGACCTGTCGTCAAAATCCCAAAAGTATGAAAAAAAAAAAACATGACCCGGGACTTGAACTCAATTTTTTTGTGGATGTAGCTTAACTGCCATCAGTTTAAAGAATATCTTTTGCCTTTTAACAATGATAGGAAAGTATGAAAAAAAAAAAAAAAAAAAAAAAAAACGATGACCCGGGACCTGTCGTCAAAATCCCAAAAGTATGAAAAAAAAAAAAAACATGACCCGGGACTTGAACTCAATTTTTTTGTGGATGTATCTTAACTGCCATCAGTTTAAAGAATATCTTTTGCCTTTTAACAATGATATGAAAAGTATGAAAAAAAAAAAAAAACGATGACCCGGGACCTGTCGTCAAAATCCCAAAAGTATGAAAAAAAAAAAACCATGACCCGGGACTTGAACTCTATTTCTTTGTGGATGGAGCTTAACTGCCATCAGTTTAAAGAATATCTTTTGCCTTTTAACAATGATAGGAAAGTATGAAAAAAAAAAAAAACGATGACCCGGGACCTGTCGTCAAAATCCCAAAAGTATGAAAAGACAAAAAAACTAAAAAAAAACATGACCCGGGACTTGAACTCAATTTCTTTGTGGATGGAGCTTAACTGCCATCAGTTTAAAGAATATCTTTTGCCTTTTAACAATGATAGGAAAGTATGAAAAAAAAAAAAAAAAACCATGACCCGGGACCTGTCGTCAAAATCCCAAAAGTATGAAAAAAAAAAACATGACCCGGGACTTGAACTCAATTTTTTTGTGGATGTAGCTTAACTGCCATCAGTTTAAAGAATATCTTTTGCCTTTTAACAATGATAGGAAAGTATGAAAAAAAAAAAAAAAAAAAAAAAACGATGACCCGGGACCTGTCGTCAAAATCCCAAAAGTATGAAAAAAAAAAAAACATGACCCGGGACTTGAACTCAATTTTTTTGTGGATGTAGCTTAACTGCCATCAGTTTAAAGAATATCTTTTGCCTTTTAACAATGATAGGAAAGTATGAAAAAAAAAAAAAAAAACGATGACCCGGGACCTGTCGTCAAAATCCCAAAAGTATGAAAAGACAAATGAAAAAAAAAAAAACATGACCCGGGACTTGAACTCGATTTTTTTGTGGATGTAGCTTAACTGCCATCAGTTTAAAAAATATCTTTTGCCTTTTAACAATGATAGGAAAGTATGAAAAAAAAAAAAAAAAAAAAAAAAACGATGACCCGGGACCTGTCGTCAAAATCCCAAAAGTATGAAAAAAAAAAAAACATGACCCGGGACTTGAACTAAATTTTTTTGTGGATGTAGCTTAACTGCCATCAGTTTAAAGAATATCTTTTGCCTTTTAACAATGATAGGAAAGTATGAAAAAAAAAAAAAAAAACGATGACCCGGGACCTGTCGTCAAAATCCCAAAAGTATGAAAAGACAAAAAAACAAAAAAAAACATGACCCGGGACTTGAACTCAATTTCTTTGTGGATGGAGCTTAACTGCCATAAGTTTAAAGAATATCTTTTGCCTTTTAACAATGATATGAAAAGTATGAAAAAAAAAAAAAAACGATGACCCGGGACCTGTCGTCAAAATCCCAAAAGTATGAAAAAAAAAAAACATGACCCGGGACTTGAACTCAATTTCTTTGTGGATGGAGCTTAACTGCCATCAGTTTAAAGAATATCTTTTGCCTTTTAACAATGATAGGAAAGTATGAAAAAAAAAAAAAAAAACGATGACCCGGGACCTGTCGTCAAAATCCCAAAAGTATGAAAAGACAAAAAAACAAAAAAAAACATGACCCGGGACTTGAACTCAATTTCTTTGTGGATGGAGCTTAACTGCCATAAGTTAAAATAATATCTTTTGCCTTTTAACAATGATAGGAAAGTATGAAAAAAAAAAAAAACGATGACCCGGGACCTGTCGTCAAAATCCCAAAAGTATGAAAAAAAAAAAACATGACCCGGGACTTGAACTCAATTTTTTTGTGGATGTAGCTTAACTGCCATCAGTTTAAAGAATATCTTTTGCCTTTTAACAATGATAGGAAAGTATGAAAAAAAAAAAAAAAAAAAAAAAAACGATGACCCGGGACCTGTCGTCCAAATCCCAAAAGTATGAAAAAAAAAAAAAACATGACCCGGGACTTGAACTCAATTTTTTTGTGGATGTATCTTAACTGCCATCAGTTTAAAGAATATATTTTGCCTTTTAACAATGATATGAAAAGTATGAAAAAAAAAAAAAAACGATGACCCGGGACCTGTCGTCAAAATCCCAAAAGTATGAAAAAAAAAAAACCATGACCCGGGACTTGAACTCTATTTCTTTGTGGATGGAGCTTAACTGCCATCAGTTTAAAGAATATCTTTTGCCTTTTAACAATGATAGGAAAGTATGAAAAAAAAAAAAAAACGATGACCCGGGACCTGTCGTCAAAATCCCAAAAGTATGAAAAGACAAAAAAACAAAAAAAAACATGACCCGGGACTTGAACTCAATTTCTTTGTGGATGGAGCTTAACTGCCATCAGTTAAAATAATATCTTTTGCCTTTTAACAATGATAGGAAAGTATGAAAAAAAAAAAACATGACCCGGGACTTGAACTCAATTTTTTTGTGGATGTAGCTTAACTGCCATCAGTTTAAAGAATATCTTTTGCCTTTTAACAATGATAGGAAAGTATGAAAAAAAAAAAAAAACGATGACCCGGGACCTGTCGTCAAAATCCCAAAAGTATGAAAAAAAAAAAAACATGACCCGGGACTTGAACTCAATTTTTTTGTGGATGTAGCTTAACTGCCATCAGTTTAAAGAATATCTTTTGCCTTTTAACAATGATAGGAAAGTATGAAAAAAAAAAAAAAAAACGATGACCCGGGACCTGTCGTCAAAATCCCAAAAGTATGAAAAGACAAAAAAACAAAAAAAAACATGACCCGGGACTTGAACTCAATTTCTTTGTGGATGGAGCTTAACTGCCATAAGTTTAAAGAATATCTTTTGCCTTTTAACAATGATATGAAAAGTATGAAAAAAAAAAAAAAACGATGACCCGGGACCTGTCGTCAAAATCCCAAAAGTATGAAAAAAAAAAAACATGACCCGGGACTTGAACTCAATTTCTTTGTGGATGGAGCTTAACTGCCATCAGTTTAAAGAATATCTTTTGCCTTTTAACAATGATAGGAAAGTATGAAAAAAAAAAAAAAAACGATTACCCGGGACCTGTCGTCAAAATCCCAAAAGTATGAAAAGACAAAAAAACTAAAAAAAACATGACCCGGGACTTGAACTCAATTTCTTTGTGGATGGAGCTTAACTGCCATCAGTTTAAATAATATATTTTGCCTTTTAACAATGATAGGAAAGTATGAAAAAAAAAAAAAAAAAAAAAAACGATGACCCGGGACCTGTCGTCAAAATCCCAAAAGTATGAAAAAAAAAAAACATGACCCGGGACTTGAACTCAATTTTTTTGTGGATGTAGCTTAACTGCCATCAGTTTAAAGAATATCTTTTGCCTTTTAACAATGATAGGAAAGTATGAAAAAAAAAAAAAAAAAAAAAAAAACGATGACCCGGGACCTGTCGTCAAAATCCCAAAAGTATGAAAAAAAAAAAAAACATGACCCGGGACTTGAACTCAATTTTTTTGTGGATGTATCTTAACTGCCATCAGTTTAAAGAATATCTTTTGCCTTTTAACAATGATATGAAAAGTATGAAAAAAAAAAAAAAACGATGACCCGGGACCTGTCGTCAAAATCCCAAAAGTATGAAAAAAAAAAAACCATGACCCGGGACTTGAACTCTATTTCTTTGTGGATGGAGCTTAACTGCCATCAGTTTAAAGAATATCTTTTGCCTTTTAACAATGATAGGAAAGTATGAAAAAAAAAAAAAACGATGACCCGGGACCTGTCGTCAAAATCCCAAAAGTATGAAAAGACAAAAAAACTAAAAAAAACATGACCCGGGACTTGAACTCAATTTCTTTGTGGATGGAGCTTAACTGCCATCAGTTTAAAGAATATATTTTGCCTTTTAACAATGATAGGAAAGTATGAAAAAAAAAAAAAAAAAAAAAAAAACGATGACCCGGGACCTGTCGTCAAAATCCCAAAAGTATGAAAAAACAAAAAAACAAAAAAAAAACAATGACCCGGGACCTGTCGTCAAAGTCCCAAAAGTATGAAAAAACAAAAAAAAAAACAAAAAAAAACATGACCCGGGACTTGAACTCAATTTCTTTGTGGATGGAGCTTAACTGCCATCAGTTTAAAGAATATCTTTTGCCTTTTAACAATGATAGGAAAGTATGAAAAAAAAAAAAAAAAACCATGACCCGGGACCTGTCGTCAAAATCCCAAAAGTATGAAAAAAAAAAACATGACCCGGGACTTGAACTCAATTTTTTTGTGGATGTAGCTTAACTGCCATCAGTTTAAAGAATATCTTTTGCCTTTTAACAATGATAGGAAAGTATGAAAAAAAAAAACAAAAAAAAAAAACGATGACCCGGGACCTGTCGTCAAAATCCCAAAAGTATGAAAAAAAAAAAAACATGACCCGGGACTTGAACTCAATTTTTTTGTGGATGTAGCTTAACTGCCATCAGTTTAAAGAATATCTTTTGCCTTTTAACAATGATAGGAAAGTATGAAAAAAAAAAAAAAAAACGATGACCCGGGACCTGTCGTCAAAATCCCAAAAGTATGAAAAAAAAAAAACATGACCCGGGACTTGAACTCAATTTTTTTGTGGATGGAGCTTAACTGCCATCAGTTTAAAGAATATCTTTTGCCTTTTAACAATGATAGGAAAGTATGAAAAAAAACAAACAAAAAAAAAAAAACGATGATCCGGGACCTGTCGTCAAAATCCCAAAAGTATGAAAAAAAAAAAAAACATGACCCGGGACTTGAACTCAATTTTTTTGTGGATGTATCTTAACTGCCATCAGTTTAAAGAATATATTTTGCCTTTTAACAATGATATGAAAAGTATGAAAAAAAAAAAAAAACGATGACCCGGGACCTGTCGTCAAAATCCCAAAAGTATGAAAAAAAAAAAACCATGACCCGGGACTTGAACTCTATTTCTTTGTGGATGGAGCTTAACTGCCATCAGTTTAAAGAATATCTTTTGCCTTTTAACCATGATAGGAAAGTATGAAAAAAAAAAAAAAAAACGATGACCCGGGACCTGTCGTCAAAATCCCAAAAGTATGAAAAGACAAAAAAACAAAAAAAAACATGACCCGGGACTTGAACTCAATTTCTTTGTGGATGGAGCTTAACTGCCATCAGTTAAAATAATATCTTTTGCCTTTTAACAATGATAGGAAAGTATGAAAAAAAAAAAACATGACCAGGGACTTGAACTCAATTTTTTTGTGGATGTAGCTTAACTGCCATCAGTTTAAAGAATATCTTTTGCCTTTTAACAATGATAGGAAAGTATGAAAAAAAAAAAAAAACGATGACCCGGGACCTGTCGTCAAAATCCCAAAAGTATGAAAAAAAAAAAAACATGACCCGGGACTTGAACTCAATTTTTTTGTGGATGTAGCTTAACTGCCATCAGTTTAAAGAATATCTTTTGCCTTTTAACAATGATAGGAAAGTATGAAAAAAAAAAAAAAAAACGATGACCCGGGACCTGTCGTCAAAATCCCAAAAGTATGAAAAGACAAAAAAACAAAAAAAAACATGACCCGGGACTTGAACTCAATTTCTTTGTGGATGGAGCTTAACTGCCATAAGTTTAAAGAATATCTTTTGCCTTTTAACAATGATATGAAAAGTATGAAAAAAAAAAAAAAACGATGACCCGGGACCTGTCGTCAAAATCCCAAAAGTATGAAAAAAAAAAAACATGACCCGGGACTTGAACTCAATTTCTTTGTGGATGGAGCTTAACTGCCATCAGTTTAAAGAATATCTTTTGCCTTTTAACAATGATAGGAAAGTATGAAAAAAAAAAAAAAAACGATTACCCGGGACCTGTCGTCAAAATCCCAAAAGTATGAAAAGACAAAAAAACTAAAAAAAACATGACCCGGGACTTGAACTCAATTTCTTTGTGGATGGAGCTTAACTGCCATCAGTTTAAATAATATATTTTGCCTTTTAACAATGATAGGAAAGTATGAAAAAAAAAAAAAAAAAAAAAAACGATGACCCGGGACCTGTCGTCAAAATCCCAAAAGTATGAAAAAAAAAAAACATGACCCGGGACTTGAACTCAATTTTTTTGTGGATGTAGCTTAACTGCCATCAGTTTAAAGAATATCTTTTGCCTTTTAACAATGATAGGAAAGTATGAAAAAAAAAAAAAAAAAAAAAAAAACGATGACCCGGGACCTGTCGTCAAAATCCCAAAAGTATGAAAAAAAAAAAAAACATGACCCGGGACTTGAACTCAATTTTTTTGTGGATGTATCTTAACTGCCATCAGTTTAAAGAATATCTTTTGCCTTTTAACAATGATATGAAAAGTATGAAAAAAAAAAAAAAACGATGACCCGGGACCTGTCGTCAAAATCCCAAAAGTATGAAAAAAAAAAAACCATGACCCGGGACTTGAACTCTATTTCTTTGTGGATGGAGCTTAACTGCCATCAGTTTAAAGAATATCTTTTGCCTTTTAACAATGATAGGAAAGTATGAAAAAAAAAAAAACGATGACCCGGGACCTGTCGTCAAAATCCCAAAAGTATGAAAAGACAAAAAAACTAAAAAAAACATGACCCGGGACTTGAACTCAATTTCTTTGTGGATGGAGCTTAACTGCCATCAGTTTAAAGAATATATTTTGCCTTTTAACAATGATAGGAAAGTATGAAAAAAAAAAAAAAAAAAAAAAAAACGATGACCCGGGACCTGTCGTCAAAATCCCAAAAGTATGAAAAAACAAAAAAACAAAAAAAAAACAATGACCCGGGACCTGTCGTCAAAGTCCCAAAAGTATGAAAAAACAAAAAAAAAAACAAAAAAAAACATGACCCGGGACTTGAACTCAATTTCTTTGTGGATGGAGCTTAACTGCCATCAGTTTAAAGAATATCTTTTGCCTTTTAACAATGATAGGAAAGTATGAAAAAAAAAAAAAAAAACCATGACCCGGGACCTGTCGTCAAAATCCCAAAAGTATGAAAAAAAAAAACATGACCCGGGACTTGAACTCAATTTTTTTGTGGATGTAGCTTAACTGCCATCAGTTTAAAGAATATCTTTTGCCTTTTAACAATGATATGAAAGTATGAAAAAAAAAAAAAAAAACGATGACCCGGGACCTGTCGTCAAAATCCCAAAAGTATGAAAAGACAAATGAAAAAAAAAAAAACATGACCCGGGACTTGAACTCGATTTTTTTGTGGATGTAGCTTAACTGCCATCAGTTTAAAGAATATCTTTTGCCTTTTAACAATGATAGGAAAGTATGAAAAAAAAAAAAAAAAAAAAAAAAACGATGACCCGGGACCTGTCATCAAAATCCCAAAAGTATGAAAAAAAAAAAAACATGACCCGGGACTTGAACTCAATTTTTTTGTGGATGTAGCTTAACTGCCATCAGTTTAAAGAATATCTTTTGCCTTTTAACAATGATAGGAAAGTATGAAAAAAAAAAAAAAAAACGATGACCCGGGACCTGTCGTCAAAATCCCAAAAGTATGAAAAGACAAAAAAACAAAAAAAAACATGACCCGGGACTTGAACTCAATTTCTTTGTGGATGGAGCTTAACTGCCATAAGTTTAAAGAATATCTTTTGCCTTTTAACAATGATATGAAAAGTATGAAAAAAAAAAAAAAACGATGACCCGGGACCTGTCGTCAAAATCCCAAAAGTATGAAAAAAAAAAACATGACCCGGGACTTGAACTCAATTTCTTTGTGGATGGAGCTTAACTGCCATCAGTTTAAAGAATATCTTTTGCCTTTTAACAATGATAGGAAAGTATGAAAAAAAAAAAAAAAAACGATGACCCGGGACCTGTCGTCAAAATCCCAAAAGTATGAAAAGACAAAAAAACAAAAAAAAACATGACCCGGGACTTGAACTCAATTTCTTTGTGGATGGAGCTTAACTGCCATAAGTTAAAATAATATCTTTTGCCTTTTAACAATGATAGGAAAGTATGAAAAAAAAAACAAACGATGACCCGGGACCTGTCGTCAAAATCCCAAAAGTATGAAAAAAAAAAAACATGACCCGGGACTTGAACTCAATTTTTTTGTGGATGTAGCTTAACTGCCATCAGTTTAAAGAATATCTTTTGCCTTTTAACAATGATAGGAAAGTATGAAAAAAAAAAAAAAAACGATGACCCGGGACCTGTCGTCAAAATCCCAAAAGTATGAAAAAAAAAAAAAACATGACCCGGGACTTGAACTCAATTTTTTTGTGGATGTATCTTAACTGCCATCAGTTTAAAGAATATATTTTGCCTTTTAACAATGATATGAAAAGTATGAAAAAAAAAAAAAAACGATGACCCGGGACCTGTCGTCAAAATCCCAAAAGTATGAAAAAAAAAAAACCATGACCCGGGACTTGAACTCTATTTCTTTGTGGATGGAGCTTAACTGCCATCAGTTTAAAGAATATCTTTTGCCTTTTAACAATGATAGGAAAGTATGAAAAAAAAAAAAAACGATGACCCGGGACCTGTCGTCAAAATCCCAAAAGTATGAAAAGACAAAAAAACAAAAAAAAAACAATGACCCGGGACCTGTCGTCAAAATCCCAAAAGTATGAAAAAAAAAAAAAAAAAAAAAAAAAAACATGACCCGGGACTTGAACTCAATTTCTTTGTGGATGGAGCTTAACTGCCATCAGTTTAAAGAATATCTTTTGCCTTTTAACAATGATAGGAAAGTATGAAAAAAAAAAAAAAAAAAACATGACCCGGGACCTGTCGTCAAAATCCCAAAAGTATGGAAAAAAAAAACATGACCCGGGACTTGAACTCAATTTTTTTGTGGATGTAGCTTAACTGCCATCAGTTTAAAGAATATCTTTTGCCTTTTAACAATGATAGGAAAGTATGAAAAAAAAAAAAAAAAAAAAAAAACGATGACCCGGGACCTGTCATCAAAATCCCAAAAGTATGAAAAAAAAAAAAACATGACCCGGGACTTGAACTCAATTTTTTTGTGGATGTAGCTTAACTGCCATCAGTTTAAAGAATATCTTTTGCCTTTTAACAATGATAGGAAAGTATGAAAAAAAAACAAACAAACGATGACCCGGGACCTGTCGTCAAAATCCCAAAAGTATGAAAAGACAAAAAAACAAAAAAAAACATGACCCGGGACTTGAACTCAATTTCTTTGTGGATGGAGCTTAACTGCCATCAGTTAAAATAATATCTTTTGCCTTTTAACAATGATAGGAAAGTATGAAAAAAAAAAAACATGACCCGGGACTTGAACTCAATTTTTTTGTGGATGTAGCTTAACTGCCATCAGTTTAAAGAATATCTTTTGCCTTTTAACAATGATAGGAAAGTATGAAAAAAAAAAAAAAACGATGACCCGGGACCTGTCGTCAAAATCCCAAAAGTATGAAAAAAAAAAAACATGACCCGGGACTTGAACTCAATTTCTTTGTGGATGGAGCTTAACTGCCATCAGTTTAAAGAATATCTTTTGCCTTTTAACAATGATAGGAAAGTATGAAAAAAAAAAAAAAAAAAAAAAACGATGACCCGGGACCTGTCGTCAAAATCCCAAAAGTATGAAAAGACAAAAAAACTAAAAAAAACATGACCCGGGACTTGAACTCAATTTCTTTGTGGATGGAGCTTAACTGCCATCAGTTTAAATAATATATTTTGCCTTTTAACAATGATAGGAAAGTATGAAAAAAAAAAAAAAAAAAAAAAACGATGACCCGGGACCTGTCGTCAAAATCCCAAAAGTATGAAAGAAAAAAAAAACATGACCCGGGACTTGAACTCAATTTTTTTGTGGATGTAGCTTAACTGCCATCAGTTTAAAGAATATCTTTTGCCTTTTAACAATGATAGGAAAGTATGAAAAAAAAAAAAAAACGATGACCCGGGACCTGTCGTCAAAATCCCAAAAGTATGAAAAAAAAAAAACATGACTCGGGACTTGAACTAAATTTTTTTGTGGATGGAGCTTAACTGCCATCAGTTTAAAGAATATATTTTGCCTTTTAACAATGATAGGAAAGTATGAAAAAAAAAAAAAAAACGATGACCCGGGACCTGTCGTCAAAATCCCAAAAGTATGGAAAGACAAAAAACTAAAAAAAACATGACCCGGGACTTGAACTCAATTTCTTTGTGGATGGAGCTTAACTGCCATCAGTTTAAATAATATATTTTGCCTTTTAACAATGATAGGAAAGTATGAAAAAAAAAAAAAAAAAAAAAAAAACGATGACCCGGGACCTGTCGTCAAAATCCCAAAAGTATGAAAGAAAAAAAAAACATGACCCGGGACTTGAACTCAATTTTTTTGTGGATGTAGCTTAACTGCAATCAGTTTAAAGAATATCTTTTGCCTTTTAACAATGATAGGAAAAAAAAAAAAAAAAAAAAAAACGATGACCCGGGACCTGTCGTCAAAATCCCAAAAGTATGAAAAAAAAAAAAAAAAAACGATGAACCGGGACCTGTCGTCAAAATCCCAAAAGTATGAAAAAAAAAATCCATGACCCGGGACTTGAACTCTATTTTTTTGTGGATGGAGCTTAACTGCCATCAGTTTAAAGAATATATTTTGCCTTTTAACAATGATAGGAAAGTATGAAAAAAAACCCAAAAAAAAAAAACGATGACCCGGGACCTGTCGTCAAAATCCCAAAAGTATGAAAAAACAAAAAAAACAAAAAAAAACATGACCCGGGACTTGAACTCAATTTCTTTGTGGATGGAGCTTAACTGCCATCAGTTAAAAGAATATCTTTTGCCTTTTAACAATGATAGGAAAGTATGAAAAAAAAAAAAAAAACGATGACCCGGGACCTGTCGTCAAAATCCCAAAAGTATGAAAAAAAAAAAACATGACCCGGGACTTGAACTCAATTTTTTTGTGGATGGAGCTTAACTGCGATCAGTTTAAAGAATATATTTTGCCTTTTAACAATGATAGGAAAGTATGAAAAAAAACAAAAAACAAAAAAAACGATGACCCGGGACCTGTCGTCAAAATCCCAAAAGTATGAAAAAACAAAAAAAACAAAAAAAAACATGACCCGGGACTTGAACTCAATTTCTTTGTGGATGGAGCTTAACTGCCATCAGTTAAAAGAATATCTTTTGCCTTTTAACAATGATAGGAAAGTATGAAAAAAAAAAAAAAAAACGATGACCCGGGACCTGTCGTCAAAATTCCAAAAGTATGAAAAAAAAAAAACCATGACCCGGGACTTGAACTCTATTTTTTTGTGGATGGAGCTTAACTGCCATCAGTTTAAAGAATATCTTTTGCCTTTTAACAATGATAGGAAAGTATGAAAAAACCCCCCCCAAAAAAAAACGATGACCCGGGACCTGTCGTCAAAATCCCAAAAGTATGAAAAAACAAAAAAACTAAAAAAAACATGACCCGGGACTTGAACTCAATTTCTTTGTGGATGGAGCTTAACTGCCATCAGTTAAAATAATATCTTTTGCCTTTTAACAATGATAGGAAAGTATGAAAAAAAAAAAAAAACGATGACCCGGGACCTGTCGTCAAAATCCCAAAAGTATGAAAAAAAAAAAAACATGACCCGGGACTTGAACTCAATTTCTTTGTGGATGGAGCTTAACTGCCATCAGTTTAAAGAATATCTTTTGCCTTTTAACAATGATAGGAAAGTATGAAAAAAAAAAAAAAACGATGACCCGGGACCTGTCGTCAAAATCCCAAAAGTATGAAAAAAAAAAAACATGACCCGGGACTTGAACTCAATTTTTTTGTGGATGGAGCTTAACTGCCATCAGTTTAAAGAATATATTTTGCCTTTTAACAATGATAGGAAAGTATGAAAAAAAAAAAAAAAAAAAAAAAAAAACGATGACCCGGGACCTGTCGTCAAAATCCCAAAAGTATGAAAAAAAAAAAAAAAAAACGATGAACCGGGACCTGTCGTCAAAATCCCAAAAGTATGAAAAAAAAAAAACCATGACCCGGGACTTGAACTCTATTTTTTTGTGGATGGAGCTTAACTGCCATCAGTTTAAAGAATATCTTTTGCCTTTTAACAATGATAGGAAAGTATGAAAAAAAAAAAAAAAAAAAAAAACGATGACCCGGGACCTGTCGTCAAAATCCCAAAAGTATGAAAAAACAAAAAAACAAAAAAAAACATGACCCGGGACTTGAACTCAATTTCTTTGTGGATGGAGCTTAACTGCCATCAGTTAAAAGAATATCTTTTGCCTTTTAACAATGATAGGAAAGTATGAAAAAAAAAAAAAAACGATGACCCGGGACCTGTCGTCAAAATCCCAAAAGTATGAAAAAAAAAAAAACATGACCCGGGACTTGAACTCAATTTCTTTGTGGATGGAGCTTAACTGCCATCAGTTTAAAGAATATCTTTTGCCTTTTAACAATGATAGGAAAGTATGAAAAAAAAAAAAAAACGATGACCCGGGACCTGTCGTCAAAATCCCAAAAGTATGAAAAAAAAAAAACATGACCCGGGACTTGAACTCTGGTCGTCAAAATCCCAAAAGTGTTAAATGTCAGTGCTTAGACCACTAGGCTATAGGGGACAAGTTTGTTGAGTATTTGAACCTCACTGAAAAGAAAAATAAGAGGGGGGGAACAGAATCCGACGGCAAAAAAACAGCTGTCGGAATCCGTTCCCCCACCCTCATTATGAGAGGTTTTGATGAAGTGGCTTAAAAAAAGGCTGATTCAATTTTTTTGTGGATGGAGCTTAACTGCCATCAGTTTAAAGAATATCTTTTGCCTTTTAACCATGATAGGAAAGTATGAAAAAAAAAAAAAAAAAAAAAAAAAACCGATGACCCCGGACCTGTCGTCAAAATCCCAAAAGTATGAAAAAAAAGAAAGAAAAAAAACGATGACCCGGGAATTGAACTCTGGTCGTCAAAATCCCAAAAGTGTTAAATGTCAGTGCTTAGACCACTAGGCTATAGGGGACAAGTGCAAAACAAAAGTTTGTTGAGTATTTGAACCTCACTGACAAGAAAAATAAGAGGGGGGGAACAGAATCCGACGGCAAAAAAACAGCTGTCGGAATCCGTTCCCCCACCCTCATTATGAGAGGTTTTGATGAAGTGGCTTAAAAAAAGGCTGATTCAATTTTTTTGTGGATGGAGCTTAACTGCCATCAGTTTAAAGAATATATTTTGCCTTTTAACCATGATAGGAAAGTATGAAAAAAAAAAAAAAAAAAAAAAAATGATGACCCCGGACCTGTTTTAACACTTTTAACACTTTTGGGATTTTGACGACAGGTCCGGGGTCATCGGTTTTTTTTTTGGTTTTTTTCTCATACTTTCCTATCATGGTTAAAAGGCAAAAGATATTCTTTAAACTGATGGCAGTTAAGCTCAATCCACAAAAAAATGGAATCAGCCTTTTTTTAAGCCACTTCATCAAAACCTCTCATAATGAGGGTGGGGGAACGGATTCCGACAGCTGTTTTTTTGCCGTCGGATTCTGTTCCCCCCCTCTCATTTTTCTTAGCAGTGAGGTTCAAATACTCAACAATCTTTTGTTTTGCACTTGTCCCCTATAGCCTAGTGGTCTAAGCACTGACATTTAACACTTTTGGGATTTTGACGACCAGAGTTCAAGTCCCGGGTCATCGTTTTTTTTTCTTTCTTTTTTTTCATACTTTTGGGATTTTGACGACAGGTCCCGGGTCATCGGGGTTTTTTTTATATTTTTTTTTTTTATACTTTCCTATCATGGTTAAAAGGCAAAAGATATTCTTTAAACTGATGGCAGTTAAGCTCCATCCACACAAAAATTGAATCAGCCTTTTTTTAAGCCACTTCATCAAAACCTCTCATAATGAGGGTGGGGGAACGGATTCCGACAGCTGTTTTTTTGCCGTCGGATTCTGTTCCCCCCCTCTCATTTTTCTTGTCAGTGAGGTTCAAATACTCAACAAACTTTTGTTTTGCACTAAGTCCCCTATAGCCTAGTGGTCTAAGCACTGACATTAAACACTTTTGGGATTTTGACGACCAGAGTTCAAGTCCCGGGTCATCGGGGTTTTTTTTGGTTTTTTTTCATACTTTTGGGATTTTGATGACAGGTCCCGGGTCATCGTTTTTTTTTTTTTTTTTTTTCATATTTTCCTATCATGGTTAAAAGGCAAAAGATATTATTTAAACTGATGGCAGTTAAGCTCCATCCACAAAAAAATTGAATCAGCCTTTTTTTAAGCCACTTCATCAAAACCTCTCATAATGAGGGTGGGGGAACGGATTCCGACAGCTGTTTTTTTGCCGTCAGATTCTGTTCCCCCCCTCTCATGTTTCTTAGCAGTGAGGTTCAAATACTCAACAAACTTTTGCTTTTCACTTGTCCCCTATAGTCTAGTGTTCTAATCACTGACATTTAACACTTTTGGGATTTTGACGACCAGAGTTCATGTCCCGGGTCATCGGGGGGTTTTTTTCATTTTTTTTTTCATACTTTCCTATCATGATCAAAAGGCAAAAAGTATTCTTTAAACTGATGGCAGATAAGCTCCATCCACACAAAAATTATGTTCCCCCTGTAAAAAAAAAACAGCTGTCGGAATCCGTTCCCCCACTCCCATTATGAGAGGTGTTGATGTAGTGCCCTAAAAAATGCTGATTCTTTTTTTTGTGTGGATGGAGCTTACCTGGTACCAGTTACAGTAAATAAATATATTTTGGAGTTTGAGTGTGTGTGTGTGTGTGTGTGTGTGTGTGTGTGTGTGTGTGTGTGTGTGTGTGTGTGTGTGTGTGTGTGTGTGTGTGTGTGTGTGTGTGTGTGTGTGTGTGTGTGTGTGTGTGTGTGTAATATGAATCAAATGTGAATTGAATTGAATGTGAATTGAAATTAGTTTCTAAAGTGGGACACTGCCTAATGTAGGACACCTAAGGTGTAGTGTTTGTAGGTCCCCCATAAATACATGAATTCAAGTGAAACAAAAGGCTTGTTCGACTTGAACCGGCGCTGCACAGACCGGTCTGTGCAGCGCCAGTTCAAGTCGAACGAGCCTTATGGGTTCACACGATCTCTCAAATGTCCAGTCATATATGAGGGTGGAGCAATCATCAAACAGGAAGCACCTTGTAAGATGACCACCCAAAGGTTGGTGACATAGAGTTTGGACAAACTGGATATTAAGGAGTATACATTTATTTTAAACAAAACAATCCTGCTACTCTTCACCTAATGTGTTTATGAAATGCTTGTCCATCAAAAAATATTATAACTTTGTATGAACTCAATATTTCACATTTTATCAAATTTCCTAGGGTTCCACTTTAGGAAATGTGGTTTCGAAAAGTGGGACAGTATGATCATTTATTACCCTAATGTGTACTTCAGTCGGTGAAAAATGTCTGGTGGGGGATAGTTTGTGCAACACCACACTACTCATTTCAATGAAGACACTTCAGTGGGCCTTTAAGACACCGCCTGGTGGCTAGGTTTGTGCAACTGGCCCCAGCTTTGCATGTTTGTCTTATCACTCAACTACCTGTATCAAGTGTCTCCAAGTGGTGGCAGCATTAACACAGAGTTTATTATCTTTGGACAATGACTTTAATTGTTTTGAATGAAACTCTCGTTGTTTAACTTAACCCTTGTGAAAAAGAAGTGTGCTTAATTGTATTGAAAGCGTACTTTTTTTGTGCTTAATATCACAAAAGTATACTTTTTGAAAAGTGCACTTGCAGATAATATAATATAGTTCAAATTAAATACCACTTAAGTGTACTTAAAGGGAATGCACTTTAATGACAATATTTCTTAACACACTTAAGTGCACTTTTTACAAATGCACTTTGTAATAATGTCTAATTAAGTTTAACTTAAAGTAAGTACACTTTCATCACAATATTTCTTAACACACTTAAGTGCACTTTTTACAAATGCACTTTGTAATAATGTCTAATTAAGTTTAACTTAAAGTAAGTACACTTTCATCACAATATTTCTTAACACACTTAAGTGCACTTTTTACAAATGCACTTTGTAATAATGTCTAATTAAGTTTAACTTAAAGTAAGTACACTTTAATGACAATATTTCTTAACACACTTAAGTGCACATTTTACAAATGCACTTTGTAATAATGTCTAATTAAGTTTAACTTAAAGTAAGTACACTTTCATCACAATATTTCTTAACACACTTAAGTGCACTTTTTACAAATGCACTTTGTTATAATGTCTAATTAAGTTTAACTTAAAGTAAGTACACTTTCATCATAATATTTATAAACACACTTAAGTGCACTTTTTACAAATGCACTTTGTTATAATGTCTAATTAAGTTTAACTTAAAGTAAGTACACTTTCATGACAATATTTCTAAACACACGTAAGTGCATGTTTTAAAAAGGCACATTGTAATGTCTACTTAAGTTTTACTTAAACAGTTATTTTGATGTATTGACTAATATACTAAATAAAATAATAATTTTAATGGAAAATATGGAAAATATATATTTTTTTTAATTTTAACTCAAGTGTGTTCTCCAAAATTATTTTGTTGATGTATTTTAAATGTGTTTAGTCTATAATATATTGTGTGCATTAATGCACTTGAAATGTATTTTTCCTCTAAACTGCAATACATTTGTTTATACAGTATACTCCAGTAGAACTTATTGTTGACATTTTTATCACCAGCTTCTGCTCTATGAACTCAATTAAAAGTGTCAGTTTTCTACATAATATTTGACAATAAAATGTAATTTATGAGAGGAGTTCTTAATGTAATATTAATGTATTGTACTTTACATCTGTGTAGAGAATACTTTTAATATCATTATGTTGATCTAAGTAAATTAAACACATTTAATTGTGAGCAAAGTTAAACAAAATCTAAACAAAATTAAATTGCATTTAAATTCAGTTAAAATACATTTCATTTAAATTAGACTACACTACACTATAAAAATGATTGACTTTTAGTTAGGTGAATGAATCAAGTTTTGTGAAATTACAGAGTCTAACAACAACACAATGAGTTTGAACAGAAATTAAAAAGCTGAAATATAACCATGCATGAAATATATTAACTTTATTTAATGCGCATGCGCCAGAAATACTACGTCACGATGACGCACTACTTCACTAGAGTTTGAAAAATGCACTGTTATGTTTCTGTAATCGCGATTCGTGAGGAAAGGAAACTGAAGCTGCGCAATCAGGAAGAGAACGCCACGTTTGATTACAGATGAGACGTTATACTGCAATAATGAGTCAAGTAAGTATATCTTGATGCTTTCTTTATTTTAAAATTTTCACCGTAACATGGCAGTTGTTATTGCGATTAAGAGTGTAACACATTACATTATTTTCATCGCAAACAGACGCAATAGACTCGGGAGGTGAACTAATCAGGTTTTCAATAATTTATCTATGATTGCATTCTAATAATTTCTTACATCATAATATGTTCGCGTGTGGGTGTGTTCGACGAATTTGGCTGCTGAAAATATATATAATTTAATTAAACCGACTTTTTAAATAATTTAAAAATTACTAAATGACAAATTTGCTAAATACAGATCCAATATTGTAACACTCAAAGACATTTATATACATTTAATACATATAATCAATGTTATAACCACCATACATATTTAATATATCACTCTAGAAATAATGCTTGCAATGTATCATTATTTTTTTATTTTTGCATTTGAAGAGTGAGTTGTTCATTACTATTTGTTTTGGAATATGTTATTTTTTTGTGCTTATCTGTAGTTACACGTTCATTTTGCAGGATCAGTTAATTTGTGATTGGAGATACAGTGCAAGCGGTGTGGAACCACAGGCCTTTATTGATGAGGTGATGTTAACGTTACATAATTTTTCATGAATTGTTGCACAGACAGCACACCCTGATCAAGCTGAAACACTGCTATCAAGTCACTTACTATCCCTATAGCTTTTAAATACTTTGAATCTTCTCCATTTGCAAGTAATAAATTCCCACCTGTGCATTTACAGATGCCCCTATAATCTTCATATATGTTACAGGTATCAAACCAAAGGAAGAGGGCCGCAAAATTGCTGTGTCAACCGTGGTACCAGTAAATACAGGAACATCCTTCATGAAGATTTGCGCGGTAAGCTGAAACTTACAAGCCAAGATGAGGAAACATTTGCATGGGTCTTGGGTATGGAAGTAAAATAATGGCAAATGTTTTTGAAACAAAAAAGCCTGTTGAATTGCACTACTTGAAAAAAAATAAAAATGCATTGCATTAACTATGCTTGCATTTTAATGCATTGTATTTTTAGGGCTTGCATTTTGGGTTGAAATTTAAGCTGTGAATATTTCGATTAAAAACATTTCAAACCCATTTTCATTATTAAAAATCCAATAATCCATATTCACCTTTAATATTTTACTTCAAAAATATTCAAATGGTTTAAAAATACAACCTATAATATTTAACAGGTGATTTTCGGTCAAAAAAAAATTTCCGCTTCGCAAATTCAGTGGTTCGAATTGGACAGTAAATTCAACTTTAACATCCAGGAACTGCTAGCCTGGAAATCCAGACCCAAATCCGAAAGATTAAGGGTCTGGCATTGAGTAATATAAATCACCCAACTCGAGGGGCGGCACCAAGCATGTATTTGAAAATCTCACTGCACGCAATTGGATAATACTAGTACGACCAATCACAACTAAGCCCCATACGCCTGGCTACCAGCGGAGCTAACTGGTAGATTAGACTCTTGCCGGCAAAACAGTAAAAACATCCTTCTTACAAAGGAACGTTTCGAGCACCGTCTTCGGTTCCTCTTTTAGATAAAAGTCTAACTCGTTCATTGTAGCGGCCAAAGCTGTTTCAAACAACTGGTGTTCATCCACAGCCATCTTGCAATGTTACTAATGACGAATAATTTGTATCATTATTTTCGTCACCGACATTTTTTCACAGACGAAAACGAGACGATAACTAAATAAAAACCAGTTTTAAATGACGACAACTATGACGAAAATTTATTGACATTTGATTGGGGAATGAATAAACTGCTTCATCAGGGCAGTACTAAATAAAAAGAGAACACAATTTTTTATTATCCCTCTTATTACTATAATTATTAACATTTTGCAGATACTGCAAGTTGTATATAAACTTTAAAGCGCAACTGTATATCGATCACTTTCATTCAATTGAGCCAAATATAATAATGGACTGGATCTGTTTTTATAAACAATTGTTTTCCTTCTGTTTTTGTTTTCTTTCTTCAAGGTATTTTTTCTGACTTTCCTGCTTCTCTGGAACATTTCCATTCACATATACTCTGGAGAGCTTCTGGGACATTGACATAAACAGCACTTTCCAACAACTTCAAAACATTTGGTGACAAACGATTTTGGTTTTCTTGTTTTTATGCCGTTGGAGTTCTTCAGATTTTGTTTTGTTTTTTGTTTTTAGACAAACTTACATTCACTGTAATTGAGGAAGATTTTAGAAGAAACCATTTGGTCCTGTTGGTGCTAGTAAAGGTTTAAGAGCTTTAATATTTTTACTTTAATATTAAGTCTCATTTGCTAACATTAGTTTATGCATTAGCCAAAATGAACTAACAATGAACAATTTATTTACTGTATTTATTCATCTTTATTAATATTAGGTGTGTGTGCGTACGTGCGTGCGTGTGTGTGTGTGTGTGTGTGTGTGTGTATGTGTATGTGTATGTGTTTTTTCTATGGGGACCAAATTCCAAATTACCCCAAAAGTAGTAATACCAGTAAATTACATGGAAACAAAAACAATTTTATATATCATACAGAATGTTTTCTGAAAATGTAAAAATGCATAATGTTTTCTGTTATGTTTAGGTACCTTTGTATTTGAGGAAGAAAATGATTGTGCATATAAGCTTCATTGTCCTCCAGACTCTTTCTAAATGAGTTAAAGTGTTGTAACTGTTTGTGTTTATGTATAGTGTTTCTTTTGATTGTAACTAGGTTATTAAGATATTTTTTTAAATTCAAATTTGAAATGTACTAAATTACAACTTTATTATAAAAAAATGTAATTATAAATGTATTTAATTATATAACGAACGATGTACATGTATATTACATTAAAGTATATTTTAGTTCACATTAATTTCGTGTCAGTATATTGTGTAGTGCACTTAAAGTATATTTTAAAGACACTAGAAGCTGTAATGAAAGTGGATATAAAGTTGTATTAAAGTCCCACTTAAGTTGTTCCAAAAAATCACTCTTAATGGCAACTTATTGCATTTTATTTCAACTTAATATGTGATACATTTGAAATTAATTACACTTAATGTGCATTGAGTGCGCCCAAAACAATACATTTAATTCACACTTAAGTGTATTTTTAACTGACATTAAAGTATACTTTAGTTCACATTAATTGCATGTCAGTATATTGTGTAGTGCACTTAAAGTATATTTTAAAGACACTAGAAGCAGTAATGAAAGTAGATATAAAGTTGTATTAAAGTCCCACTTAAGTTGTTCCAAAAAATCACTCTTAATGGCAACTTATTGCATTTTATTTCAACTTAATATGTGATACATTTTAAATTAATTACACTTAATGTGCATTGAGTGCGCCTAAAACAATACATTTAATTCACACTTAAGTGTATTTTTAACTGACATTAAAGTATACTTTAGTTCACATTAATTGCATGTCAGTATATTGTGTAGTGCACTTAAAGTATATTTTAAAGACACTAGAAGCAGTAATGAAAGTAGATATAAAGTTGTATTAAAGTCCCACTTAAGTTGTTCCAAAAAATCACTCTTAATGGCAACTTATTGCATTTTATTTCAACTTAATATGTAATAAATTTGAAATTAATTATACTTAATGTGCATTAAGTGCGCCCAAAAGATTGCATTTAATTCACACTTAAGTGTATACTTTTAAAGTATATTATTTGTGTAATAAGTACACTTTATAAAAGTACACTAAAGTGCACTTTTTTTCACAAGGGAAATGCAACCACAAAAAGGAAATGTTTAGAAAGACATGTAACATTGCAAAAGAACAACGTAATAAAATTACATCAGGACATACGCCTCTGTCACGATGATATATGCTAATGAACATCTGTCAAGTACAAATCGTGCCTTATAATTACAAGTGAAGTGCATAGCCTGACAGAGGCAGTCTACCTGCTCATGTAGAGTTCATTGCTCTTTAATGATTACTCTCATTCAACACATCCACTACTGTTTAGTGTTTCCAACTTGTTTTAGAATGGTTTTAATTATGATTGTGAGGTAGAATCAAGTTTGAAAAGTTTTTGAAACTCAATATTATTATTTTTTTTCTTCTTCTTCCAGTAGTGATGGTAATGATGGGTGTTCAAGCTGAAAAGCTGGGGACCCGTCACTGTGTGTTTAACCTTGTTTTTTTTTTAGACTTAGGCTATGTTAAAATAGAAACAGAAAATTCCTTTATTGCTCTTTAAAAAGGCAAAGGTTGAACAATGAACTAACTACTTCACTTATCATTGATGAGAGCAGCAAGTTGTTTCCATAAATGCAACATGCGAGTAACAAGGTTTGATAAATAAAGGGTGTTAGGGGGGAAATGCATCGTGCTTTACTTGGAACACAAATGGTTCACACTGCCTTGAGCATTCAAGGATACACAAATACAAGGCATGACCACACACACACACACACACTGTCTATTAACAGCCAGAACCGTTTTCCGGTGCCACCAGACTGATGTCTCTGCGACATGTGAAGCTGAGGAAAAATCCCTGTGGGTGTGTTTGATTAGAAAAACGGTACGTGAATTTGACAAATATTGTATAATTTAGTTTAGTTCATCCACTGGGATCAGTATCAGCTCAGAGGGTCTTAAACGGTCTAAAAGTGGGCATGGGCTTGATATGGATGAACAGAAGTTTAATGGTCAGGAATGTTGGATTTTTGTAAATGTGAGGTTTTAATCACTGGCTCTGTTCTTGTCTGGACCGGCCTTTCAAGTTATAATTATGGTTGCTTTTAAGCTCACATAACTGGAACATGTACAGGAGATTCAGGGGGAGAAATATTAACAAACAATGGATCAAACAAAACAAATTAGCTTTTGTGTTTGGCGTTTTTATTTGATCCTCAGTATGAAATGTTGTTCAGTCATGTTCTAAGAGGTAGAGGCTTAAATAATATTTTTTTTCTTCTTCTTTCAACCTTTACTTGGAACAGCTTACAAATCCATTTTTCCCCTAACTGATGTAGACAGCATTAAAATAAAATACTAACAGTTTTGTTTCTTCCTACTGACTCTATGATCCAGTGGCTCTCCACTCTCCCATACCATGAAGATCTTTTTACATGTTCTGTAAGTAGAAGATGCAAAACCTCCGGTTCTTTTTGCCTGATTACATCACCACTGGGATAGAACGGGGTAAAAACATGACCTGGGTTACATTCAAATCCAGGTATCCCATGAGCATCAATATGTTGACATAGCCTATATGACCACATATATGAACAGCTCAATGGTAAATTTTTAAGCATTTTGAATCCACTGTCATAGATTATATTAGCTGCATAGGATTTGTTTGGGTTTTTTTTGTAGATTTTCAGGAAATCTGGTATTTATTAGGGATGCACCAACATAAAATTCAGTCCAGAATTAAGCTTCATGTTATGGCTGATAACAGCTGATATAGTAAGATTTTTTATTTTTTTTTAATTATGTTAAAATAAACAAATACAATTTACGTTTTTGTATTTCTTTATCTACACCAAGGAAGCATTTATTTGATCAAAAATACAGTAAAAGTCATAGTTAAAAAATTTTTTTAATAGAGTTTAAAATAACTGTTTTCTATTTTAAAATATAATTTATTCCTGAGATAGCAAAGCTGAATTTTCAGCATCATACTCTCAAGTCTTCAGTGTCACACGATCCTTCAGAAATCATTCTAATATGCTAATTTAGTGCTCAAGAAACATTTCTTATTATTATCAATGCTGAAAACAATTATGCTGTATAACATTTTTGTAGAAACTGAGATATTTTTTTTAGGATTCTTTGATGAATAGAAAGTTCAAAAGAAATCTTTTGAAAAACATTATAAATGTCTTTATTGTCACCTTTGATCAATTGAATGCACCGTTGCTTAATCAAAGTAGACCAAAAAAAAAAGGATCTATTGATGGGATTAATGTACAACTACAAATTATACCCTTTGTATATTAATACAATTTTTTTTTTTTTTTCTCCAGGTCAATTCACATCAAATCTTCAGCTGATTGAGAAACCAAGTGTGATCCCCATGTGGTCTGCATCCAGACAGTGGTCATGAACTCTAGCAGTGAAGCTCCATTCACCAACCTCACAGACTGCGCTGAGGTACAGGTCCCCAGTCAGGTGTTCCTGGCCATCGCCGTTGCCAGTCTGAGCGAGAACCTCTTGGTGATTTTGGCTGTGATCAAAAACAAGAACCTTCACTCTCCCATGTACTGCTTCATCTGCAACCTGGCAGTGTTTAACACCATCTCCAGCTTCTCTAAAGCATTGGAAGACATCCTGCTGTTGTTTACAGACGCCGGACATCTGAACTCCCGTGGCCCTTTCGAGCTGAAGATAGATGACATCATGGACTCTCTAATCTGCATGAGCTTCCTGGGCTCCATCTTCAGCATACTCGCCATAGCCGTGGATCGATACATCAGCATATTCCACGCTCTACGCTATCACATGCTTATGACCATGCGTCGTGTGATGGTTATTTTGTCGGCTATCTGGGTGTTGTGTGGGACCAGCGGAGCGCTCATGATCAGTTTCTTCGTGGCCACCACGGTGAAAATCTTCTTCGTTGTGCTCTTCTTCACAGCTCTGTTCCTGATCCTCTTGCTATACGTGCATATGTTTCTGTTAGCGCGCCACCACGCCAACAGGATCGCGTCTATGCCGGGCGCCCAGGCACGTCACAGGCAAAGTGGCTTGAGGGGGGCGCTGACGCTCACCATCTTGATTGGAGTGTTTGTGGCCTGCTGGGCTCCTTTCTTATTTCATCTGCTGATCATGATGATTTGCCCAGAGAACCCCTACTGTGAGTGCTACCGCTCGCTCTTCCAGCTACACGTAGTGCTCCTGGTGAGTCACGCGGTCATTGATCCAGCCATTTACGCTTTCCGTAGCACAGAGCTGCGCAATACCTACAAGAAAATGTTCCTGTGCTCAGCTTCAAGGATCTGTAAACAGTGTGTCTGAGTGAAGGCATTTATGTGAATATGTAAATGTGTGCTGCACTTTGCTCTCAATAACAACCAAAAATGACAGCGCTGAGAAAACAGCAGTTAAGAAAGCATCTGATCACATCACAAGCTCTGCAGTTCGGCACTAAAGTCACATCACATTTATTATAGCACTTTGTACAATATAGAGGCTTTTATTAAGATTAATTAATTATTAATACATTTTTCTCCTGACCATATGACACAAAATCTAATTTCTGCACTTTTGATGAATAGCTACAGTATTTTTAATTTTGAAATCTGAATTTCAACATTTGTGAGATTAAGTCAGCCGAAAGAGTTTTTAGGTTCATTGATCTAACTTTGTGTCTCTGGATAATAGTGATCTATGGTATGTATTATGTTGAATATCAAAAAAAATGTGTGCCCACAGGGATTTCTGGACACATCAATGTTTTTAGATTTGTGGAGCAAAAGTTTAAGAGTAATAGTTTTTATTTTTGAAGTAAAAAGATTCAATTAAACCCTTGGGTATAAGATGACAACAGGAGGCCCCGAGTGGCATTTTGTCACTAGTGTTATTTTAAAATGTAATAATTGTTGTAATTAATGGGGTTATTATTCAGTTTTTCATGAATTAGATGTGCATTTCAGACATCTTCGCTTTCTTACCACTGACATGTAGGGGGCCAACATACCCAGTAGTAAGTTAAAATGGCCTCTTTGAATAATTTTTAATTTTTGTTCTATAACAACTAAATTAGCAAATGTTTCTATTTATTTCAAATAACAACAAATTGTCTGATGCATCATTATCCTGCACATGCTAAACTTATATCTAAATATGTTACAATTGAAACATCAATTGCATCTTCCCCCATCCATTAAACAGCTCTCCAGTGTGTTTATTTTTTTACCCATGTCTGACCTTGATAGACTGAACAGAAGAAATGAACCAGAGAAGATTTCCACCTCAAAGAAGGCGGAGCCCAAGAGAACACCTAGCCTACTATGGCATTGGCACAGACCAATGGTAGTTCGAGGGTTTACCTTTTCCAGAACGTTCGCTTTGGCAAGCTGTTTCAAACTCCTTAAACAAACTCCAAACGAACTTTGTTTAGGCCTGATTTTGTTCGTAATTATGTCACACCAGTTCGTTTTTTTTATAACGGAGCCTTTAGTGTTTCACATATACTGAAGGAAACAGTAGAAGAAATTTAATTCAGAGGTATTAAAAGATCACAACAACATTTATTTAAAACAAACTACAAACAAGGTTTATTCAATTAACATGAGTTAATGCATTAGGTATCATGAACTATATCATTAATTGGTCAGATATTAGTTTACTTAGACTTAGTCCAATTTACTATTAACTATGACTTTTTCCTCAATAAACTCCTAATTAATACTGCTTATTAATAGTCAGTAATAGTTGTTAACTTGCTAAGGGACGTACCGACGTAGAATATGGTCATGCAGAATAGCCAAAGGCATTAATATGTTTTTAGGCCTAAGCTATGAACAGTCAATATCCTAATATAAGGTAATTATGCTAATAAACAACTAGTTCATATAGTGAGAATCGGAAGCTAAACTAAAGTGTAACCACAATTTTTATTCGTAATCAACAAATCAATTCACAATTAACTATTTTAATTTGAAAATTGTTTATTAAATTGTACATAATTTATGTTTGTTCCCATTAACCTGTGTAAATGTGTAATTTAACTTACAATGTATTATTATAGAATTCTGTTTTTTTTTTATTAATGTTTAGTCCATTATTATACCAATACATTAACTAATGTGAATGAATTGAACAGTATTGTAAAGTGTAACTAAGTCTTTAAGTGTTTAATACAGGAAATTCACAAACACAGTGGCTCATTAAACATGTCATTTATCAGACATCATTGCTTAGAAATCACAATACTTATCACATACTGTAAATTCAAATCTACAGAGATTGTAAATACGAATACCAGCATTTTTTACTTCTGCAGTAAATTAACAAAAATCAAAAGACTAGAAAAAATATGTCCACCATTTACATGCATAAATTACATACACCATGCATTAGCACACACTATTTTAAATGGAGTTTCCATGCTTTTTTTAACTTAAGAAATGTGTCTATTTCTGAAACAATTCAAAGGTAATAAAATGCTGTATTTTTATTTGTGATTTTTAACTCAATGAGACATAATACTTTTCAGCTTACATGACAACAAACATTATCTTTTTAGTTAATTTACTTTTATAAAGAACGTTTTACTCTCTGCTCTAAATAAGAAATGAAGGGTAGCACAAATATTTTGAACATGTACAGTATTGATTTAATTTATAATATTGAGGTGCATTCATTTATTGAGAGATGTTTATGGTTTCCCCATATACTACAAAAATATTCTCAACACTTTATAATTAAGTACTTCTAAACTGCATACATGTATTATATTTGCATTATTGGCCTGGTTTCACAGGCAGGTCTTAGATTAAGCCAGGATTCATCTGTGTTCTGAAGAAGAACGAAAGTCTTACGGCTTTGGAATGACATGAGGGTGAGTAATTAAGAACAGAATTTTCATTTTTGGGTGTACTAACCCTTTAACTTCCTAAGGATTAAGCCAATTAAAACATTTAAGTAGCTTTTATAAATAAATAAAAAACATTACTGGTGTGCATTTTGAGACAAAACAATGGCGCTGACATTTTAAGATAAGTCAGTGCAAGTAGCTTTCAGTTAAAACAGCTCAGTAATGCATTTTAGTCTGGGACTTAAACCTTAAAACTGGGGGATTATGTTTCCGTTTGCTATATGCCTGATTATTGTTGTGTTTCTGTCCTATTTTCTATTAATAAAAGAAAGCACATTTCTACTCTGCATATTAATATTCTAGCCTTTTTTTTTTTTTTGCACAAAACATCACTGCATTGACCTGACAACATTCCCCTGCTGGGGACAATGTAACTCCTATTATGAATACAGTACACTACATAACAGAATGACACATTTTGAACTTCTTAATTCAATATTTTACAACAACAAGTCAAGTCATTTTCATTTATATAGCGCTTTTAACAATGTAGATTGTTTCAAAGCGGCTTTACAGTGATAAACGGATAATTTAAGGAACCAGAGATTGGTTTGGCTTTATAGCGGTTCTTGAATAAAGATATTTTCCAGCTAAAGTTAGTTTTGATTGATTCACTTCCGTCGCAATTATCATTAGTTATTACATATCACTAAACAACAACACAACATGAAACTTCCACTGCAACATCAAAACATTTCACATGATGTAAGATGACCATGAAAAAATGTTTACAAATTATACTGTCCCTAATGAGGATATTTAGGCTTCACTTCCTCTCCCCCACTGCAATTTTGCACCAATCCATATGTATTCATCCATCAGTCCATCCCTTCAGGTTCTTGCAGGAACCTTCTGAAGGGGGGGTCAAAATCCCTTGTCTCTTCAGTCAGTTATATATATATTTCATTCCATATCCTTTTGAATGCTTACATTACTTTTATACAATTCTATAATCAAATATATATATGCATTATCACATAATCATTTCTATATTCTTTTGTGCTTGTGAAATTATATATTTTCTCTAGAGAGCAATGCCATTTCTCTGCCTTTCTTCCTGATGAGCTATGTTTTGGCTAACTGATAATACGAAGCTCAAGCACTCTTCGGCCTTGGCGATGTTATTTGGTGGTGTTATGTGTGTGTGTGTTTGACTTTCTACGTAGGCATTTGGGACCCAACGCTCAGCCTCATCGACGCTCTCCTCTAACCTGCGAGGTTAACGCTGACCTAAATCTAAGGATTGGCGACAGCTATCCTGACTAATGGCGATAGGCACCTTTTATCTGCTCACATGTGTGAAATTGTTTATGGTCTTATATTCTCTTAGCCAATCAGATGTATGATGATGCGATGCTTGCCCTTGCAAAATGGTATAATTGGTGTATTATTTTGTGTAAGGTAGAGTTGGCTTGCGACCTCCTCGTGAGACTTTGACGCTCGCTCTACCAATGAAACTGCAAACTATTCTTCAGTAAATTTTTATCTTTTTGATTGAACCTCACGACTCCTGGTCATCTTTTCTACATATCTGGTCTCGGGTCTTATAACTGTTCACCCCTAACACTTCTTCAATATTTGCTGACCAGGTTGCAGAGGCTGCGTAGTCCATCAAAGCAGAGGATCTCTTTAAAGGTCTTTCTCATCTCTTGGCTCCTGAGCGCATAGATCAGTGGGTCAATCACCGAGTTACACATGATGAGTATCAAGTACATGTTAAAGTGTGACATGAAGCAGATGCAGTAAATGTTCCGTGGGCAGGAGATCATGAGAATGAGATGGAGAAAAAATGGTGCCCAGCACACGATGAAGATTCCCAGTAGTATGGTGAGGGTGACGGCACCCTTCATGCTAGCTCTTTGCCTGATGTTGGCTTTATAGCCCGGAAATGCCGCCATGCGTTTGACATGCGAACGTGCCAGCAGGAACATGTGGCTGTAGAGTGACGCCATCATCAGCAGCATGGCAAAGAACATAGCCACCAGGCACACAACCACAGGCTTAGTGTCGGAGTAGATGATGAAGATGATCCCACAACTTGTGGAGAAGGTCCAGATGCTGCCGATGAGAATCCCAGCTCGCCGCACGGTCATTATATTATGGTAACGCAGAGCATAGAAGATAGTCACGTATCGATCCACCGCGATCGCTAACAGACTTAACATAGACGCCACCACAGAGATACAGATGAGAGAATCAAATATGTTATCCATCTGACGGATGAAGTGATCCTCAATCACCAAACTCCTGTTCGCCAGCAAGTGGATGACTATTGTCTCCCACGCATTGGAAACGCTAACTAACATGTCGGCCACTGCTAGGCTGCAGACGAAGAAGTACATGGGTGAGTGGAGGTTCTTGTTCTTCACGATGGCAAGGATGACCAGGATGTTTTCAAGCAGGCTGATGAGCCCCAGTGTGAGGAAGACCTCAGGAGCAATGTGCACCTGCTCACAGGCGGATGAAGCACTTGACTTGGACCTGCTTGATTCATTGCTGTGGTTTGTGTGACTCAAAGAGGCGTTTGGAGAAAATGTGGGCCACTCCGAGGTATTCATGTTCTGATGTATGGATGTCTGGTAGCAGGTGATGTTAGATACATGACGCTGCATCCATGTACATTTGCTGTGAAGAGAAAGAGTTGTTAAAACGTCAAGAAGCACTGTAACCAACATCTGTTGTTTTACAATAAAAATGTTTACATGATAAATTGAAGAACAAGATTAATCCTGTTGGATCATTTATTTATTTATTTTAGTTATTGGTAAGTCATTGACAGAAGAATTATTGACAACACATTTCTTTCTTTTATTCGTTCGCACACCAAACAAGAAGCGATACCATGTGCTGCTATTGTCACGAAACCAACCCAGTCTCACGGCAGTTCGTGATATGGTCACGTAATTTAATCTATTTATTCGTGGCACGGGCACGTTTATTTCGTTATTTTCGTATTTCCAGCACGTTTTTTAAAACTAATGTATTTCAATGGGAAGCATCTTTCGTGATAAGCACGATTCTATCTGCCTATCGCTCGGGCTGCAGAGAAGCTGTTTAATCAACATTTATTCACGAGATCTTATCATGGTTTATGTATTTATTTTAATTATATTATTTCGTTCTTATTGCCAGGGAAGCTGGATTGCTTTGCTGTTTATTGATATTTAAAAAAATTATTTTGTTAGTAGGAAATCGCGCTGAAGAAGTCTCATTCCGAACACCTCGCGATATTTGGCATCAGTTCACGTGTGCCAGGTGTTGGTAAGTAGTCGTAAATACGCTGTCCTAATAATGTTTGATATAATGTATTTTCTGTGTGTCGAAATTAATCAGATTAGCTCAAGTTCAGTCACTGCATTATATCTGTCATCTCAACGGAGGCTTTGCGTTTCATTGCTTTCTATGAAAATGGTTTCTATGGTGATTAAACACTGTCTGTCACGTGATGTGCTATACAGTAGGCCTAGAGTAGACCTTCAATCAGTTAATCATATTCATATCAGGTTTTTAAGTTGTACAATTAGTTCCAAAGTTGTATATGTAGTAGAAGCACAGTAAAAACAACACCATGCTTTTACCACAGTAACATTAGTTTTACTGTGATAAGTGTAGTAAAAAGACAGTAATCACACAACTTACCATGCTTTTACCACACTATTGGTAGTTTTAATGTGGTACTTATTGTAAATGCGCAGTAACCACAACACTAACCATGCTTTTACCTCAGTAACCTTAGTTTTACTGTGATGGGTAGTAAAGGACAGCAATCACAAAACTTACCATGCTTTTACCTCAGTATTGGTAGTTTTAAAGTGATAATTGTTGTAAATTATGCATATTAACCACAACACCTTCCATGCTTTTAATGCTTAATAATGTAACATCCAATATTTGTAAGGAAAATCTGTACTTTTTCCTTTAAATAATCCTATATATTATACATAATGATATTTTATTTTCTCTGTTTTCAGCTGAAAAGACCAAAAGGGCCTTTCGAACTCAGTCAGCCCATTATTGTTTGAGGACAAGTAAACGGAGGAGACGGACCGCTGCAAAGACAAATATTCGCAATGGTACGTATGTGTTGGTTTTAACCCTAAATCAAACATTTTATCAAGCATTTGTTGTTTCTTAAACCTGTTCTTACAAAACCCATAGCCCAATCAGTATGAACAGTCTCAAAGTCTTAATAATTCACAAGATGTCAAATTCGTACGATACTAGTACATATTTGTATACTCGTACATAATCCTGCAGCTTTTACTCCTAGTGCTCATTGGCTACTGCCTCAATTCCTGTACATATTTATCGCGATATTTGTAAATCAGTTGCGCCCCTTCTTGGATAGTAGTCTGATGTCCCACACACTGTCAGAAAGTTTATATTAATTGCATTGTGTATTCATTAAAATTATTACAAATTAGTCCCTGTCTGTTGTGTTCATGTTCCAATGTCCAATGATACATGATGTCTCTCCACACCTCATAACCTACCTCTGTTTGCAAGAGTGGAAAAGCTAATCTGACTTGTCACATGACATCAGATATGCGATTATTTTGTCGTAATCAGATCAGTTACACTGCTGATAACTGTCCCGTTTGCATGTAAATCATGTTATTTTTAAACGAGTTTATATGATTATTGCTTGCTATTAAAGACATACTTTTATTCATAGAAATGCCCACATATCAGTGAACGTATAACATAAAAATTCTTTTAACATTTAATTATGCAACACTCTTTACAGAAATATATCCTACAGTTCTATAACTGACTGCTTGCATGTAATGTAATAAAATTACCTTCCTTTCTGTATTGCAGGATTACTTTGTCCTTTTTTTTAGATCTCTACAACATCAAACTCAACAGCTCTTTTAAGAGCCAACCCTCACAAGAGCTACTAGTGAGTACCAGTATTGAGGACGGGACAAGGTTTGCAAAAACACACTTCCCGAAAGAAGTTGCCTCCCTCCCGTACAGCACAAAAATAGAGACGGCAGAGGGCCCACAATATTTCCGGGTGATGCACAGCCACCAGGTGAAGACCTGTCGGCTGTGCATGAGCCCGGACCATGTGGTAAAGGATTGTCCGGACTTTAAGTGTTTTAAGTGCGAGGAGAGGGGGCACTTCGCGAGAGACTGCAACGCAGTAAGGTGCCCGGATTGCAAATTGGTTTTAAATAAGTGTGAGTGTTGGAACGGGAGAGAGGAGGAGGAGCAGCAGGTAGACGGGCAGATGCATGAAGGAAACAATGAAGAGCGAGAAGAGGAAATAAGAGGATTACAAAACAATGAATCAACAGGGAATAAGGACACTGAGAATCAAGAGGAAGAGTGTAATGGACATGAAATACAATCACAACAAGAGGAGGAAACACAAATGGATGTGACTGAAAGTTTGCAAAGTGAGTTGGACACTGTGAAACTTAAGGATCAAAGGAATAAAGAACAAGCGGCTGTAAATGAAAGTGAAGGGGGAAAGGAAGAAGAAGAGAAACAACTGAAGTCAACTAAAAGAAGAAGACCAATCAAGGTAACGCCCAATTTAGAGACTGCTAGAAAAAAAACGCTTAAAGAGGACTCAATTGAGACTAAAAATAAGTATGAGGTGCTAAAGGATCTGCAGGAGAATGATCTGAAATGATGGGTTTTTTCAATGTTTTTATATATTTCATGCTTTTAAGAATTGTTACTTTTAACGCTAGAGGACTTTTAGACATAAGAAAATTTGAAAAAGTGAAAGAAATGTGTAAAGGAGAGGATGTGATTTTTTTACAAGAAACTAACTGGAGAGAAGGGGTTATAAGTGAAATCAGGAATAGATGGAACGGGGAAATTTTATTTAATGACGGGGATGGTAGAATGGGCAGGGGAGTGGCAGTTTTAATAAAAGAAAACAGAGGTGTAACATGTAAAACAGTGTATAAGGATAAAGATGGGAAATGCATAGCGGTGGAAATGGAGTATGAAGAGAAGAAAGTAATTGTAATAAATGTACACGCTCCCACAGAAGATAAAGAAAAGAAGGAGTATTTTAATGGATTGAGGGAATTCTTAAAAAAGCACAAAGAAGTTATCATGATGGGTGATTTTAACACGGTTTTTAGTAAATTAGATATGGCAGAGGGAATGGTTTTTAAAACGGATCAAGGAAGGAAAGAGTTGAAAGTGTTAATGGAAGAAAACAATATGGTTGATGTATGGAGAGAAAGAAATGAAAAGAAAAAAGAATTTTCAAGGAGACAATTGGTTGGGAATTTTATGCGTAAAACAAGAATAGATTTTATTTTATGTACCAGGAATATAGAGGGTTTTATAGGAAAAATTAAACATGAAGAAACAAGCTTAAGTGATCATAAGCCAATTTTTATAGAAATAGACTGGAGTACAATGAAAAAAGGGCCGGGGGTATGGGTTTTAAACACAGAGGTTTTAAAGAATGAAGATTATGTTCTAAGCGTTAAGGAAATCATTGAAAAGGAAAAAGAAAATGGTATGTACAAGGAAGACAAAAGAATATGGTGGGAAAATGTGAAGTATTTAGTGAAAAAGCATACAATAAAGTACTGTGGGTTAATACAGAAATGCAAGAAAAGTAAGGAAAGAGAAATAAAAGAAAAATTAGAAAAAGAGTTAAATGAGAAAGTAACAGATATACAAAAAATAAAAGAAATAGAAGGAAGTTTGAAGGAAATGGAAGAAAAGAAATACCAAGGGGCAATGTTAAGAAGTAAAGCCAAGTATGTAGTAGAAGGAGAAAAGTGCACAAAGTTTTTCTTTGATCTGGAAAGAAGAAGAGGAAAAGCTGAAATGATAAAAGAAATAAGGGGAGGAAGTGGAGAAATAGTAGAAACTAATGAGGAAATATTAAAAGAAATAAAAATGTATTATGAAAAGTTATTCAACACAGAAGGGGTAAAGGAGGAAGAAAAACTAGAACTTTTGAAGCAAATAAAAACAAAAGTAGGAGAAGAGGATAAAAAAGAGTGTGATCAGGACATAAGAGAGGAAGAGATAAAAAGAGCAATAAGTGAATTAAATAAAAAGAAAAGTCCAGGTATAGATGGTTTGGGGAGTGAATTTTATATAGTTTTTAAAGAATTTCTGACCAACATTTTAAAAGAAGTATATGAAGAGGTTTTTAGGAAAGGGGAGATTAATCAAAGAATGGGATTGGGTTTAATGAAATTGATATATAAAAGAAAAGGAGAAAAAGTAGATTTAAAGAATTACAGACCAATTACAATGCTCAACACAGACTTGAAGATTTTAACCAAAATTTTAGCAAACAGATTAAAAGAAATAATGCCGAGTATAATTAAAACAAATCAAGCATATGGGGTTAAAGGAAGAGACATTGCAGATACAACAATTGGCATAAAAGATATGATAAGGTACATACATGAAAAGAACAGAAAAGGGTATATAATTAGTTTAGATTTTGAAAAAGCGTTTGACAGAGTGGAACATGAATTTTTATTTGGTGTTTTAAAGAGTTTTGGTTTTGGAGGGAATTTTATTAAATGGATTGAAATTTTATACAAAGGAGCGATAACAAAAATTAAATGTAATGGGTTTTTAACAGAGTGTTTTAAATTAACCAGATCGATAAGGCAAGGATGTCCACTGTCAGCTCTTTTATATTCTTTAGTTTCAGAACCACTAGGTCTGGCCATAAAACAAGAAGAGGGAATAAAAGGAATAGGTGTCGAGGGAGCAGAGAACAAAATATTTCAATATGCGGATGATACTACAGTGATGGTGAAGGATCTAGAGAGTGTTAAAAATGCAATGAGAATAGTAGAGATGTTTTGTAAAGGATCAGGAGCCAAAGTAAATGGAGAAAAAACTGTGTATATGAAATTTGGAGGGGCGGCCGATTTAACAAACAATTTTGCTTTTAAGGAAACAAAAGAAATAAAGATTTTGGGTGTTTTAATGGGAATGGATGAAAAGAAGGTAGGAGAAACAATGTGGGAAGAAATATTAGGGGGTATCGAAAGGAGGATGAATTTTTGGAAGCTGAGAACTTTAACTTTGAAGGGGAAGGTTTTAATTCTAAATGTTTTAATGGTTTCAAAATTATGGTATGTCTTATATGTGTCTTCTATGCCGTTGTGGGCAGAAAAAAGGCTGAAAAAATGTTTTTTAGATTTTTTATGGGAAGGGAAGCCTGCAAGAATTGCATACAACACTTTAATATGAGCAGTGGAGAAGGGAGGACTGGGATTAATGGATTTTGAACAAAGAAAGAATAGTTTAAGAGTGAAAATAATACAAAAGTACCTAGACGAAGAAAACAAAGCGACATGGAAAAAAACAATGGAATATTTTTTAAGTAAATGTGGGAATTTTAATTTAGGAGATAATATACTGTGGATGAGAGCAAAGAAATGGATGACGGATGAGTTGCCAGATTTTTATAAGGAACTGATGAGTGCCTGGGGTAAATTTTTAACAAATGTACTTTTTAATCCACAAGGTAGAGAGAACATTTTAAATCAGCCTTTATTCTTAAACAACAGCATTTTAAATCAAGGAAAGGAGATCTTTTTTAAGAAGTGGTGGGAGCTGGGG